>NC_091220.1:5593445-5753445 GCF_040958095.1 Procambarus clarkii
CGAACCAGCCACGTGATGTACTGGCCCGATCTGCTGAAAGAGGCGGAGCCGCGGGAAAACCCTCGGGTTCGGACACCAAGCAAGCAGTGCCTGAAACCAACGCTGGGCTGGCCACCAAGGGGCCAGAAGGACAACTCTCCCCTGGTAAGTTTCAAGGCAAGTCAGGATCTGGAGCAACAGCCGAACTGGGGGAAAGAGGTACAGGAACCCCCACCTCGACCAGTCCAGCCGAAAGGCATCGGCCCCGACGGCTTCGCGATCGGGGAAGGGCGCCGCATACATGGAAAGGCGCCTCCACCACCCCAACGCGAAGAGGTCCACCTCGAGATGCCCGAACGTCCGGCAAAGCCAACGGATGGAAGTGTCGTCGACCGTCCACTCCGTGGAGAGGGGAACGAAGCAAGACAGGCCATCGGCCAAGACATTGGACACACCCCGGTCGGAGCCGGGGTGTCCCCGGCTAGGTATGTCCTTAGAGACATTGGGAGCCGGTCGGCCGAGTGGACAGCACGCTGGACTTGTGATCCTGTGGTCCTGGGTTCGATCCCAGGTGCCGGCGAGAAACAATGGGCAGAGTTTCTTTCTCCCTATGCCCCTGTTACCTAGCAGTAAAATAGGTACCTGGGTGTTAGTCAGCTGTCACGGGCTGCTTCCTGGGGGTGGAGGCCTGGTCGAGGACCGGGCCGCGGGGACACTAAAACCCCCGAAATCATCTCAAGATAACCTCAAGATAACCCCACACGTGAACCGCCAGGAGAGCCAAACCCCGAGAACTCAGCAGACGAGTCACCTCATCTGCTGCTGACGAGTCAACTGGAGCAAGAGCATGAAGAACCTAAGCATGTCTAAGAATTAGGTATGAACAATACAACTCAAGTATTGCCTTAAACAAAATTATCAACATCTTGTGTTAATGGCATGTACTTGGAAAATAATAATTTTCAAGCACATGCCATTAATTTTTAAGAATAAGAGTTATGACCTAACAACCACAGTGAATCATATCATTAGATAAGATAAAAACTAATTATGTACAATATTTACAAACTATTTTCAAAAGCTGGACCAAAAAGGCTAACATCTTAATGATAGCAGTCAGAAGTCACTGGTCTCAGTGTGGTTGCTAGAACAGTTATGGAACATTTGATGACATGCACTGTAAAAATACAAATGGCACAGTAGGCACTACAATGCATCTGAATGAAGACAAAAACAAAGTTGAAAGAAGTATATACAATGATACAGTATATACATGAGACACATGGGATGGAGTTACCAGAAAGACAACTGCAGAATGCACTTAATTATAGATTCTGCGAATGTCAACACCTAATTCATCAGGAGCACTATACAACTCTGGCTCTGACTGAAAGTCAGGAACAGAAACTGCAAGTGACCAGGTGTCATCTGGGTTGTTAAACTCGTTAGCATCTAGCCAATGGATGTGTGGTGAGTGCACAGTTGAGACTAAAGGTCTAGATCTAAGAGTATAAGTACTGGCATGAGGGTTGTTCTGTGTCAAGTGGTCTGTCAACCACAGTAGGTGGTGTTCTAATAGAGGAATCTGTCTGGGTAAAGTCAATGTCATCTTCTGCATCAGTCTCATCAGCAGTAATTTTAGCTTACATCATGTGGTCTAGATGCTTAATAAACTTTTTCGTTTATAAACTCTCCTGTTAACAAATTCTTAAGTTTGTACTTGTTACCCTTGATAAGCTCTATTACCTTATATAGACCTAAAAATTTCTTAAGTTAAGTTGTACATAGTGCCAGACCTGTGTTGGTTAAGTACCATTACTACAGATCCGACAGTTATCTTACTGGGCTTAGCTTGAGCATTCCTTGCTCGGGTGAACTCTGCAGTTGCCTTGGACAAGTGTTCTTGTATTTTCTTAAAAACTAGTGCATTTGTCTACGCTTTACTTGACCAAGATAATTTAGGTTATACACAGGAGCAGGAGGTACATTGATTAATTCATTAGGAAGGATCTTATCTGTACCATAAAGAATAGCATGAGCACTGCTTCCATTAGAAGCATTAATTGAAGAATTTATGACACACTGAATTAAGGGTAAGAACTCATCCCAATTACAGTTATCAAAATTTCATGTGACTCTCAAGGCATCTAACACTTCAACCCGTTCTCGCAAATTTAATAAGTCAATATTGACTTATTAGTTGCGTGCATAGATGACATACTAAACATAATAATTTCCCTTGAAAAGCTTCATAGGAAACACCGACCTTACCTAACCTACTTAGTATGTTAAAATAAGCATCTTATAGCTTCGTAATTACAATTGTTACTTAACCTATTATAGGTATAGGTTAGGTAATAATTGTAATTACGAAGCAATAAGATGCTTATCTTAACATACTAAGTAGGTTAGGTAAGGTCGGTGTTTTCTATGAAGCTTTTCAAGGGAAACTATTATGTTAAGTATGTCACCTATGCACATATTTAATAAGTCAATATTGACTTATTAAATTTGCGAGAACAGGTTGAACACTTTCCTGTTAGTATGCTCTGCTAACCCATTACTTGCTGGATGATATGACATAATGCTAATTTTTTTAGTGTTATATAGTTCACAAAAAGTAGTTAAGACACTATTACTGAACAAAGGACCATTATCTGAGAGAATTACTTTTGGCATATTATATTTACAAATTATATGGTCATGGAATCCACTGGCTATAGTTTCAGCCATTTTGTTCAGAATAGGAACTAATTCGCAATACCGTGAACTTGAATGGACTTCAACCATTACAAGCAAGTATTTGTTACATTTTTCAGTTACTGCAAAATTTGTCAGCAGATCCATTGATACTCATTCCCAAGCGGCTTTAGTCGCTGGGTACACATGAATTGGGTTAGGTCCCACGACGTGTCCCTTGTGCTGTAAAGAGGTTAAACATCTGTCAACATAATGAGCAAGATTTAGCCATTTTGGACCAAAAATACTTCAATCAACCTTGCTGGAGTGTACGATCCTTTCCTGGATGTGCATTTGCAGGTGCATCATCATGGATAATCTTTAATACAGTTGGTACCAAGACAGATGGAATGACTAACTGACAACATTTCCTTGGGGGTGTCCCTATGTTTACTACTCTACACAGTAAATTGTCTAACATCACTAGTTCTTTCAATGGAACTTAGGATTTGTGAATCTTGCTTAGTCAAAAACTTAATGATGGTGCCCATATGGGGTCTTGTCTTTGTTCTGTCTCTACTACTGTAGTGTCTAATGCTGGGTAATTTAACTGGATTGCAGCTACATGTTGAGAGAACGCATCAGCTACCACATTTTGTTTCCCTGGGATATACCCAAATTTAGGAATAGATTCTTGAATTGTGAGTAAATATCTGGCAAATTTTCTGACAGGATTCTTATTCATTAACAAAGGAATTAATGGTTGATGATCTGTAAGAACATGAACTGGGTAATTGTATATTGCATCCCTGAAATGGTTCAGAACCCATACAACTGCTTGAGCTTCACACACTGTTGCATTATAATTTTTCTCTTCCTTAGACAATGTACGGCTGGCCTTAGCTATTGTGTGATCTCTGTGACCTTCGGTTTGAAGTAATGCAGCACCTAAGCCTACATCACTGGCATCTGTGACCAACATAAAAGGTTTAGAAAAATCTGGGTACTGTGACGGTGTTTCCCCCTTATATTTCTCCAACGCCTGCTGTAAGAGTCATATCCACTTTACCCGAACATTCTCTATGTTGCGGGCAACAATTTGATATATGTGGGAGAGTGTAGTGTTCTCGCGTTGGCGAGAAATTCGTAAAAGAAAAGTATTTTGGCCTGTTGTTTTGGCCATTTAGGGCGCCAACATGGCGCTGGCCCCTCCATTTTGCCGCCAAAACTATGTGACGTCAGTGGCACCAGATTGGTCACTGACAGTGACGTGGCACAGGGAACCAATGAAAACCGCCCCTGGCAAGTATGACGTCATGAAGGCAGGGGGGTCCGGAGATCGCGCCACTTTGGCGCCACCAGTCTGACACGACACGTCAAGGTGGACGGATGTGCGAAGGTTGGTCATGTCAGTTGACTGTTGTACCCTGCTCCCGTGGATTTTACGCGTCACCCGTAGTCTGCAAGTACGCTGTGAGGTCTTCCCTTGTTCATGTGTTGGGTTGAAGAGGGAATCGACAGACTATTGAGCAACAAGTGCTCCAGGGACAGGTGCTTTGCAAGAAGAAGAAGTGGAGTCTGTACAGTGACATGTGACGTCTGAGGCAGTTCACCCATTCAGTGACGACGAAGTGGCTGGGCCAATCCACCGGGAAGCAGTGAAAGAAAAAACTAATTGGGAATCAGGACGATTGCAGCCGAGAAGTAGGTTGGCAGCCGTAGTTGTGAGGAGAAGTCGACGGCCGGGAGATCGGCTCCAACCCTGCAAGACGTTCTGGAGGAGCACGGACCTGCAGAGGACAGAGCACGGTGACGCCGCGTTTATTTTGGGACGTTGATTGGGTTCCTGGAGAACGCATCAGTGTGTGTGTGGGGGCATTCCCTACAACAAGGCAAAAGCTGGGATCAGGAGCTACAATTCATCTCTCACCGGAGGGCGAGTCCACATAAGTGAGGTGGAAGTAGGTGATTCTAGTTTCCCTCCCAATTCCCCTTTAGTCAGCTATATTTTTAGCCAGAGTATCTTTCATGTCGTGAGCAAGGCTTACTAATGTCTATGTCACGGTAGGACACAGTGATGAGAAGTGAGGCTGTAGAAAGCCCTCACGGTATAAATATTTGCGGTGTGTGGATCATTGTTATCATTGAAGAGTTTACTGTGTCGTTGATGATTTCTTTCATGTGACATTAATATGATAACTTATGTCAGAGAATATATATATAGGTGTACCAGTTATTGGTGGTAGGCTGTGCCCAGTATTTGTCTTATTATTATTGATATTGACGAATTTATCTCTATATATGCATATGTTGGTGTGTTGGATAACATTTCCATGTGTGCAGTGATTAATTGTTCTTATCGCCTGCGAAAGGAATTACTGAATCTAAGGTCAGTACCGTAACTGATTGCATTTATTATCATTAAGTACAGTGCAACGCCATAATAGTGAAATATTATGTTAAGTGCTGTAGAAATGAGTTATTGAACTTGAGATCAGTGTGGTGATTCATTGTGTTCTATTGTCATTATAGAAATATTGTGTTGATTGCAAACATAGTGATCCCTGCGAATTTAAAGAATCAGGCGCTTCACGCCAAAGAAACAAGTACTAAGCATTCGCATGGTGAGGGGGGCCGCTCAGCTGATTATGACATTGACAGGAGGGGGGGAGTGTTACCCTCTAGACGAGCCCCAGTTTTATGAAGAGAGAGTGACTTTCTGCATTGTACTTGATGTTTCGTTGCTAATACGGATATAGTACCTTGAAGTTTTTAAGTAAAATACAAAATACCTTTGAGTTAGTATTATCCCTCCATATATCTTGTTGCTATAGAACAGTTCCAAAGAGTGAGAGTATTAGAGACATATACCTGCCTGAGACCAGATTTAATGAGTGAGATCTCTGCCACTGGTACCACAATTCCACAATACCACTGACGTGTTACTGGACACGGGAAACACCAGTTGGCGACCTTGCAGTTAGTGGTAGAGCCCTTGTCGGGGCGGGCACACGGTTAGGAGAGAGCAAACTGTGTTCCCACTCATTCTTTGGCTATAAGGCTGGCTGGGGATCGACTGGGATACTCTCCTGGCGAACAGTGGCACCGCGAGGATTGAGTGAAGACCCGCAGGGCTACGGTGAGTAACAGTTATCGCTAATACTACTGGGTGGTGTCCATGTAGAGAGAGAGACACCCCGACGTTGGCGACCGTGGACCGGATATCGAGAACGGTTACTTATACTTATACTTATATTTACATCTAAGGTAAACCCGACATTGGCGATCTTGCCAGGTGTCCGGGATAAAGATCTTGTGTACACTGTTACTCGCTTGAAGGACGTTCCCCGACATTGGCGACCTTGCCAGGATAAAGTACTTAGGATATCTTGTATACTGTTACTTATCTCATGTACCCCGACATTGGCGACCTCGCCAGGATATCGATCAAGATAAAGGTTGCAATTGTGGTACTTTACAGTGGTATTAGGTATCAGGTACAGGTTATCACTCGTAGCACAAGATGGAGGATGATAAGGTAACAAGGTTCATTGACACAAGGGATGAGCAGGTGCTGGAGGATTGCACCAAGGCACAGCTGCAATCGATAGCCGACCACTTTGGGATAAAGTTGAGATCTTCCAGAGTGGGAGAGAGAAGATTGGAGATCATGGCACAGCTCAGGGTACGAGATGAACCTTTGGGGAGGAACGGCCACAGACACCTGCCAGTGGGGAAGAACATTTGAGCATTGGTGGAAGCAGCAGGGGATCCAGCGGCAGCAGGCGCAGCGTCAAGCTGGAGATATTGAAGCTGCAGCTGGAGGCGCAGCTGTGCAGGGAAGAGCGAGAAGCAGATGCACAGCTGCGAAAAGAAGAGCGAGAAGCAGAAGCACAGCTAAAACGAGAAGAGAGAGAGGCACAGCTGCGCAGAGAAGAGCGAGAAGCAGAAGCGCAGCTGAAATGAGAGGAGCGAGAGGCACAGCTGAGACGAGAGGAGCGCGAGCTAGAAGCTAGGCTGAAACAGCAAGAGGTAGAAGCTAACAAAGAGGTTGAGCTGAAGCGAGGTGAGCTAGGGCTAGCTCCAACTGCCCCGCCACAACAGGAAGACCGCCGAGTGAGGCAGGGAGATTTGCCGGTCTTTGTACCAAACGAAGCTGTTTTTTTTGTTTTTTGTTTCTTTGTATTTTTTTCTTTGACCACTTCGAGAGGGTCGCTACCTTGAAGAAGTGGCCGAGGGTGGAGTGGGCGGAGCTGGTTCAGGTTAGGCTCACCGGTGAAGCTCGCAAAGCCAACAACATGCTCGACCTCAGGGAGTGCACCAACTACGATGCTGTAAAGTGGGCTGTGTTCCATTCTTTCAAGCTAACGCCGGAATGTTACAGGAAGAGATTCAGGGAATGTACCCGTTTGCCAGGAAAATCTTATGCAGAGACGGCGAGGGACATGGAGAGAAAGTTCCTGAAGTGGCTGGAATCCGAAGGAGCTAAGTCGGCTGAGGATGTCAACAGGCTTATGGTCATGGAGAAGTTTATGTCCGTGCTCTCTCCTGAGATCAGGGTTAGAGTAAAGGAGGCAGATATAAAGGACCTGAGGGCCGCGGCCGACAGAGCTGACATGCTGGAAGAAGCCTTACGACCACGCCGAGAGGGACAGCACCGACCGCCAGTGTACTCCGGATATGGTAGAAGTTATAAAAGGACGGACGGATGGAGGACAGGAGCGAGTTCTCCCAAATCCCACCTCTCGAGTGGAGACAGTAGAGGATCAAAGAGTGCTGTGGAGCCGGTGAAGAAGTCCCAAGCTGAGAGCTCAGAAGCTGTTGCTGCGACGAAGGAGTCGACGGATGGTGCAAGGAAGACACACGGAGCGACGGCCTCTGGAGGCATTGCCAGGGCGAGCGGTGGTGGATGGTCTCCGCCGGGGAAGTTCCGCTGCAACAATTGTGGGGGATTCGGACACTTTTCGCGGGAATGCAAACGCCCTAAGCAGTGGGGGGAACGTTGCTTTCGTGGGGGTCGAGGACCAGATGGCCGAGAGTGTGCGGGATGAACCCGTACTGAGTGGGGAGAAAAGAGTTCACCCATTCGTGTGTGAGGGAACCGTAAGGATGGAGGATGCAAACCCCATTCCAGTGAAGATATTGAGAGACACTGGGGCAGATTTTACCCTGGTGAGTAAAATCCTGTTCCCCGAGGGTTACGAGAGTACCAGTGTGGGGGTGGCAAGTGTGACCACTGTGGGAGGCCCAGTGCGGACGCCCCTACACCAGGTGACTCTGAATTCTGATTATGGCTGCCAGACCCTAGTGGTGGGGGTCTGTGCATCAATGCCCAAGAAGGAGGCACAAGTCATCCTTGGAAATGACGCATGTGGAGGATGTGTCCTCCCGAACCTCGTGAAGGGCGACGAGTGCTTGGATCACTATAAGGAGGAAGGCGGAGTGCTAGACGCCTGTGGGGACGAGAAGGGAATAGCCACGGTGGCATTCCCTGTATGCACTGTGATTCCGAGGCGGTGCGACGGACACGGAGGGAGTGGATCGGATAGGGCTGAAGAGGAGACGTCTGACAGCCTGGGAATCGATCACCTCTTAATGGAACCCGGAGAACGAGGGCGAAGGCAGCCCGGATGGTGAGTTACAGGTGACCCTCACCAGTTCTCTTGGGGTAGACAGCACTCGTCTTGGGGAGTTGCAGCAGATAGAGTTCCCCGAATTGATTCATGAGGCCAAAGGAGGACGTGTTGGTCCTGAGAGGGCCACTTATTTTTACATATAGGACGGAATGCTGATGAGACAGTGGAGGCCGGAGAAGAATCTCTAGGTACGAGGCACCAGGTAGTGTTGCCGGCCCAGTGCAGAGTGGCAGTGTTGGATCTGTCACACTGTGTGGACTCTGCAGGTCACCGGGGGGTGACCAAGACGCTGCGTAAGATCAGGGATCATTTCTACTGGCCAGGTATGGACGCCGATGTGAGGCGTTATTGTAAGACGTGCTTACCTTGCCAGAGGGCAGGGAAGAGCCAACCCGCGATACCAAAGGCCCCGTTAGTCCCTGTTCCTGCGTTTGGGCCTGCATTTGAGCGTCTGTTGGTCGACGGGGTGGGACCGTTGCCACGGACGAAACGAGGAAATACCTACCTGATGATAATGTGCGCGTCGACCAGATTTCCTATAGCTGTCCCGATGCGGCGTTTGGCGTCGAGAGAGTAGCCGGGCAGCTGCAACGATTTTTCTCTTTGGTGGGAATGCCCAGGGATATTCAGACGGACTATGGAAGTATATTCCAGTTCAAATGGTTCAGACAGACCGTGACAAGATGGGGAGTGACTCAGATTCGGTCATCGCCCTACCGACCGCAGTCGCAAGGGGCGATCGAAAGGTTTCACTCCACCTTGAAGACCGTTCTGAGAGTGTTCTGCGCAGAGCAGGGAGCTGAGTGGGATGAGGCAGTATACCCTGCGTTGTTTGCCATACGTAACGCAGTGGTAGAATCGTTAGGTTTCTCACCTTTAAAGCTGGTGTATGGACATGAGGTGCGAAGTCCTCTGTCCATGCTGAAGGAACAATGGACACTAGGAGTGACCGTGGGGACGGTCAACGAGTACGTTCAGAAGTTCAAGGAGCATCTCACTCTGGCAAAGGAACTAGCAGGAAAACATCTGAAGGAGGCACAGCGTAAGATGTCGGAATGGTATGACAAAAAAGCTACGCCGAGAGAGTTCCAGGTTGGGTCCCAGATGATGGTATTGCTGCCGGGTAAGAGCCGAGTGACCGAGTCACGATTCGAGGGACCGTACCAGGTGCTACGGCGGTTGGGTCCTGTAACATATGAAATCAGTAAGCCGGATAGACCCCGCAAGACACAGGTGTGTCATGTCGACCGCCTGAAGCCTTTCTTCCCTGAGGAAGGAGCCGCCGAGCAGGACGAAATGATGTCTCGAGACCCCCAGCAGATGATTTTGTGCATGCAAGTGGATCAGGAACTTCCAGAGGAGGAAGGAAAGTGGTCCAGGGTGGACGGAACCCATCTCACCAATTCGGAGAGTTTGGCGAAGATCGAGGACAAGCTACAACACCTGGAAGGACAACAGAGCGCGGATCTGACGAACCTATTAAGGGAGAATGCCTCTCTCTTTACCGACGTGCCACGACGGCACGAGTGTAACGCACGAGGTAGAGGTGAGGGACGCCAGGCCCGTCAAGCAGAGCGCTTGTAGGGTAAGCGCAGAGAAGCCAGAGCTGATGAGGAAGGAGGTGGAGTATCTCCTTGAGAACGACCTTGCAGAGCCTAGCAACAATGAGTGGAGTTCCCCATGCTTGTTAGTGAAGAAAAGCGATGGTACATTCCGCTTTTGTACAGACTACAGAAAGGTGAACTCCATCACTGTAGCAGATTCCCACCCCATGCCAAGGGTGAGTGGTTGCATCGACCAGGTGGGTAGTGCAAGATACGTATCCAAGGTCGATCTGCTCAAGGGGTACTACCAGATCTCATTGTCTCCCGAGGCCAGGAAGATATTGGCTTTCGTAACACCCGACGGGCTGTACCAATACAAGGTGTTACCCTTCGGAATGAAAAACAGCGGTAGTTGTTTCCAGCGCATGATGAATGAGTTGCTAAGGGGAGCCGAAGGCTGCACAGTGTACATCGATGACATCGTCGTGTGCGCCGACGATTGGAAGACACACCTGGAAAGACTCAAAGAATTGTTCAGGAGGCTTGAGGAGGCTAACTTAACCGTAAACCTAGCCAAGAGCGAGTTTGGAAAGGCCCACTTAGAGTACCTAGGCTTCGTCATCGGCCAAGGAGAAGTAACCCCTGTAGATCACAAAGTGTCAGCCATTAGGGAGTACCCAGTGCCCAGGATGTGTAAGGAGTTGTTGAGGTATCTTGGGATGATAGGATACTATCGTGGGTTCTGCAAGAATTTTTCCACGGTAGTGCATCCCTTGACCTAACTACTCTCCAATAATGTGCGATGGAAATGGGGAGAGGCCTGCCAGGAGTCTTTTGAGAAGATCAAGAAACTGTTGATGGAGGCCCCAGTATTAATATCCCTAGACTTCTCAGCCAGATTCATCCTGTACGTGGATGCCTGCGACGATGGGATAGTGGCCATGTTGGCCCAAGAGAGGAGTGAGGTACATAGGCCGGTAGCTTTCTACTCAAAGAAATTTGTGAAATACCAGCGTGCCTATAGTACCGTCGAGAAGGAGGCTTTGGCTTTAGTAATGGCCCTGAAGCACTTCGACGTGTATGCGGGAGGAGGGGCGAGAACTATTCTTTTGTTCACAGATCACAACCCTCTGACCTTTTTGTACAAGATGAGGAACTCCAACCAACGACTGACGAGGTGGGCGTTACTACTACGGGAGTACTGGATGGACATCAAACACATCGGAGGGAAGGACAACGTGGTTGCGGATGCCCTGTCCCATGTACACTAACCAGATATGACTCTTATTTTAAGGGGAGGGGTATGTGACGGTGTTTCCCCCCTTATATTTCTCCCATGCCTACTGTAAGAGTCATATCCACTTTACCCGAGCATTCTCTATGTTGCGGACAACAATTTGATATATGTGGGAGCGCATAGTGTTCTCGCGTTGGCGAGAAATTCGTAAAAGAAAAGTATTTTGGCCTGTTGTTTAGGCCATTTAGGGCGCCAACATGGCGCTGGCCCCTCCATTTTGCCGCCAAAACTATGTGAGGTCAGTGGCACCAGATTGGTCACTGACAGTGACGTGGCACAGGGAGCCAATGAAAACCGCCCCTGGCAAGTATGACGTCATGAAGGCAGGGGGGTCCGGAGAATGCGCCACTTCGGTGCCACCAGTCTGACACGACACGTCAAGGTGGACGGATGTGCGAAGGTTGGTCCTGTCAGTTGACAGTTGTACTCCGCTCCTGTGGATTTTACGCGTCACCCGTAGTCTGCAAGTACGCAGTGAGGTCTTCCCTTGTTCATGTGTTGGACTGAAGAGGGAATCGACGGATTATTGAGCAACAAGTGCTCCAGGGGCAGGTGCTTTGTAAGAAGAAGCGATGTCTGTACAGTGACATGTGACGTCTGAGGCAGTTCACCCATTCAGTGACGACGTAGCGGCTGGGCCAATCCACCGGGAAGCAGTGAAAGAAGAAAACTAATTGGGAATCAGGACGACTGGAGCCGAGAAGTAGGTTAGCAGCCGTAGTTGTGAGAAGTCGACGACCGGAAGACCGACTCCAACCCTGCAAGACGTTTTGGAGGAGCACGGACCTGCGGAGGACAGAGCACGGTGACGCCGCGTTTATTTTGGGACGTTGATTGGGTTCCTGGAGAATGCATCACTGTGTGTGTGGGGGCGTTCCCTACAACGAGGTGAAAGCCAGGACCAGGAGCTACAATTCAACTCTCACTGGAGGGCGAGTCCACATCAGTGAGGTGGAAGTAGGTGATTCTAGTTTCCCTCCCAATTCCGCTTTAGTCAGTTATATATTTAGCCAGAGTATCTTTCATGTCGTGAGCAAGGCTTACTAATGTCTATGTCACGGTAGGACACAGTGGTGAGAAGTGAGGCTGTAGAAAGCCCTCACAGTATAAATATTTGCGGTGGTGTGTGGATGCACCTGTTATCATTGAAGAGTTTACTGTGTCGTTGATGATTTCTTTCATGTGACATTAATATGATAACTTATGTCAGAGAATATATATAGGTGTACCAGTTATTGGTGGTAGGCTGTGCCCAGTATTTGTCTTATTATTATTGATATTGACGAATTTATCTCTATATATGCATATGTTGGTGTGTTGGATAACATTTCCATGTGTGCAGTGATTAATTGTGTTATCGCCTGCGAAAGGAATTACTGAATCTAAGGTCAGTACCATAACTGATTGCATTTATTATCATTAAGTACAGTGCAATGCCATTATAGTGAAATATTATGTTATGTGCTGTAGAAATGAGTTATTGAACTTGAGATCAGTGTGGTGATTCATTGCGTTCTATTGCCATTATAGAAATATTGTGTTGATTACAAACATAGTGATCCTTGCGAATTTAAAGAATCAGGCGCTTCACGCCAAAGAAACAAGTGCTAAGCAATCGCACGGTGAGGGGGCCACTCAGCTGATTACGACATTGACAGGAGGGGGGGGGGTGTTACCCTCTAGACGCGCCCCAGTTTTATGAAGAGAGAGTGACTTTCTGCATTGTACTTGATGTTTCGTTGCTGATACGGATATAATACCTTGAAGTATTATATTCAAAATACAAAGATATTTTGTATTTTACTTAAAAATACAAAATACCTTTGCGTTTGTATTATCCCTCCATATATCTTGTTGCTATAGAACAGTTCCAAAGAGTGAGAGTATTATAGATATATACCTGCCTGAGACCAGATTTAATGAGTGAGCTCTCTGCCACTGGTACCACAATTCCACAATACCACTGACGTGTTACTGGACATGGGAAACACCAGTTAGCGACCTTGCAATTAGTGGTAGAGCCCTTGTCGGGCAGGCACACGGTTAGGAGAGAGCAAACTGTGTTCCCACTCATTCTTTGGCTATAAGGCTGGCTGGGGATCGACTGGGATACTCTCCTGGCGAACAGTGGCACGCGAGGATTGAGTGAAGACCCGCAGGGTACGGTGAGTAACAGTTATCGCTAATACTACTGGGTGGTGTCCATGTAGAGAGAGAGACACCCCGACGTTGGCGACCGTGGACCGGATATCGAGAACGGTTACTTATACTTATACTTATATTTACATCTATGTTAAACCTGACATTGGCGATCTTGCCAGGTGTCCGGGATAAAGATCTTGTGTACACTGTTACTCGCATGAAGGACGTTCCCCGACATTGGCGACCTTGCCAGGATAAAATATTTAGGATATCATGTATACTGTTACTTACCTCGTGTACCCCGACAGTACCTAAGGACAGGTGATAAGATTAATGCTTCTTTGAGCTTTCTGAATGACTGTTCTTGGGCTTCTCATGTATCCAGCAATAAATGAGCGAAATGAAATCCTACAAGACCTGTAAACTGTCTTACGGCCTCTGCATTACGAGGTGTTGGAAAATCATGGGCAGCAATCATTTTTTACTCATCCAAGGTAATACCTGAAACGTTGACTGTATGACCTATGATAATTAATCTTCTTTAAAATTAGCACTTTGAGAACAAATCCACAAGGGCCGTGACGAGGATTCGAAATCCTCGTCACAGCTCTTGTGGATTTGTTCATTTGATGCTTCACGCAATTGTGATTTCTGTGTGTATCATTTTGAGAGTTTTATTTTTAAATTTGCCTCTGCGAGCATTGCAAGTACTCTCTCAAGGTTCTGGAAGTGAACCTGAACATCTAGTGACATGATTATGAGATCATCAAGATACACCAAAAAACTACTTACTACCTATCAATCTACGAAATAGGTTTGTCATGAACGTTGAAAAGGTTATTGAGCTGTTTTGCACCCCAAATGGCTTTCTTTTGAAATGAAATGACCATTAGGGGTACTAAAGGCTGTCAACTGTTTACTTTCCTCATCGTGTGGGATTTACTAGAATTCCCGCTACAAATCTAATGTCGAAAATATTTTGTTTCGACCTAAGCTTTGCAGCAAATCATTTAAGTCTAGAAGCGGGAAGCGGTCAGGTATGGTTACTCTGTTAAGCTTCTGGTAGTCGATTACCGGTCTCCATGTCCCATCTCGTTTTGGTACAAGAATCCCTGGGGCGTTCCATTGTGAATTGCCCGATTCAGTAACATCTTCCTGTAACATTTCTTCTGTAAGTCTATCAGCTTATGCTCTCTGAGAATGTGGTAACTGGTATGCTGGAACATAAATTGGTGTTGTTCCTTGCTGAAGGGGAATTTTCTCCGTGATGAGAGGAGTGAGACCTAACTTTTCTCCAAGTAGAGCAATGACTGTTCTGTTTTTGTTTAATATTTCCAAAAGTTGAACCACGGAGTCAGGGAAATCTGTAGGACTGAGGTGTTGAGCTTAATAAATAAATATATGTTTATTTAGGTAAGGTACATACAAGAGATTTTACAAAGTTTGTTGGATTAATAGATAGAGCTAGTACATACAATGCCTAAAGCCACTATTACGCAAAGCGTTTCGGGCAGAAACGTAGAGCTTGTACCAGTACCTGAGATCCCCGTTCTCCTGGTGGGAGTTCACACATAATATATTCTACTGAGATATAGTCCACCACTCTCACCGCTAACGAATAATAGGCAAAATCTACAATGTGGGTAACAGACTGGAGATGGATGTTGGCACTACTAGTGTTTGCAATATACAATGTAACAGTACTGTCCTGCACTGTGTGTCAGGAGGATTCAATAAACTTACCGTTCACTTTACATGTTTCACTATCTGCAATAACATCCGATAACTCAGGAACTCCCTGAATCTTAACTCTTACTCTTGTGAGAGAATGATAGTTCAACACAGTGTCAGTGGCCGTGGAACCACTGGCTTCATAGATGGAAGCTGCCAGGCGAGCATGACAATGAGAATCTGTTAGAGCGTTCCCCACCAGAAAGTCTCGGTACTCACTCTCCTGAGACACTGCACAACTACGATGCTTTAATTGAGTATTTGTTTTCTCGGGTAAGCTACTGCGAGAAGTATCTGACAAACCAACGCTAGCAAGTTGGCTGTCAACATAATGAATATAATCTTTTTTACTGTTGAACTCATGACCTATCTTATACATACTGTAAAGTGGTATGACATGATTCTTGATACTAATGATCCAACGATGGGGTAAAATACAATATTTTCATTAATCATGGTGTACGAACCTATGATAATGTCACCAGGAAAATGGGTACTATCAACAACTAAGCATGTTATAGACAGTGTGATGTCATTTAACTTGAGTGGGAGGTCGATTTCTACCTTAACAATTACTTTATTTCCTGAAATACCTTTCAGAAAAGGTACGGGTGATATTCTTACTGTGACAGAGCGCTTACTTGCAATACCTCTAAGGCTTGACAATATATATTTTAGCACCAGTATCAACAAAGACTTTTAGTATTGTACCATATACTAGGGCTGATACTAACGGACCATCACATGAAAATGTACAATTCAGTACTTGTGATTTATGTTGCCTAGGTTGCCTGTGTCTTGTCTGAGTCAAATTCACTCTGGTTCCGTCAACATCTACAACTGGTCTATTGTCAGTGTTCTCCTAAGTCAAGTGTTCAAATCTGTTTTGGGTAACTACTGAGTACACAGGAAAGGCACTAGGGTTTGCTATCTTGAATTGGTTAAGGAGGCGCTTTTCAAGTTTCCCGAACATGTGAAATGAACACTCTGAACTTCAGGGTTCTGTGACCTCGTATGGTGACTGATTAATCATTGACTGATTATTGTAGTTATGGGAATATTGATACTGTCTAGGACGCTGTGCGCCTTGCTAAGACTGACCACGGGAGCTACGAGGTGGAGATGACCTTTGACAAGCTCTACAGTCTGCAGTGTGGTGACCAACATGTTTATGATACTTACAATATGGGAACTTAGAGCTATTAGAATGACTAGAAGACTGATAAAATTGTCTGGGGGCTGATGATCTAGACGTGGACCAACAGTTATTTGCTCGGTGGTTAGTTTTATCACAATGCTAACACGAGGTAGTGGTTGATCGTGAACTATAGTGTTGTGGCTACTTATAAGAAGGAGAATTTAACTGCGGGCTACGACCATTGGTATGGTTCTGTGACCAAGCATTTTGTTGTTGTTGTTGAGTTAGGGGCGACGACGATCGTGGGATCGGATGCGCCCCGGCGTACCCGTGAAGGGTGAATCGCAAAGCCAGGAAAGGCGAAATGCTAAGCCAAAACGCGAAACGAGTGACGCCAAGCACTAGAAACTAATATGCCACACGGCAAAGCTACGCACAAAGGGAGAGGCAGAAGCACATAATAGAACAGGGCAAACAAACAGCCAGAAGGGCACACAGCATGTCAGAGCAAATACACAAGAAATCAGAGCACATACTTGCCCGGGAACTTGGCCCGCGGGAATCTTACATTGAACGCCTCCCAGAGCACCCATTGCCAAGGGTCTCGTCCATCCACCTGGGACGCCATAACATCCGGAACCGGGGCAACAAACACCTGCAAACTGGGGACCCAGATGGTAGAACTCATGAGGCGAGAAGTCGCCACTCGCCCCCACAGGAAGGGAACTTGCCCCCACGAAAGCACTCCGGTCCGTCAGACAGCAGTAACTCGGCAATCTTCGACTAGTGACCCGGTGGCATCACAGACGCCGGCAACACGTCCCCCAGGGCCCCAACGCGCACCCGCACCACAGGGATACCCACGGCCACGGGCACACCACCAGACGACAGCAGGGAACCCGGACGGCGCGCATCCTTCCGTAACGTCACCAACAGGCCACGCCCAGCACCAGAGTCCACACCATCCCTGGCAGCAGAAGCCACCACCACCCACTGTGGAGAGGCCCCCGGCGGAGAAAGAACCAAAGGCACGTCCGAGACACAGACACCAGCACCGGCAGGCACAGCACATGGCATGGACCTCCGCCACCACGAACCGCGGAGACATCGACGCATCCGTATCCACACTGTCAACATCCGAAGCCCCACAGTCACTGAAGTCACCAACGTCGGCCCAGGAAGAAGACGAACGCCGGGAACGTTTGGGCACCGGCCGGATATCGTCCGAGCCGGTAAGCGACCCAGAAACACGGGTACCACGAGCCGAAGGAACCGACGCCAGGACGGCAGCAGCCTCTACCACAGGGGGAACTGGGCCACACACAGCAGGAGGCTCTGCAGCCACCCCAGCACCAAGCACATCCGGGACAATGGCTTTCTCATCAACCACAAAATGTGCATCACCTTTGGTGGTGTCAACATATGGCCTAGCAATTGGCAAGTATTTGGCATCAGTAGGCCCAGAAAAACAAGCTTTGGTCTTTGCTTCAACCTTGCTAAGCCATGATTCTAACAAGCAAGGTTCTCCAGCAAAAAGTGGAATTGTCCCCTCCTGTACAGAGCGTGGGACACTAGTACAAGCAACTGCTCCATTTGACTCAGGAGTTGTAACAGTGGCTGGCATTGTCACTTAGTGTGTGCTTGGGAACACAAATTATAATTAAGCATAAGAATAGAATGTACAAAATAATATCACTCAAAATATCAAACTAGGCTTAAGTAAGTAAATGGCAAGAATAAACATTTAAATTATAGCTAGGCAAGGCAAAATAAATGGGAATCAACAAAATTGTGAATTAATATGCAATCTGGTATGAACATGACTTGAAACTTGAGTAATGTAATTAATTAAACCAGGCAAAGCACAACAATTTAGATTATCAAACTGGAAGGTGTAATTGCAAATTTCAAGATAAATAATTAAACAAGTATAGTATTCAACACTCAACATGTGGCACAATAAGATGCTAAATAATTAATACAATACAGAAAAATGCACACAAAATAATCAACATGTAAAGCAGGACATGTGGGCAATAAGACATCAAGAATCTAAAACAAAAATTTACTTCCTGTAAAAGTTTAAATAAAATGGACTGTTGAAAGAATACAAATTACTCTGCAATGTTATAGCAACTGTTGTAATTAACTTGTAATTAACTAATAAAGTACTATAAACACAGGTAATGTGAAGAACACTTAAATTGGTAATATGGTACAATAACATTTAATATTAAATGCTGGAAGAAAAACTTCAGATTAATGTCTGGGGAAAATATATTTATTTATTTATTTTTATTTATTTATTTATATACAAGAAGGTACATTGGGTTTGTTAGAATACATAGCATAGTACAGTATTTACACCTCTTGTAATGCCACTAATACGCGCATCGTTTCGGGCAGGTCCTTAATCTAACAGATAATTTTAAGTAGGTAAATTCTATCAGAATGAATAAAATTATAACAAATACATTGCAAGAAAAAAAATGAGATGAGAGAGATTAGTAAGTATATTAAAGTACATTGGTATATTAAAGCTCTGATTGATTACATTGACAGCTTGATTGGTAATTTAAACAAGATTAATAGACACCATACAGCAGATTGATAGCACATATAAGACAGCAATGATCACAATGGTAAAGATGTTCAGATTGGGTACATAAAGATGGGGTAGCAATAGATACAGTGCAATTTTAAAGTAAAAGGTAAAAAACTATGAAGATGAAATTAGGTACTTTTTAGTATTGTTTTTGAATGACGCAAAAGTTGGACAGCTTTTCAATTCAATAGGGAGTGAGTTCCATAGACTGGATCCCTTTATTTGCATAGAGTGTTTACACAGATTAAGTTTGACTCTGGGGATATCAAAGAGATATTTATTTCTGGTGTGGTGATAATGGGTCCTATTACATCTGTCCTGGGAGAGTTTCAGAGCAGGATTGCAGGAACAGGGTTTTGTAAATGTAGTTGACACAAGAGAATTTATGGAGTGAGATTATGTTTAGCATGTTTAGGGAGTTAAACAAGGGGGCTGAGTGTTTGTCTGAAAGCAGAATTTGTGAATATTCTGATAGCAGATTTTTGCTGGTGATGATGGACTTGAGGTGGTTTGCAGTGGTTGAACCCCATGCACAGATACCATAATTAAGATAGGGATAGATTAATGTATAATATAGAGAGATGAGAGCAGAGTTAGGTACATGATATCTGATTTTGGAGAGTATACCAACTGTTTTAGAGACTTTCTTAGTTATGCGTTGTATGTGGTACTGAAGTTGAGTCTCTTGTCTAGGAATAGGCCAAGAAACTTGCCATCATTTTTATTGCTAATGTTTACATTGTCTATCTGAAGCTGAATTGCATTTGTAGATTTGCTTCCAAATAAGATGTAGTAGATCTGTTCTATGTTAAGTGTTAGTTTGTTGGTTGACATCCATAAGTGGACTTTTTTTTAGTTCATTATTAACAACATTATTTAGTGTATGTGGGTTGGGGTTAGATTAGATGAGGGTAGTATCATCAGCAAACAAAATAGGTTTCAGAATGTTAGAGACATTAGGCAGATCATTGATGTATATAAGAAATAGAAGAGGTCCCAAAATGCTGCCCTGTGGCACTCCAACGGTTATTGGTAGAGTGGGAGAGGTTATATTATTGATGGCTACACATTGGTGTCCTATCACTAAGAAAGGATTGGATATAGTCCAGTGTATTAAGAATAGTCTATAGTGCATTTCCTATTGCTGGATAACAACTATTATTATTTCTTACTTAATGCACTGGATCAGAATGTACTTGAAACCACTTGGAATATTGCTAATGCACAATGGAATCCTGTTTCAAAACACCACAAATGAGCTCTGAGTGTGGAATGAGCAGTTAACTTTTAAATTAAATTAAATTATAAAAATTTATTCAGGAAAAGTACATACATAGTTGATTTACAAACATAATGTTGGATTTATAGATAGAGCAAGTACAAACAATATCTAAAGCCACTTATACACATAGCGTTTCGGGCAATGTGTGGGAGAAAAAACAACACTTGGACTAAAACTTAATAGTAATTGGGATTAGATATAAATTGTGTTGAAAAAAGGAATAAAAAATAAAAAGGGGTGGGAACATGGCAGAAATCAGCAATTGTACAAGTTGGTGAACAAATAGCATTGTTTAAAAATAGCAAGACGGGTTGACATTTAGGGTAAGGTAGGTTACATGGAGTTAATTAGGTAGTATCTAGTTTTACTCTTAAACTGGTTGAGAGAGATATAGCCTTTAATCTGATTGGGGAGGTCATTACACATTCTGGGTCCCTTGATTTGTAGAGCATTTCTAGTTTGATTAAGTCGCACGTTTGGAATATCAGATAAATATTTGCTTCTGGTGTGATGCCCATGAGTTCTGTCACAACCTTCTAGGAAGCTTCTAAGGTCAGGAGTGACATTGCAGTTCAGTGTTTTAAATATATAGAGTACACATGAGAGGATGTGCAGTGACTTATATCTAACATATTCAAATATATGAGTAAGGGTACTGAGTGCTGCCTGGGGCCAGAGTTAGATATTGTTCTAATAGCAGCTTTGTGTTGAATAACTAGAGGACGTAAATGATTTTGTATAGTAGAACCCCAGGCACAAATACCATAATTGAGATAAGGATAGATGAGAGAGTAATAGTGCATCACCAGGGCAGGGCGAGGTAAATATATCCGATCTTGGAAAGAATGCCAACAGTTTTTGAAACTTTTTTGTTATATTTAGAATGTGTCCCTGGAAATTTAGCTTGTTATCTATGAGAACACGAAGGAATTTGCCATCTACTTTGTTATTAGTTTGGATATAGTTTATTCTTAGATTAATTTGATTTGAGGATATATTGCCAAACAAAATATAGAAAGTTTTGTCAATGTTAAGTGGGAGTTTGTTGGCAGTTAGCCAAAGATGAACTTTATTTAGTTCAGTATTCATTGTGACATTTAGAGCAAGAGGTTCAGGACTGGAGAAAATGAAGGTTGTGTTGTCAGCAAATAGAATTGGTTTGAGGTGTTGAGAGGCATATGGAAGGTCATTAATGTAGATGAGAAAGAGGAGAGGGCCAAGTATGATGCCCTGAAGAACATCAATATTGATGGGTATGGTGGGAGAAATTGAATTATTCACAGAAACATACTGGAGGCTGTTAGTAAGGTAAGACTGAAGATATTGGAGGGAGTGACCTCTGACTCCATAATGATGTAATTAAGAGAGAAACGTTTTGGTGGTTGACAGTGTCAAAAGCCTTACGTAGGTCAACAAGTAACCCAACAGGGAACTCATTTTTATCAAGAGCTGCATGTATCAAGTTAATCATACTAATAAGTGCATCGTTAGTGCTTTTTTTGGTCTGAAACCATAATGGCAAGAGCTAAGTGTATTGAATTTGGCTAGATAGGAGTAAAGCTGCTTGTAGATTAGTTTTCAAATATTTTTGACAAGTTTGGCAGAATTGATATAGGTCTGAAGTTGTTGACATCAGTGAGATCACCACATTTATGAACTGGGGTTACTCTCGCTTTTTTTGAATATCTGGAAAGGCTTGGAGTTCAAGTGACTTCTTGTAGAGCAATGCAATGGCAGGATTTAAAAATCTGGAGTTTTTTTTTTGTAAATTAGAGTTGGTATCTCCGCAAAGGCACTAGACTTTGTTTTAAGGGAAAGAATTATCTCATTAACATCAGTGGAATTAGCAAGCATAAGGTACAGAGACTGTTGATAGTACTCGAGGTACAGAGACTCTGACTGTTGATAGTTCAGGACTACCTGTAAGGTAGTCCTGAACATTAGTACTGGAGGATGGAATATCATTAGCAAGGGATGACCCAATGGATAAGAAGAACCTTGAATTCTATAGCAGTATCAGAAACTAAAGCAAACCATCATTATTGGACAGGAGTATTGGATTTTATTTAAAATCTTTTTTTGATCCCAATATTTGTGAAATAGTGCTCCATGTTTTCTTAATGTTGTCCTATATTTGGGTAAATTTATTTTCATAGCATTTAATTTTGACTGTCCTAATTATTTTAGATAGCACTGATGAGTAATTCTTTGAAAATTCTTTGAAGACGATTCCTAACCCATACTTCTCAAGGTCATGTTTTTTATTAATAGATTTAAGTATCCCCTTTGTAAGTAATGGATTGTTTAGCCTTTTAGTTGTGACTTGTTTCGTTAGCATAGGACAGTGGGTGTTATAAAGGCTGAGAGTTTTTGAAGAAATGATTGCACTGCTAGGTTGATGTCCCCCTATGTCACCTAATTGGACTCCCAGTTGATATTAGCAGCAGCAGCTATAAAATTGCCTACAGAAGTTTCATTGTGCAGCCTAAAGTTTTCTTGTATTTAGAGGTGGTTCGTTAATGTCGGTTAGTAGAAATGTGGGGTAATGGTCTGTGGTTCTATCAATGATTATCTCTGAAGTGGAGAGGTTATGTTAGTCCAGATGTGATCAAGAGCCGTGGCAGTACTATCAGTGATTCTAAGTAGTCTAGTGATTAAGTGTATGAGGAAGCAGGAATTCATACAATTGAGGAAACTAGCAGGAGGAGGGGTTATCAGGCTCGTAGAGGTCAATGTTAAAGTCCCCAGAAATAATTAAATGGTTTTTGTTAAGTCTGTTCACTAGTATTAGATTTCTAAGGTTAGAGTTGAATTCAGTCACATCAGTGTTAGGAATACTGCAGACTGCTCCCACAGTCAGGACAGCCTCGCCACCCCTGACTCTAAAACAGGCAAAGATATACTCTTCTCTTATCAAGTTCACTGAAGGTAGCAATAATTTATATACAGGGTTTTCCTTAGTTAAAACACTGTTACTGTATAGCACAGTGAATACCAGCTATAGTTTACTTAGCTCGGGGGTGTAGTATATCCTACACAACAGCGGCCAACATGAGAAACGCGAGGAAGCGTTGGGAGAGTTGAGTGGTGGCAGTGTTTACATCTGGAGGTGAGAGCAGGGTTGCCAGATCCAAATTGCTGAAAGTAGCAAGCTGACGGTTTAAAAGTAGCGAATTTGCAATAGGAGTAGCACGTTTTATCGTTTAGAGTGATACAGTTATCAAAGTAATATATTTTGATATATAGAGTACACGATTTTAATTGTTTTATTAATATTATCTTTGAATATTATTATTGCAATTATCTTTGCAATTTGCAATTATCTCATTAACATCAGTGGAATTAGTAGGCAGATAATTGCAATAATGAGATAATTGCAAAAGATAATTTGCACTAAAAATATGATAATAGGATAACTTACCAATAATGTCAGTATGAAGCATAATGGGTGTGGAGTCCTTCCATGTCTTCACAGTTGAAGATTCTTCGACTCTGAAGAACCATCTTCTTGATAGTTATTGCCTTGGTCCAAAACGACAAACCACCAAATGTTGGAATTTGTCCCTCACAATTGTTGGACTAGTCAGTGGTTAACAGTAGGTGCCACTGACTTCCAATTTCACTAAGCTTAGATTGGTCAGCTAGTACTAATGGAAGTTCTGAAAATGGTGGCCGTGTGTGGCTAAGCCATATGCTAGGTGACTTATTTTTCACCTTTTTGAAAGTTTCAGCAATTACTTGGAATACGAGAAAGAACCTCTTTGCAAGCTTTCACTAAAACTTTATGGCATTTTTCTTGAATATTTTGAAACTTTTCCTGGATTATAAAATTGTTTTGTCTATTAGTTCCCAGATGTGTTGAAAAATCGTAACCAAAGTCCACTTTCTCCAGGGGGGTAGGTATATAGAATTGTAGTCCAAATTAACATCACGCTTTGCATGAAGAGGATGCACGATTCTTCTGAGCATATCAAGAGTGAAGTTTTCTAAGACAGTGTGAAGGCTACACTGAACTGCTTCATCATTTTGATTAAATAAATTCATCCTTTAAAATTCATTTAGAATTGGTTTGAGAAATGTGAAATATAGCTTATTGGCAGAATCAGAGTACATTGAAATAGTTGCCTTGTAACATATTTATCACAAGAGGAGGAAGAGCGATTTGGTAATGAGTTATTAAAGAATCCCACTGATCTAACAGCCGCTTTACACTACCGCTCTTTGTCACCATCATGTTCCTGACATATGTGTTAGCTGTTAGGGCTCTTTCCCATCATTTATCAATCTGTAAATTTCTAGATAACTTTCTCTCCTTAATGAAGATATGTGGAACCAGCTGTAGCTTTCTCTTATCATGAAGTCGATGTAGCCAGGATGAAGTATTAACCCTTTAGTTGCGCAAGACATCATATGATGCGTTGAGTGACTTGCAGTAAATTGCACTTGGCATCATATGATGTTTTGGAGTACTGCGCAAGATTTAACCGGCCCGCGGATACACAGGGTTCAGCACACCTTCATCAGGGCTCTTGTAAACAGACGCCATTTTAAAAAAAATCGTGGGCCAAATTCCCGGGTGTGAGGGGCCTCAGTATTGAGTGACCTACCAAGCCTGACGCACACAGCATGAGCTCACAGCATTGCTGTTCAGCTTGTGACCAAAGCATCGCCTAAAAATGCCATAATATACATGTTCTTGCTATTATTTAGCAATGATGTTATTACAGAAGCCCCCCTGACTGTGTTAAAGCTGACCAGAGTTCTGATAATAGCAGGATTGTAGTGATATTTAGCGCTGTGCTCCATGGAGGGAAGAGTAATGCTGTGAGAGGGAGGGTGGTGGCGTCGTCTTCTGACTGTGTGGCCACCTTTTATTGACTGCACTCACCATACCAGCTCAGTGGTTCGCTATGATGAACACAAGTGTAGATACTTATATATAACGTGTGGATAGAGGGTATAAACAGTAATAGGAATAGGTTGGGTGCCGCCATTTTGGTGAGGGAGGTGCGTCGTCTGCACGACTTATCATGTTGTTTACTGGTGACCACTATGGTCTTTGGGCACCATACCAGTTTACTTGTACAAGTATGGAGAATAAAACAGGTAACAGACGCCGGAAATTCAAAATGGTTGGGCGCGAGAACTGTCCTCTTCCTCCCTGATGAAGTAATATTCTTGTTGCTAGATACCATGCCTTACTTGAGAACGTTGACCTTGAGCAGTGGTTAATTGTAGGACACTGGACTGGTATGAATACTGATGACACACAAGTGTAGCTGTGGCAGGTGGCTTGAGTTAGCTGAGGCGGGTGGCTTGAGTTAGCTATGGCAGGTGGCTTGAGTTAGCTGTGGCAGGTGGCTTGAGTTAGCTGTGGCAGGTAGCTTGAGTTAGCTATGGCAGGAGGCTTGAGTTAGCTGTGGCAGGTGGCTTGAGTTAGCTGTGGCAGGTGGCTTGAGTTAGCTGTGGCAGGTGGCTTGAGTTAGCTGTGGCGGGTGGCTTGGCTTGCTGAGGCGGCGTAAGTAGACACATGGGTTCTAGCTTGATCAAAAATTTCTGTCCCACGCATTGTTACCAGTATTCGCGCCTTGTATTTATTCAGTTGTTGAATGGATTCTGCTTGGGTTTGTAGAGATACACAGTCTGACTTCTTGGGGTTTATTGGTTGAGGTAGAGAATACATAACCAGCGCACCAGGATCCTGAGGTCCTGCTCTAATCTAGGTCTGTGTGGTACTGGCGGCCTACTAGTGAGCGGCTACTGCGCTGCTCTGAGAAATGACGTCATGGCCCACTGGTCACAGGATTGGCACTACACCAATCGACTTGCTCCTGGTTCAACCTTGACGACGAGCGGACGTTTGGACACCTTTTTCGCCTGGGAGCCACCAGATCGCGTTTTGTCTTTGCTACAGCTGTTTGGCATCCCTCTTCAACACTCCGGTTGAACGTCGACTGGCGCACATAACACCTTGGGTCACGGGACTGTTGATAGATTTTTTTTGACGTGTTCTGGCTTGTTATCCCGGCGGGGTGACGGTGTCCGGAGCCAGCTTGGCAGAGAGGTGCCAGGAGTTGGCAGGTCTTGGTGGGCTCCTGGTGTACCCTCAGCCGTAGTGGGCGGCTGGCTTCTGCTCTGTCGGAAGACACTATATGACTTGCGTTTTAATTGGTGGCCGAGTTTTGGTTTTGCTACCCAGTGTTCTCTGTGTGGGGCGGGCCGGTGCTTGTCACCTTGAGGGACTCCAGGGGCGCCCCAATCATCTGCCTGTCTGCGTTTCTTTGCCACATGGTATATTAGTTTCCAGTGATTGGCGTCACTTGTTTCGCGATTTGGCTTGGCGTTTGACCTTTCTGGGCTTCGCGATTAACACTTAACGGGTACACCGGGGCTCATCCGATCCCCCAATCGTCGTCGCCCCTAAATCAACAACATCACCAATCGACTTGGAATTTAAAGGCTAACATATCCCCTGACACACTGTGTACGTGCAACACATTATCCCCTGACACACTGTGTACACCCAACACATTATCTCCTGACACACTGTGTACACCCAACACATTCTCCCCTGACACACTGTACACCTAACACATTATCCCCTCACACACTGTGTACACCTAACACATTATCCCCTCACACACTGTGTACACCCAACACATTATCCCCTCACACACTGTGTACACCTAACACATTATCCCCTGACACACTGTGTACACCCAACACATTATCCCCTGACACACTGTGTACACCCAACACATTATCCCCTGACACACTGTGTACGTCCAACACATTATCCCCTCACACACTGTGTACACCCAACACATTATCCCCTCACACACTGTGTACACCTAACACATTATCCCCTGACACACTGTGTACACCCAACACATTATCCCCTGACACACTGTGTACACCCAACACATTATCCCCTGACACACTGTGTACGTCCAACACATTATCCCCTCACACACTGTGTACACCCAACACATTCTCCTACCACACTGTGTACACCCAACACATTCTCCTACCACACTGTGTATATTCAAATTATCTTATTCCACGTCACAATTCAAATTTTTAATAGCAATTATTATTTAGCTTCTTGCACGGGTAATTTCCCACGAGTAGTTTATTAAATTCATATAAACCACAAGTAATTAAACATTGACCAGGAAAATATATTTTCTGTTGCTGTGTAAAACCCTCAAATGAATTTAAAACCAGATTTATCCAAAACAGGAAGAATCGTAAATAATTTTTCCATTCATTGTGTAGAAAATGTGACCGCATCAGTAAAGAACATTCAGAGTACAGAGCGTATATATGTCTATACGTAAATACTTACAACGTACGTGACTGAATTATGCTTTTATTTTATTTTAATTCATTATATGGCAAAGAAATTACATGAATTTCCACTCCTTCCCCAAATTCATATATTATATCCCGCAGAGAAAGCGAGATCTTGGAGGAGTAGAGATAACGCCATCTTGGTCCGGTAAGACGTGTTGGCTCGTAACTTGGAGTAGTAATATTTATATTGTGCTTCCAGCATTATCCTGTCATACTCCGTCACGAAGACTAGTTGGAAGACTATCGTTATGCTGACATATATTTTGTTATTTATTAGCTCAATGTAATGTAATAAGGTCATTACCAATGATGAACACCAAATCACTGGTGAGAGCATATACTCCTCATTTTTTTAAAATTAATTCTTAATGGCAGTTTGCTTCACAAATAAGTAAAACTAAAGGTATTCGAACAATGTGAATTATTAACAGGTAATTGTCTGTTACGACGTAGAGGGCCTACGGCATGTGGTTCCTCCACCAGAGACGCAGTAGCCTAACATGTCCAGTCCTTGTCATCCAGAATATCAACTTCCTAAAACTGCTAAAATGTTTCATATTTTATTAAAATAGAACCAGTTCATCTAATTAGCAGATTTAAACAGTAAATGTTATTAATTTACTCAATGAAGTAGTTTATTTAACTAAGTTAATTATTGAGTATAATTAAAACTCCCCAATTTGTGTGAAGGATTATATGTGCAGTTGTGAAAATACTGTCCACTACATTCAATAAAGTAAACGTATAATTTTATTAAATAAATAATTAATTAAATTTGATAATTAATTAAATTAAATAAACTAATTAAATATTGCTCTAGAAAGTAAATTCCCACATTTTGGCATCATATTAATCTCAACCTCCAAACTTCACAAAGATAAATATATTTCCTGCACACTTCCGTCACAACAAGAAGCATGAATAACCTACTTAATCATTTGTGAAATATCACACATAAGTTGCATGAACCAGATTGTCTTTCATTATCTTTATTCATTAATATTATCCAACTTATTTCTCTGACATTCTCCATCTCAGTGTTGATCCTCCGTGTCTTATACCAATCATATCCATATTCTCTCTCTACCTCTGAACGTTTATCAAGAAATTCAAACATTCTCTTCTCAAAGGTTTTCACAACTTTCGTTATCTGATGTTTTCCTTTTAATCCCCTCACTATGGAAGCGTGTGGCATGCGAGCATGTTTGTGTTTGTTATGCCTCTGGGCACTCTTGGGTGTCCTGCGACACTCTCGGGTCTTAGTGCGGCTGGTGAGGCTGCCCCGGGGCACTCTTGGGTGTCCTGCGACACTCTTGGGTCTTAGTGCGGCTGGCGAGGCTGCCCCGGGGCACTCTTGGGTGTCCTGTGACACTCTCGGGTCTTAGTGCGGCTGGCGAGGCTGCCCCAGGGCACTCTTGGGTGTCCTGCGACACTCTCGGGTCTTAGTGCGGCTGGCGAGGGTGCCCCGGGGCACTCTTGGGTGTCCTGCGACACTCTCGGGTATTAGTGCGGCTGGCGAGGCTGCCCCGGGACACTCTTGGGTCCTGGAGTGGCAGGCAAGGCTGCCCAGGGACACTTTCGGGTCCTTGTGAGTAGTAGAGATGACACGCCACACGGCCCATATATTTTTTTTTTTTGGCAATGTGCCATGTCGTGTGTCGATTTTCCAGTTAATTTTTGATAGGCCGTGTGGCGTGTCGGGTTTCCAGATAATTTTTTTTCAGAGGTAGAAACCAAAATTTTTCAAAGGCTATAAAACACAAAGACATTTTCTGATAAAGTGTTCATATAAGTTTGTTAGGAATTCTTATGACGAAAATAATTTATTAAAAGGTTGTTAAGAAAAATTTAAAATTTTCTCAGTTCATACTGAGAATAAACTCTACAGTCAATTTTATGTTATTTCTGGAAAAATCGTTTTTATAATTCACGGTGAAAATTGCTCATTTGGAGTTAAAGAGTTCTTATGGAATAAGACCGAAAGTTCTTAAGAAATTCATACCGAAAATCACTTATATGTTCTTACGGGTTTATTATTGAGGAAATTCAAAATTCTTCAGAGTTCAGTTTTTATAAAAATATTTCAGAGTTCATATAATCATAGAAGTTTATATACGAGTTTATGACCGAAATTTGTAAAAAGACCATTTTCAGAAAATACTGTCATAGAAGTTTTGTTAAGGAAAATAGACATCTTAGCCGTTACTTTTAGTTTTATATCCATTTACAGCTGTTTCACCTGAAAAAAAGACTGAAAATTATTCAGAGGCTATTTGAAGACCGATTTTCTTCAAAGTCCATTTAAGACCAAAAATAGGAAGAGACCAGTTTAAGCACCAAATTGAACAAAGTTCACTTTGAGAACAATATTCATCAGAATCCAGTTGTAGACAGAAATTCGTCAGAGTTCAGCTGTAAGACCGAAATTTAACAGAGACCAAAATTAGTCTGAGTCTGGTTCATTACCGAAAATTAAGCAGAGTCCAATAAAAGACCGAAATTAGTCAGAGTCCATTGTGAGCCAAAAAATATTCAGAGTCCATTTTCAGACCAATTTTCATCAGAGTCCACTTTGAGACCAAAATTTGTCAGAGACCACATTTATAAGTGTAGTTTCGAAATTAACCTATCAATTTCCCTGAAATTTTAAAGTCATATTTCAAACGTAGTAAATCAAATCAAAACAGTTAACGAACTCTAGCTTCTATCCCCACCTTAACCCACTAACGCATCTTCATTAATACCTAAACAATTTCCCTGAAATTTAACACACCTGTATTTTAGATGTCGTAAATAAGATCCAAAAATTTACCGAGCTCTAGTTCATGTCCACGCCTGAGTCTCCTGTCGTAGATTCAATACTAACAGTTCAATTTCCCTGAAATTTAAGCCTCCTATATTCTGTTCGTAGTAAATAATATCTGAACAATTAGCAAGTTCTAGCTCCTGTCCGCGTCTTACTTAACTGGTACAACTCTGTCAATACCTGAACAATTTCCTCGAGATTTAAAACACAACTACCTCAGACATAGTAAAATACAATTATTTAGTTACCGAGCTCAAGCTCATGACCCTCACTTTAGTTCATATGTATAACATCGTTAGTAACAGAGCAATTTCCCTGAAATTTAAATCCGTTGCATTTCTAACATATTAAAATAGATAAAAACAATTAACAAGTTCCAGCTTCTGTCCCCGCCTTAACCCCCCCTCTCGTATCTTTGCTATTACCGAGCAATTTTCTTGAAATTTAAAGCAGACATATTCCTAATTGACTAAGTAAACAAAAATTGTGTTACCGAACTCCAGCTTTTGGCCCATACCTTATTTCACTCCTGTAAATACACTACTATTAGTCCAAATCCCCGAGATTTAAAACCCCAACAACATTTTCAGACTCATGTAATAAATCAACTAGTAAATTACCATGTTTCAGCTTATGTCCCCTGCTTTAGTTCACTACTATCAGTCCAAATCCACTGAGATTTAAAACCCCATTGTATTTCGGACCCCCGATAAAATAAATCAAAAGATAATTATCGAACCCTAAGTCTTGTCATCCGCCTTAGTTTAATGTTCATCAAAATTATTTCAGATCAAGATGCTCACCAGTCAATCAAAGTAAATATCCCGTCCTTTAATACTTTTTTTTTCACCAATCTGTGTAAATAATCACTAACGTGCTAATATTCACACGGTCAGATCGCACCCTACCTTCAATACATTTTGTTTACTCAACTAAGCAATAATCACACGGTCAAATTGCACCAAACCTTTGCCCTCTCTTACCTTCTCATCCCTTACCACCTCCCCACCCTTACCCCCCTTATCTTCCCCAACTCTCTTTCGCCCTTATATCCCCCCTTACCTTCCCTTATTATCTTCCTCTCCCTTACCTCCCCCTACTCCCCTTTCATCGCTCCATCACCCCCTACTCCCCCTTTATCTCTCCCATTCTCAAACCTCACCTTCCTCCCCAGAATTTAAGGCAATACAGCATATATACTCATTATTCATGTTCACTCCATGTTCTCTTTGTTCATGTCATAAAATATACTTATCTCCATGTTCTACAAAATGTTCTCAGCATGTTTACTGTGTTCATTAGCTTTTCTTACACGTTCTGTGTTCTTTGTCATGTTCCCCATATGTTCACGGTAAGTCCATATTCCATGCATGTTCACTGTGTTCATCACCTTCACTTACATGTTCTTTAAAATCAAATTTACCAAGACATTCTTTACTTGTCATTTCTTAACTACAAATTACTTGTCAATCAACTGAATATAGTCACATTCAACCTCTTTTTCTTGTCAATTTTAACTAAAAGTATTCGTCAATCAACTAAAAATTGTCAAAGGAAACTTTCCGATACTTTTCATAACTAATTTTATCCGTCGACATTCAACTTAAAATAGCCACATTCATCATTTTTTTAACTAAAATATTCGTCATTCAACTGAAAACAGTCATGTTCAACTTCTTTCTTGTCATTTTGTATATGAAAGTATTCATCAATCGACTGACAATAGTCACATTCATCATCATTTCTTATCGCTTTGTAACTAAAATAACACTTCTCTTAGCAGAAAATTGTCAAATGTCGCTTCGTTCAGCACTGTTCTTAACTAAAATCATTCTTCCCCTCAACTAAAAATAGTCATGTGTAGTTTCGTTCAATACTTTCCTAACTAATATTATTCGTCAATCAACTAAAAATAGTCAAATGTAACTTGTGTCAGCTCTTTCATAATTAAAATTATGAGTCGTTAAGTAAGAAGAATAGCCAAAGACATTCTTCGAGATGCAAAAGTTACTCTTTGAGACATTAAGGACACACTTAAAGATGTCAGTGACACACTCAAACACATCAATGACACTCTTCGAGACACCAAAGTTACTCTTCAAGACATCTCTAACTCACTTTCGTTCATCAAAGTTATTCTCTATGTATATTCTCATATTCTCAGTGTCATCAAAGGTATCAAAGGTCATCAAAGGTCATCAGTGTCTCTAACTCACCTTCGATCATCAAAGAAGCTTTCTAAGACATCTTCATTCATCAAAATTATTCTCTAAGACATCAAAAATTATTCTCAGAGACATCAAAAGTTAATCTCAGTCATCAAAGTTGTTCTCTAAGTCACCTTTGTGCGTAAAAGCTAATTCTCTAACTCGCCATCGTTCATCAAAGAAACTCTCCTTCGTTCATCAAAGTTAATCTCTAAGACATCAATGTTGTTCTCTAAGACATCTTCAGGAATAAAATATCTCTCCAAAATATAACTAGTTCAGTTTTTCATTTCAAATTGCACTTCTGTTAAAATATATATCTAACTTAACCTAACTTATTCTAACCTATTCCTCTCCTACTTGATGTAACTTACCTAATTAAACTTAACTAACCTAACCTAACATAACTAACTTAACCTAACTTACCCTAACTTAACCTATCCTAACTTAACGTAACTTACCTAACTTAATGTAACTTAACTTACCTAACCTATCTTAACTTAACAAAACTTATATAACCTCTCCTAACTTAATGTAACTTACCTATCCTAACCTAACTTAACTTATCTAACCTAACCTAACTTAATGTAACTTACCTAACTTAACTTATATAACCTAACCTAACTTAATGTAAATTACCTAACCTAACTTAATGTAAATTACCTAACTTAACCGAGCTTAACTTACCTAACCTAACCAACTTAACTAACCTAACCTATCTTGCCTATCGTAACCTAATATATCCTAACCTAATATATCCTAACTTAACTAACTAACCTAACCTAACCTACCCTATTCTAATGTAACTTACCTAACCTAACCTAACCTAACTTACCTAACATAACTTACCTAACCTAACCTAATCTAATGTAACTTACCTAATCTAACCTAATTTAACTTAACCTAACTTGCATAACTTAACCTAACTTAACTTGCATACCCTAACTTAACTAAACTTAACTGACAAAACCTAACCTAACTTTCTTAACCTAACATAACCTACCTAATCTAACCTAACCTAACCTAACTTAACATAACTTACCTAATCTAACCTAACCTAATGTAACTTACCTAATGTAACCTAGCCTAACCAAACTTATCTTAACCTAACATAACTTACCTAACCTAACCTAATTTAACCTAACCTATCTTAACTTACCTAACTTATCCTAACGTAACATAACTTACCTAATCTAACCTAACCTAACCTAACCTAACTTAACCCTTCAATTGTGGATCGCATCATATGATGCTTTGACCAACTTGCAGTAAATTGCGCATCACATCATGTGATGCTTTGGAGTACTACGCAAGATTTAAACGGCCCGCGGATACACGGGGTTCACCACACCTTCATCAGGGCTCTTGTAAACAGACGCCATTTAAAAAAAATCGTGGGCCAAACTCCTGGGTGTTAGGGGGCCTCAGTATTGAGTGACCTACCAAGCCTGACGCACGCAGCATGAGCTCACAGCATTGCTGTTCAGCTTGTGCCCACAGCATCGCCTAAAAATGCCATAATATACTTGTTCATGCTATTATGTAGCGATGATATTATTACAGAAGACCCCTGACTGTGATAAAACTGACCAGGGTTCTGATAATAGCAGGATTGTGGTGATATTTAGCGCTGTGCTCCATGGAGGGAGGAGTAACGCTGTGGGAGGGGAGGGTAGTGGCGTTATCTTCTGACTGTGTGTGGCCACCTTTTATTGACTGCACTCACCATACCAGCTCAGTGGTTCGCTATGGTGAAGACAAATGTAGATACTTATATATAACATGTGTATGGAGGGTATAAACAGCAAGAGGAGTAGGTTGGGAGCCGCTATTTTGGTGAGGGAGGAGCGTCGTCTGCAGGACTTACCATGTTGTTTACTGATGACCACGATGGTCTTTGGGCACCATACCAGTTTTCTTGTACAAGTATGGTGAATAAAACAGGTAGATATTTATATATAATGTGTGTATATAGCGTAATAACACCACAAACAGTAATGTTGGAGGAGAAATATTAGTGCGTCTGGCCTTGAGGGCGGCATCCATCAGCTGACTGTGTGAGGTCCTACGTCTTTGTGCCTTTACTCACCATACAAGCTTAGATGTACAGTTATGGTGAACAAAACATGTAAATACTTATATATAATGTATGTATATAAAAGCAAAAACAGTATGGTGGGTGGAGAATGGTGGCAAGTCAGGTGAGGTGAGGGAGGGAGTGGCAGCCAGTGGCGGGCTGCCACTGCTACTGCCACTCAGCATACCAACTTAGTGGTTCGTTATGGTGAACACGAATATAGATACTTATATATAACGTCTGTATATAGTGAATAAAAGCAAAAACAGTATTGTGGGAGGAGAATGTGGGTGAGTCAGGTGGCTTGAGGGAAGGCGTGAGTGGCTGGCTGGTACACGGCGGTCACTCCTCGTTACTTTTTGACTCATAATAGCAACTTAGTGGTTCGTTATGGAGAACAAAACATGCAGATACTTATATATAACCTGTGTATATAGTGTAATAACCGACAAAGTATTTGTTCACTGTTTGATGAACATGATTGAGTCAGCAATATGCACACCATATTTTTGAGTACAGCGATGATTCACTCATTTTATTAAATAAATATATCACACTACACACTATTGAATAATATTACAGCAAAAAAACTACGAAAAATCATTCAGAGACATTGAAATAATTAGGTAATTTATCTCTTTGTGGCAACTCCGGCCTGACAGCTGGCGATCAACAGACCGCCTGGGATGCATGCTGAGTCAACGCCTATTTTTTGCCAGACTTCCCCGCCCTATAGCGGGCAATATATGCCACTTACGATTTTTTTATTACTTTTCCCGTGATCAGTGAACACAAATTAACAGGTTAGGAAGAAATTTTTTTTTTTATTTTTTGTATGCGCCTGTGGGTGTCAAATTGTATATAGCTATGCACCATTTAAGGGTTAACTAACCTAACCTAACTTAACTAACCTAATCTAACTTACCTAACCTAATTTAACTTGACTTAAATGTAACTTACCTATCCAAACCTAATATTTCCTATCCTATCTTAACTTACCTAACCTGTCCTAACTTAATGTAACTTACCTAACATAGCATAACTACATTTAACCTTACCTAACCTAACTTACCTAACTTAACTTACCTAACCTAACCTAACTTACCTAACCCATCCCAACCTATCCTAACCTAACCTAACCTAACTTACCTAACCCATCCCAACCTATCCTAACCTAACTTAACCTATCTTACCTATCCTAACCTTATATATCCTAACTTAACTAACTTACCTAACCCATCCCAACCTATCCTAACCTAACCTAACCATACCTATCTTACCTATCCTAACCTTATATATCCTAACTTAACTAACTAACCTAAGCTAACTTTCCTACCCTAACTTACCTAACCTAACCTAACCTAACTTACCTAATCTAACCTAACCTAACTTACCTAACACATCCTAAATCCACATTCATTTGTTCGTTTCAAAGGTTAATTTCTCAAATGGTCATTTATAAATGGTAATTTATGCATTTCAAATGCTATTTGTTTTATATCGGGTACTTCAGCATTTCAAAGGATTTTGATATATTTAGACATTTACTTGTTTCAAGCGTTAATTTCACAAGAGGATGTTTATGCATTTCAAGGGTTATTTGTTAAAGATAGGGTATTTTAGCATTTAAAGAGATATTTGTTAGATATGATAGTTTATGCACTTTGTAACCTTTTTACTTAAAATTCGTTAAGTTGCTCATAAGTTGTATTTATTATGATTGTTATAATTATTTTTACTCTTCCCCCCTTTAACCTAACCTCTTTTGATCTTTGTGTATTTATTAGGTTTTATATATTTTGTTCTTATTCTTTGACTTTTAACCAAACCTTTCAGATGTAGTTTATTGTGTTGGACATATTTTGTTGAAAATATTATCCTTAACCTAACCATAGATATAGTTTTGTTTCTCCTTTTTGTATATTTTACCCAAACTCGTCTTCCCACTTTGCATTCCTTCCTTTTACTTTGTTTTCTCTTCCTCGTTCTCTCTCTTCCCCCTCTCCCCCGCTCTCTCTCTCTCTCTCTCTCTCCCTCTCTCTTGCTCTCTCTCTCCCTTGCTCCCCCCCCCCTCCCATGCTCTCTTGTTTTTCTTTTTTGAATCTCAAGTCTTAGTAGATCTGACTCTTTAATACTGACTTATATAATTATTACTAAGATAAATGAACATATATAAGAAAACAAAGTTAAAGAAGGAAGGAAGGTTAAGTGGTTAAGTTAAGAACAGTGCTGAACGAAGCTACATTTGACAATTTTCAGTTAAGAGAAGTGTTATTTTAGTTACAAAACGACAAGAAATGATGATGAATGTGACTATTGTCAGTTGATTGATGAATACTTTCAGTTATAATATGACAAGAAAAGATGTTGAACATGACTATTTTCAGTTGATTAACGAATATTTTAGTTAAACAATGATGAACACATCTATTTTAAGTTGAATATCGATAGATAAAGTTAGTTATGAACAGTATCGGAAAGTTTCCTTTGACAATTTTTAGTTGATTGACGAATACTTTTAGTTAAAATTGACAAGAAAAAGAGGTTGAACGCGATTGTTCAGTTGATTGACAAGTAATTTGTAGTTAAGAAATGACAAGTAAAGAATGTCTTAGTAAATTTGAGTTTAAAGAACATGTAAGTGAAGGTGATGAACACAGTGAACATGCGGAGAATATAGACTTACCGTGAACATATGGGGAACATGACAAAGAACACAGAGAACGTGTAAGAAAAGCTGATTAACACAGTGAATATGTTGAGAACATTTTGCAGAACATGGCGATTATGACAAAGAGCATAGAGAACATGGAGTGAACATGAATAATGAGAACAGAAGCTGTATTGCTTTAAATTCTGGGGAGGAAAGTTTGAGTGAGGTTGGTGAATAGGCCAGATTAAGGGGGAGTAAGGGGTGATGGAGGGATGAAGGGGGAGGTATGGGAGGGGAAGATAAAGGGAGAAGGTAAGGGAGGATATTAGAGCGAAAGGGAGTTGGGGAAGGTAAGGAGGTAAGGGACGGGAAGGTAAGGGATGATAAGGTAAGAGAGGGCAAAGGTTAGGTGTAATTTGACCGTGTGATTATTGCTTATTTGAGTAAACAAAATGTATTGAAGGTAGAGTGCGATCTGACTGTATAAATATTAGCACGTTAGTGATTATTTACACAGATTGGTGAAAAAGAGGTATTAAAGGACGGGATATTTACTCTGATAGACTGGTGAGCATCTTGATCTGAAATAATTTTGATGAACATTGAACTAAGACGGAGAACAAGACTTAGAGTTCGGTAATTTTCTTTTGATTTATTTACCGGGGATCTGAAATATAATGAGGTTTTAATCTCAGGGGATTTGGACTGATAGTAGTGAATTTACAGGAGCGAATTAAGGTGTGGGCCAAAATCTGGAGTTCGGTAGCACTATTTTTCTTTTCGTACTCAGACAGAAATATGTCTGCTTTAAATTTCGGGAAAATTTATTGGGTATTAGCGAAGATACGCGAGGGGGTTAAGGCGGGGACAGCAGCTGAAGCTTGGTAATTGTTTGAATCTATTTTAATACGTTAAAAATGTAACGGGTTTAAATTTCAGGGAAATTGGTCCGTTACTAACAAAGTTATACAATGAATTAAAGTGAAGGACAAGAGCTTGAGGTCGGTAACTAATTAATTGGATTTTACTATGTCTGAAATAGTTGTGTTTAAAATATCGAGAAAATTTTTCAGGTATTGACAGAGTTGTAACAGCTAAGTGTGCAGAGTGTACGATGTTACACTCTGCAACTGAAAGCAATGTTACATCACCACTACTGAATCCAATGTTACACCCCACGAATGAATACAATCTTACACCACCACTACTGAATACAATGTTACACCCCTATTGCTGAATACAGTGTCACACCACCACTACTGAATTCAATGTTACACCACCACTACTGACTGTAATGTTAAACCTCCACTACTGTATACAATGTAACTTACCCATTACTGAAAAAAATGTTACACCCCAACTACTGAATACATTGTTAAACCCTCATTACTGACCACAATGGTACACCCCCTACACGGAATACAATTTTTCACCACTACCGGGGCACCTAACAGCTGGGTGTACAGCGCTTCGGATTTGTAGTCCTGAGGTTCTGGGTTTCGATCTCCTGTGGAGGTGGCGGCAAATGGGTAAAATGTTTCTTTCACCCTGATGCGCCTGTTATCTAGCAGTAAATAAGTACCTGGGAGTTAGACAGCTGCTACGGGCTGCTTCCTAGGGGTAAAGGCCTGGTCGAGGACCGGGCTGCGGGGACAACAAGCCCAGAAATCATCTCAAGATAACCTCAAGATAACCACTAATGTATACAATGCTATACTACCACTACTGACTACAATATCACACTCCCACTCCCAATACTGAATACAACCATACTTCTGATTATAATGTTACACTCCCACTACTGAATACAGTGTTACACTCCCACTACTGAATACAATGTTACACTCCCACTACTGAATACAGTGTTACACTCCCACTACTGAATACAATGTTACACTCCCACTACTGAATACAATGTTACACTCCCACTACTGAATACAATGTTACTCTCCCACTACTGAATACAATGTTATACCCTCACTACTGAATACAATATTACACCCCACTACTAAATTCAATGTTTCGCCCCTACTTCTGAATACAATGTTACACTCCCAAAATTGAATACAATGTTACACCCCTACTACTGAATACAATGTTATGCCCCTACTTCTGAATATAATGCTGTGGCCCCACTACTGAATAAAATGTTACACACACACTATCCCGGCCAGTTTGTCCCGGCCCAAAAGATAAAAAAATAAATGCAGATGAGAAACCCATGGTTTAATCAGAGATGTAAGCTAGCTAAGTAACAAAGTAAAAAGCATGGAGAATCTATAGAAATAACAGGACACTTGAGAGCAGAGAAGGTTACCTGAGAGCCAGGAATGAATACGTCAGGGTGAGAAGAGAATCAGAAGGGCAATATGAAAACGACATATCAAGCAAGGCTAAGACACATACAAATTGCGGCACAACAACATCAGGAGAAAGACAACAGTGAAGGAACAGGTAATGAAACCAAGGATAGGGGCAGACAGATTTACTTCAAACGACAAAGAAGTGTGCGTGGAACTTAATATGAAATTCCAGGAAGTCTTCACGTTAGAGCAAGGAGAAGTTTCAGAGATAAGAGAGGAAATAATTAACCAGGCACCACTAGAGGTATTTGAGACTACCAGTGTAGATGTAAGGACGCTTTTGCTAGAGTTGGATGTGACACAGGCTATAGGGCCAGATGGAATATCACCATGCATACTAAAGGAAGGAGCAGAAGCATTGTGCCTGCCACTCTCCATGGTGTATAACAAATCAATGGTATCAGGTGAACTACCAGAAATTTAGAAGGCAGCAAACGTCATCCCGATATACAAGAAGGGGGATAGACAGGAGGCACTGAACTACAGGCCAGTGTCCCTAACTTGCATACCATGCAAGCTAATGGAGAAAATTGTGCATAAAAGCTAGCCGAACACCTGGAGCGAAGGAACTTTGTGTCGCATCACCAACATGGTTTCAGGGATGGAAAGTCATGCCTCAGAGGATTAATTGAATTTGACTCCATACTCAATTTCAAATGTAGATATGATAGAGCCCATTAGGCTCAGGAATCTGTTCATCAGTTAATTGACAGTTGAGAGGCAAGACCAAAGAGCCAGAGCTCAACCCCCGCAAGCACAATTAGGTGAGTACAATTAGGTGAGTATTACTGAATTCAATGTTTCGCCCACACAACTGATTAAAATGCTACAACCCCTCTACTGAATACAATATTACACCCTCACTACTGAATAAAATGTTGCATCACCACAACTGAATACAATACTGTATTACACCCAACTATTGAATTCAATGTTTCGCCCCCACTACTGAATATAATGTTTCACTCTTACTATTGAATACAATGTTAACCTGCAACTTTTGAATACAATATTACACCCACACTATTGAATACATTGTTACACCTCCACTACTGAATACAATGATACACCCCCACTACTAAATACAGTGTGACACTACTACTACTGAATACAATGTTACACTCCCACTACTGAATACAGTGTTACACTCCCACTACTGATTACAGTGTTACATTCCAACTACTGATTACAATGTTACACTTCCACTACTGAATACAATGTTACACCCCCACTACTGAATACAATGTTACACTCCCACTACTGAATACAATGTTACTCTCCCACTACTGAATACAATGTTACACTCCCACTACTGAATACAATGTTACACTTCCACTACTGAATACAATGTTACACCCCCACTACTGAATACACTGTTACACTCCCACTACTGAATACAATGTTACACTCCCACTACTGAATACACTGTTACACTCCCACTACTGAATACAATGTAACACTCCCACTACTGAATACAATGTTACACCCCCACTACTGAATACACTGTTACACTCCCACTACTGAATACAATGTTACACTCCCACTACTGAATACAATGTTACACTCCCACTTGTGAATACAATATTACACCCACACTACTGAATACAATGGTACACTCCCAGTACTGAATACAATGTTACACTTCCACTACTGAATACAATATTACACTCCCACTACTGAATACAATGTTACACTCCCACTACTGAATACAATATTACACTCCCACTACTGAATACAATGTTACACTCCCACTGCTGAATACAATATTACACCCACACTACTGAATACAATGTTACACTCCCACTACTGAATACAATGTTACACTCCCACTACTGAATACAATATTACACTCCCACTACTGAATACAATGTTACACTCCCACTACTGAATACAATGTTACACTCCCACTACTGAATACAATGTAACACTCCCACTACTGAAAACAATGTTACACTCCCACTACTGAATACAATGTTACACTCCCACTACTGAATACAATGTTACACTCCCACTACTGAATACAATATTACACTTCCACTACTGAATACAATATTACACCCCAACTACTGAATACAATGTTACACTCCCACTACTGAATACAATATTACACCCACACTACTGAATACAATGTTACACTCCCACTACTGTATACAATGTAACACTCCCACTACTGAATACAATATTACACCCCCACTACTGAATACAATGTTACACTCCCACTACTGAATACAATGTTACACTCCCACTACTGAATACAATGTTACACTCCCACTACTGAATACAATGTTACACTCCCACTACTGAATACAATGTTACACCCACACTACTGAATACAATGTTACACTCCCACTACTGAATACAATATTACACCCACACTACTGAATACAATGTTACACTCCCACTACTGAATACACTGTTACACTCCCACTACTTAATACAATGTAACACTCCCACTACTGAATACAATATTACACCCACACTACTGAATACAATGTTACACTCCCACTACTGAATACAATGTTACACTCCCACTACTGAATACAATGTAACACTCCCACTACTGAATACAATATTACACCCACACTACTGAATACAATGTTACACTCCCACTACTGAATACAGTGTTTAAGGTCCTTGAGGCACCAAGATGTAAACATTGAAGTGTGTTGGTTCCCTCAGGTGGAGACGGAGAGCCTGCTGGGGCCGGACTGGGAGAGCCGGCAGCAGCAGCAGCAGCCGGAGGAGAGCAACAAGTCCCTCAGCCTCCACGACCTCCAAGGTGTCTTCTGTATCCTCCTCCTCTCCTGGCTCCTCTCTGCTCTCGTCTTCCTCTTGGAGTGGCTCACCCACTACTGTTGGCCTCACTGAGAGCCTCCACTGTTGGCCTCGCTGAGAGCCTCCACTGTTGGCCTCCCTGAGAGCCACCACTGTTGGCCTCCCTGAGAGCCTCCACTGTTGGCCTCGCTGAGAGCCACCACTGTTGGCCTCCCTGAGAGCCACCACTGTTGGCCTCCCTGAGAGCCTCCACTGTTGGCCTCGCTGACAGCCTCCACTGTTGGCCTCCCTGAGAGCCTCCACTGTTGGCCTCCCTGAGAGCCACAACTGTTGGCCTCACTGAGAGCCACCACTGTTGGCCTCCCTGAGAGCCACCACTGTTGGCCTCCCTGAGAGCCACCACTGTTGGCCTCCCTGAGAGCCTCCACTGTTGGCCTCCCTGAGAGCCTCCACTGTTGGCCTCCCTGAGAGCCACCACTGTTGGCCTCACTGAGAGCCACCACTGTTGGCCTCCCTGAGAGCCTCCACTGTTGGCCTCCCTGAGAGCCTCCCTGAGAGCCTCCCTGAGAGCCACCAATGTGTCAACCTTCAAATAGTAGATAGTTGGAGTGCTAGCCAATCACAAGGCATTAAGCCTCTGACGTCCCAATGCGGCTCTGCCTACAGAGCCGCATTGGCGCCTCCTGAAGTGAGATCCAGCAGTGTGTAGCCAGGATCAGTGCAGGTAGGACCTCAGTTGGGCTGCTCTTGTCTTACCCCACCCAATAAAGATAACTAGAAGGAATCTAAGTGTATTCGTTAGACTCCCAAGTAAGAGTTTACTATGTCTCCAACCAACAAGAAAAAGAGTAGAACCACTGGTAGCATCTTGGGGATGAGAATTGTTTTCCTCACCAGAAACTCACACCGCCAACAGCCACCACCTCCATTACCACCACCACCACCCCTGCCACCACTACCACCACCACCACCACCACCACCACCACCACCACCACCACTGCCACCACCACCACCGCCAACGCCTCTACCACCGCCACCACCACCACCACTGCCACCACCACCACCACCGCCACCACCACCACCACTACCACCGCCAATGTCTCCACCACCACCATCACCGCTACCACCACCGCCGCCAATGCCTCTACCACCACCGCCACAACCACCACCACTACCACCATTGCCACCAACACCACCACCGCTGCCACCACCACCACCGCCATTACCACCACCACCACCACCACCGCCGCCACCACCACTGTTGGAAAACCCAACACTATTTAATAATATTACATTCAACAGGCAGATAATATTGCTGCCGTTGTGTACAAATTACCATAGAAAATATAGCTTGTAGTGAAGTTTTCCGTCAATAGAAAACGGGATATCATTGCCACATACTATTATAAATTCACCAACTATTCTGTTGGGAATTATTCTTAAATACATTAGTCTTCGGACTTTTAACATCATAAAAACATCTTATTTTAATTAACTTAATTATCAGTATCAAAATAGAGTAAATGTGACCCTTCTATCACTTATTGACATCTAGACAAAGTGAGCCAGGCGTCAGTGGTGGAAGGGCAGCCATTGTTTGTTAAGACCAGAGGCGCACGGGAGCAAATTCAGCTCCTATAATTTCTCTTAGACGAAGTATTATGGAGATCAAAGTGTTCTACCATCATCAACACGCTGTCAACATAAGCAAGGGAAGTGTCCTACCGAAACCTGTTTATCTAAACATTTTTGGCCAGTTAATGTTAGTTAGATGAGGGCGAACCGGTTAGGATGCGAACAGCCTCTTAATAAAGGATAATTAAGCATTGGTCCTTATTATTTAATATACAATGTTTTCTCTGATATAGCTGTCATATATTAGGATTCCGGCTTCATAGCTAGTGGCCTTTGACAGGACAAGAAGAGGAAGCAAGGCTTGATACAACAGTTTCTTGGGTGATGGAAACTAGCCTCATACGAGGATAATTTGGTGTCTACATCCCAGTTATATCTGGTGGACTAAGCCTGCTGTACAATAAGATAAGGCACCACCAATTTTAATTTACTAATATATGTAGTTAATACTGTAGTTTGATTGGCTGCATATTTATAAATTTAATATAACCCCCCTAATGTGTAAGGATCGATTTGTGAGATTATTGCAGAAATACAGTCCACTTAACATCTTACCAATTGCTATCGAAAGATATAAATTAATGTAAATATAAATTCTATATAAATTAAATAAATATAAATCTCACAGGGCGGTTCCCACAACCACCACCGCTACCACCACCACCACCACCACCACCACCACCGCCGCAACCGCCACCACCACCACGACCACCGCCACCACCACCACCACCGCCAACACCACCACCACCACCACCACGACCACCACCACCACCACCACCGCCACCACCACCACCACCACCACCACCACGACCACCACCACCACCGCCACCACCACGACCACCACCACCACCGCCGCCACCACCATGACCACCGCCATCACCACCACCCCCACCGCCGCCACCGCCATCACCACCACCACCACCACCGCCACCGCCACCGCCACCACCACCGCCACCACCACCATCGCCACCACCACCGCCACTGCCACTACCACCACCGCCACCACCGCCACCCCCACCACCACCACCACCACCACCACCGCCACCGCCACCACCACCACCACCGCCACCATTGCCACCACCACCATCGCCACCAACCACCACCATCACCACCGCCACCGCCACCACCACCACCACCGCCACCATTGCCACCACCACCATCGCCACCGCCACCACCACCACCACCACCACCACCGCCACTACCACCACCATGACCACCGCCACCGCCACCACCACCACCACCGCCACCATTGCTACCACCACCATCGCCACCACCACCACCACCACCACCACCGCCACTACCACCACCATGACCACCGCCACCATTGCCACCACCACCATCGCCACCACCACCACCACCACCACCGCCGCCACTACCACCACCATGACCACCGCCACCATTGCCACCACCACCACCACCAATTGCATCTGCCAAGAAACCAGGCTCAGTAGGGTTCTATTTACATTTTAACAGGGACCTTTTGCTCTCATGTATTTGTAGTGATTGGCCCTGACTGTTGGGGATTATGTGTGGGTAATTGATTAAGCAAAATATAGAACATTAATTGATCGGTTGGGTAATGTAGGAGGGAATTTAGCTAAGTATTATACTATGTTTCTCAAGTCGTTAAGTGCTCTACTTGGTTGATGATTCCACTTCCCTGCCAGACGTAGGAATAACCTTGTTGCTCACAGAGCTGGTATACTCTGTGTTAATTGAATATTAGTATACTCTAACGCTAGATGTTAGTTATACTTAGAACTGATTAGTAGCAAGTTAAGTGTTGTATTGGAAGACTAGTAATTGTTACTGTACGAGGAGTTCTTTACTTCAGGCCACATGTAGTATGAGAGCTCTTCTGTTCAGGGGCTCGGTGCTGGGTGGTTGTGGGTCTGGACTGGCGTTGTGTACACTCTCCCTCTCGTTCCTCCTACTCTCTCCTAATCCTTTCAATACCTAGTTAAGTACCATTGTTTAGTATTACCGTGCCATATAGGGGGTGTGCCATAATGTGTCCTTAGGGTATTTGTTTAGGTCCTCTAAGTCAGTGTTTTGAACCCCAAGTGTTACCTCTGGGTGACCAAGTGGTGGTCTTAGGGTGACCACGTGTTTCTGTTTTAAGTTACCCAGTGTGTGTTGTGTCCCTTAAGGAACTTAGTCTTACATCTAGTTGTTTGTAACCCTCGTCTCCTGTCTATGTGGATTCAGGGAATTAACATAAGATTGAGGTGATAACAAAATAATTGTATTTGAGGATGATTAGGGTTAAGAAATGAATTATATGTTAAGGTTGATATATAGGAGTTTCCATCATCCTTGTTGGAGTGGGATGATTAATCTCTCTAAATTGCAGATATAGTAATTAATACTTTTCTGGGAATTGTTTTCCCTGGGGGCCGGGCCTTTCCTAACCTCACAGACAGAAACTCCAAGACCGTAAATATTGACCCCCACAAAGCAAACACTAGTTATGTAACACCACCCCAGTAACGTCAGCCCAAGATTCGTAATGCTCCCGCTACGCGCGCTGCTGTCGTTTCCAAGAGTAAACAAACACCACGCCGCGACTCAATGCTTTTCTCAACACGCTCTGACACTGTTTTCCTACTGGCTACTGTTGATTTGCATATCCTGCACACCTGAGTTAAGTAACTGGTAGCTAATCCCTACCGTGCTATGCGTTAATGGTAATTTATCAAGGAAATAATCACAAATCTTATTTATTAAACTTTCAGTGACTTGTTAAATATTGGAGTTGATTGGAATTCAGTGCAGTAAGAAATAATTGGTTTCCAGCAGTTAAAGAATTGGCCAGAGAGCATTTTGATTCCTTCCCTGACCTTAATAGGAAGTTGTTCTTTCAGAATTATGATTTGAATGTTACCTTAGCATGTGATCAATTTAAGTGTTACTTACATTACATGAACAAATCCACAAGGGCCGTGACGAGGATTCGAACCTGCGTCCGAGAGCATCCCAAACACTGCCTTAATCGACTGAGCTACGACATGGTCAAAAGGATTTGAAACCAAAGTTCTACTGAACTTACTGGATCCTGCAGCCTCTCCAAGGCACAAGTCAGGGTTTTTAGTACCAAGTAGTACTCTTCTAGTGTACCTTGATGATCTCATAATAATGTCACAAGATGTTACAACTCATTTCCAGAACTTAAAGAAAGTTCTTGTAAACCTAGTGGAAGCAAACTTAAAGATAAATCTCTCAAAGAGTTCATTTTTATAGGAGATGATTATCTTCATAGGTCATACAGTCACCCCTCTCAGGAATCACTTTGAATGAATCGAAAATGCCACAGAATGCAGAAGCCTTAAGACAGTTTATGGGTTTTGTGGGATTTTATCGTTCATTTTATTGCTGGTTTCTCTATCATAGCCGCCCCACTTTACAAGTTACAAATAAATGATGAATCCTTTGTTTGAGAAGAAGTTCAAGAGCAGTAATTCAATAAACTCGAAGCAGCACTGATCTCTTCACCTGTCCTCAGGTACCCAGATTTTTCTAAACCTTTCACGTTAGTCATAAATGCAAGTGATGAAGGCTTGGGTTGATGATGCTGCATTACTTCAAGCTGAGGGACACAGAGATCATGCAATAGCTTATTCTAGCTGTACATTATCTAAAGAGAAGAAAAATTATAGTGCAACAGAACGTGAAGCTTGAGCAGTTGTATGGGCTCTTAAACATTTCATGGATACATTCTATAAAAATCCTGTCCATGTACTTACAAATCATCAACCATTAATTTATTTGTTCAAGAATAAGAATCCAGTTAGAAAGTTTGCTAGATATTTGCTCACAATTCAAGAATTCAACCCCACATTTCGTTATATTCCAGGAAAACAAAATGTTGTAGCTGATGCGTTTTCTCAAAACGTAGCTGTAATTCAGGTAGATTATCCATCATTTGATACTGCAGTAGTCGAGACAGAACAGTGACAAGACCCCACATGGGCACCTATCATGAAGTTTTTGACAAAAAGCAAAACACTCATCTGATTCACAAACTTCCAGTACCATTGAAAGAGTTAGTGATGTTAGACAATTTACTGTGTAGAGTAGTAAAGCAAGGGACACCCTGGAGGAAGTGTTGTCAGTTAGTCATTCCAGCAGTATTAGTACCAGTTGTGTTAAAGATTATCCATGATGCTCCTGCAAGTGCATATCCAGGAAAGGATCACACACTCCAGTGATGTCGATTGAAGTATTTTTGGCTCAAAATGGCTAAAGAGATTGTTCATTATGTTGATAGATGTTTAACCTGCATACAGCACAAGGGACATGTCGTGGGACCAAACCTTATTTATGTGTATCCAGCGACTAAAGCACCTTAGGAACGGGTACCAATGAATTTGTTGAAAAATTTTGCAGAAACAGGAAAGGCGGAACAAACACTTGCTCATAATGGTTTAGAATTTTTTTCTTAGGATTCTTGGGTGGAGTTGGGGAAGGAGAAGTTAGGGAATGGACGAGATGCGGGGGAGTAGGGGTGAGAGAGGGAAAGATACGGGTGTGGGGAGGGGGGAGATAAGGGAGGGGGAAAGGTAAGGGGTGAGGGAGATAAGGGATGGGGAAAGGTAAGGAGTGAGGGAGATAAGGTGTGTTCTGGCCGTGTGTTTATTACCCGAAAAGTGATTATTTACATAGCTGAGTCAACAAGCGTATCGAAAGAGAGGAAATGTTTACTTTGATAAGGTGATAGGGAGGGAGCGGGTCTGATGTTCTGGAATAATTACGTCTGATGAACGTTGAACTAAGGTGGAGGACAAGGGCTGAAACTCGGTAACACTGTTTTCTTTCTTACTAAGTGTGAGTTACGCATGTTTTATATTTTGAGGGGAGATTGAACTGACAGTAGCAAAGTTGTACGAATGATCTAAGGCAGAGAACGTAAGCTGAAACTCAGTAATATCCTTGATCTTATTTACTGCGGCTGAAATAACTGTGTTTTAAATCTCGAGGAAATTGATCAGTTAATAGTGGAGTTACATGAGCACAATAAGGCGGAGGACAGAAGCTAGTACTGGCTAACAATATTTTCTTTACTAGCTCCATCAGAAGTATGACTATTTTAAATTTCAAGGAAATTAATCAGATAATAGCGGAGTAGTGCGAATGAAGAAAGGTGGAGGATGGGAGCTTCAACTTGGTAACTCTATTTTCTTTTCTTACTATATTCGAAATATGACTGTTTTAAATATCGTGGAAAATGATTGGTTAATAGCGGAGTTGTGAGAGTGAAGTAAGGAAGAGGACAAGAGCTAGGACTCAGTAAGTGACTTGATCTGACTTACTGAGTCTGAAATATACCGGGTTTAAATCTCAGGGGAATTGATTAGGTATTAACGAAGATACAAGAGGGGCATAAGGTGGGGAAAAGAAGCTAAACTCAATAATTTTATTTTTATTTTTTACCACATCTCAAATACAGTGGGTGTTAAACTTTAGAGGCGTTGGACTGATACTAACGAAGTTGTACAAATAATCCATGGCTGAATATAGGAGCTAAAACTTGGTACTGTTTTTTCTTTTTTGTTTTAAACTGGTCTATTAGTAGCGAAACTACACTTATAAACATAAAGAACCAGGCCCAAGAGCTAATATCTGATGAACTTTTTAAAAATATTTGTTCAAGTCTGTAGTTTATTTTTTCAATAAGAACTCTAATAAGAATGCAGGTATAAGTAAAACTTTGTATTGGGGTCATAAACTGGTCTTCGACAAATTTTGGTCTTAAACTGGACTTTGACAATATATGAATTTCTTCTATAAAAACTCTTTAAGAATGCAGCGACGATTAAAACTCTGAACAATTTTGGTCCTAAACTGGACTGACATATTTCGGTCTTAAACTCTTAAATTGATCTCTGAACATTTTCGGTCTAAAACGAGTGAAACAGTAGTAAATGGACAAAAAACAAAACGTTACTGCTAAGGGGTCTATTTTCCTTAACAAAACTTCTATAAACATATTCCCAGAAAATGGTCTCAGAAAAATTTCGGTCTTAAACTGTAAAACGGTCAAAAATTTTAATCTGAAACGAATGGCGGCTTAGCAGTAAGTAAATCTTTGAAAAAATTTACTCGGAACCGACCCCCCCCCCCCTCCCTCGTGGCTTAGCAGTACGACCGTAGACGTAGCAGTAAGCAGATCTCAGACAAATTTTACCTAGAACCCTCTGTGGCTTAGGGACCAATAGAACTCTAACAAATTTTACATGCAATGCCAGACTCATCAGCGGTAACCGAGCTCGAAAAACGAACAGTTACTGCTGAAGCGGCATCCCTACTACTATCATCCTTGGGTGAGTCCCTGGGGAGCATAATCATCCCATGGGGAGTCTCTGGGGAGCATAATCATCCCATGGGGAGTCCCTGGGAGCATAATCATCCCATGGGGAGTCTCCTAGGGAGCATAATCATCCCATGGGGAGTCTCCTGGGGAGCATAATCATCCCATGGGGAGTCTCTGGGGAGCATAATCATCCCATGGGGAGTGTCTGGGGAGCATAATCATCCCATGGGGAGTCTCTGAGGAGCATAATCATCCCATGGGGAGTCTCCTGGGGAGCATAATCATCCCATGGGGAGTCTCTGGGGAGCATAATCATCCCATGAGGAGTCCCTGGGGAGCATAATCATCCCATGAGGAGTCCCTGGGGAGCATAATCATCCCATGGGGAGTCTCTGGGGAGCATAATCATCCCATGGGGAGTCTCCTGGGGAGCATAATCATCCCATGGGGAGTCTCTGGGGAGCATAATAATCCCATGGGGAGTCTCCTGGGGAGCATAATCATCCCATGGGGAGTCTCTGGGGAGCATAATCATCCCATGGGGAGTCACTGGGGAGCATAATCATCCCACGGGGAGTCTCCTGGGGAGCATAATCATCCCATGGGGAGTTCCTGGGGAGCATAATCATCCCATGGGGAGTCTCTGGGGAGCATAATCATCCCATGGCGAGTCTCTGGGAGCATAATCATCCCTTGGGGAGTCTCTGGGGAGCATAATAATCCCATGGGGAGTCTCCTGGGGAGCATAATCATCCCATGGGGAGTCTCTGGGGAGCATAATCATCCCATGGGGAGTCTCCGGGGAGCATAATCATCCCATGGGGAGTCTCTGGGGAGCATAATCATCCCATGGGGAGTCTCCTGGGGAGCATAATCATCCCATGGGGAGTCTCCTGGGGAGCATATTCATCCCATGGCGAGTCTCTGGGGAGCATAATAATCCCATGGGGAGTCTCTGGGAGCATAATAATCCCATGGGGAGTCTCTGGGGAGCATAATAATCCCATGCGGAGTCTCTGGGGAGCATAATAATCCTATGGGGAGTCCCTGGGTAGCATAATAATCCCATGGGGAGTCTCTGGGGAGCATAATCATCCCATGGGGAGTCTCTGGGGAGCATAATAATCCCATGGGGAGTCTCTGGGGAGCATAATAATCCCCTGGGGAGTCTCTGGGGAGCATAATAATCCCATGGGGAGTCTCTGGGGAGCATAATCATCCCATGGGGAGTCTCTGGAGAGCATAATCATCCCATGGGGAGTCTCTGGGGAGCATAATAATCCCATGGGGAGTCTCTGGGGAGCATAATAATCCCATGGGGAGCCTCTGACGAGCATATTCATCTCCTCGCGAGGAGCTGGGGAGCCTAATCATCCCATGGCGTGTCCTCGGAGACCATAATCATCCCCAGTGTCTGCTGGGCACACTCTTGCAACAGTGTCTGCTGGCCACACTCTTGCAACACTGTCTGTTGGTCACACTCTTCCAACAGTGTCTGCAGAGCACACTCTTGAAACTGTATCTGCTGGGAACACTCTTGCAACAGTGTCTGCTGAGCAAACTATTGAAACAGTGTCTGCAGAGCACACTCTTGAAACTGTATCTGCTGGGAACACTCTTGCAACAGTGTCTGCTGGGCACACTCTTCCAACAGTGTCTGCTGGGCACACTCTTGCAACAGTGTCTGTTGGGAACACTGTTGCATAGGCTCTCAGCGTGCCTCTGGCAATGATCTTTAATGAGTCACTTATGTCGGGAGAATTGCCCAGTTGCTGGAAGAAGGCAAATGTCGTACCGATCTTCAAGAAAGGTGATAGGGAGGAGGCACTTAACTATAGACCCGTATCACTGGCAAACATCCCCTGTAAAATACTTGAGAGAATAATTAGGCTACGACTGGTTGCACACCTCGAGAACGTTAGGTTTATGAACAATCAACATGGGTTCTGTTTAGGGAAATCTTGCCTAACAAACCTTTTGGAATTCTATGATAAAATAACGAGGATAAGACAGGACAGAGATGGTTGGGCAGACTGCATATTTCTGGACTGCCAAAAAGCCTTTGATACAGTACCGCACATGAGACTGCTGTTCAAACTCGAGAGGCAGGCGGGGGTGGGAGGAAAGGTCCTAGCATGGATAAGGAACTACCCAACAGGAAGGAGCCAAAGAGGTAAGGGGCAGGAAGTCGGACTGGCGAACAGTAACGAGTGGAGTACCTCAAGGATAGGTGCTGGGACCCATTCTATTTCTAATATACGTTAACTACATGTTTACAGGAGTAGAATCCTACATGTCGATGTTTGTGGATGACGCAAAGTTAATGAGAATAGTTGTGACAGTTGAGGATTGTAGGATCCTCCAAGAGGACCTGAACAGGTTGCAGAGAGGGTCAGAGAAATGGCTACTGGAGTTCAACACGAGCAAATGTAAAGTTATGGAAATGGGACTAGGTGATAGGAGACCAAAGGGATAGGACACAATGAAGGGAAACTGCCTACCTGTGACGACGCGAGAAAGAGATCTGGGCGTGGACGTAACACCTAATCTAACTCCTGTGGCACATATAAATAGGATAACGACAGCAGCGTTCTCTACACTAGCAAAAGTTAGAAAATCATTCAGAAACCTAAGTAACGAGGCATTTAGGGCGCTTTACACTGCCTATGTGAGACCAGTCTTAGAGTATGCCGCGCCATCATGGAGCCCCCACCTGAAGAAACACATAAGGAAACTGGAAAAGGTTCAGAAGTTTGCGACGAGACTCTTCCCAGAGTTACGAGGGATGGGATATGAAGAGCACCTGAAGGAACTGAACCTTACAACACTAGAAAAAGAAGGGAGAGGGGAGGATATGATAGGAACGTATAAAATACTCAGGGGAATTGACAGAGTGGAAATAAATGAAATGTTCAAACGTAATAGTAATAGAACGGAAAAAATAGATTTTTTTAACAGTACTGGAAAATGGAATGTAGTTAAGGAGCAAGTTGTCGAAGCAAAGTCTATTCATAATTTTAAAACTAGATATGATAGGACAATGGGACCGGAGTCATTGCTGTAAACAACCGATGGCTAGAAAGGCGGGATCCAAGAGTCAATGCTCGATTCTGCAAGCATAAGTAGGTGAGTACACACACACACACACACACTCGACTTGTGTTGTGACCATCGTGTTGGGTGGACGTGGGTTGGGAGCTCCTGGTTCACTAGTGGAGTGGGAGGGGTAATCAGGCAACTTCGAAGTGAAAAAGTGAGTACAAGTGAATGAAAAAACCTTGGGTTTTGACCAAAGCCATAAGGCAGTGAAGAAAAACAGTATAAGTAGCGTAATTGAAAATAGTTGATGAAGTACTGTGGCAGTGTGCAGTGTGGAGCAGACCTCACCGACCTCTGACCGTAACCTCACCCACTGCAGCAACCTTCCCAATACCACGTGGGAAGACGCTTGGAGATTCACTCACCAATTGTGTTAGCAGGACGGTAAGATACTTGGAACCCCTGTGGGTAAGGTTGGATTATAGCAATGATTAGGTCAGGAAGGGCGTCTAGGTCAAACAGTATTATGATTGAAGAAGAAGATAGGTTTGTGGAGAAGATGATTGGAAAATTTGTAGAGAAGAGGGATGTTTGGATAGATGATCTAATCCAGGGGATTAAAAGTGAAGTCTTTAATAAGATACAGGACGAGGTTCAAAGACTCAAACAAGAGTTTATGGATTGTATTCAAGAGGAAATCAGGAAGAGCAGGGTAGAATGGCAAAGAGAAATAACTAGGCTTACTAATGAATTTGGCAGGAATAAGGGAAGCTTGGCAGGGGAAGGGGGAGTAGTAGTAGGTGGAGTAGCGGGTGTGGGAGGGGTGGGGGTCAGCCAGGGAGGGGGCCACCAGCATGACCCTGAACTGAGAAAGTGGACAATCATAATCCATGGATTGCTTGAAGCCAGGGCACCATCGAGGCAGGAAAAGATGGAGATTGAGGATTTGGAGCTACAGGGGATCTTGAGAGATACGAGAGCCCATATAGCAGGGAATGAGGTGCAAGTCCACCGACGCATTGTCCATACAACTGTAACAGTAAGCGACCTGTCCTGGTACAGTTCACTAACGAAGAGGCAGTGGATTACATACTGCATCACAAACACTTACTCAGAGGGAGCGAAAATTACTACAACGTATATATTGACAAATTCATGACGAAGGAGGAGCAGATAGCCCACAGAGCAAGCAAACAACAATACAACTCTTCCCATTTGAGCGTAGCTACACACCCCAATGCTAATCCACCCCATGCTAACCAGCTCACACCTGCTTATCAGGTCACTCCCTCCCCAAATCAGCCCTCCCTGCCCCTGCTTATCTCCCCAACACCTCCCTTGACCCCTCTGACCCCACTGCAGTCAAATTCATACCACATTCCAAGGACCCTCTCATCACCTCAACCCCCAAAACCCATCCAGCCCTCGTCCCCTCAACACCCAAAACTCACCCAGACCTCATCCCCTCAACCCCAAAAACCCACCCAGCCCTCATCCCCTCAACCCCCAAAACCTACCCAACCCTCACCCCTCCTCATCCCCTCTCCTTCCATGTGACCCCCCCCACGCTTGCGAGGGGGGTGGGGGAAACCTCCCACCCCCTCTATCCTTCCCCCTCCCAACCTTTCAACCTCTATCTGACTCCCAACCTTACGCTATCTCCTAACCCCTCTATGCCTATCAGACCCTCCCTAATCTTCAGACCCAGTATGCCCTTCCTACTCCAGACCTACCTACCCAGGCCCTACCCCAGACCCTCCTACCTACCTACCTAGAAGCCCAGCCCCCCAAGCACCCCTCCGACCTCTTTCACCCCCCATACACCCCCCGGACCCCCCAGACACCCCCCGGATCTCCCCTAGACACCCCCCGGATCCTCCCCGCCCCCAGTCATCCCCCAGATCCCCCAGGTGCCCCCTGCCCCCAGTCACCCCCCCCAGACACCCCCAGATCCCCCCAGACTCCCAGAGAAAGGGAGAACTCTGGTACAAGAGTTTCCATGAAGAATCTCAAGGTTTGGTACACCAATGCTGATGGGGTATCTAATAAAGCAGAAGAGATAAAAGAAAGAGTGAGTGAGGCAGATCCTGACATAGTTGCAATTGTGGAAACTAAAATTAATGACATGATCTCAGATGCAATCTTTCCTGAAGGGTACCAGGTGATACGAAAAGAGAGGACACAGAGACAGGGAGGGGGAGTGGCACTCCTAATAAAGCGGAAATGGAAGTTTGAAGACCTGGGAAAACGGGTTACCAATGAGTGCACAAGCTTCATACATGGAACTCTGACAGTAGATGGGAGGAAGATTGTGATCTTGGTAATCTACAATCCCCTCACCAAACAGTAGAAGACCCAGGCAGGAGTATGATGACAACAACAAGGCATGTATAGATGAACTGCAGAAGGCAGCAACACTAGCCCACAGAATGAGAGCGAAGCTGCTGATCATGGGGGACCTAAATCATGGAGAGATAAATAGGGAATCAAGGAATCCCCATGGAGGGGACGAAACGTGGGGAGCAAAATTAGTAGATGTTATAGACAGGAATTTCCTAACACAACATGTGAAGGAAGACACAAGGGAAAGAGGAGGAGATGCACCGAGCCTATTAGACCTGATTTTCACCCAAAACGTAGAAGATATTGAGAATTTAGAGCATGAAATACCTCTAGGGGCCAGTGACCATTGTGTCCTAGTCTTTGACTACATGATGGAATTCAAACTTATGACCATGGGACAAGAGATCTGGGAAAGGAGAGTTGACTACAAGAAAGGGGACTATAAGAGAATAAGGGACTATCTGGGTGAAGTGCGGTGGGGGGAAGAAATTAGAGGAAAAACAGTCCAAGATATGATGGACCTAGTCATACAGAAATTCCAGGAGGCCGAAGAGAGATTTATACCAACAGTAAAGGGAAAAAATAAGAAGGAATATAACCCATGGTTTAATAGACAGTGTCAGGAAGCAAAAATCGCCAGCAGGCGGGAGTGGAGGAAGTACAGAAGACAAAGGACAGAGGACAACAGGATCAGATGCAACAGAGCTAGGAACGATTACATTAACATAAGACGAACATCGGAAAGGGTCTATGAGAACGATATTGCAATCAAAGCGAAAAAACAACCTAAGTTTCAACACAGTCATATAAGAAGAAAAATGTCGGTGAACGACAAAGTGCCAAGACTAAGGAAAACATAGGGGGCATATACTGAAAGTGACAAGGAAATCTGCGAGGCACTGAAGGCCAGTTTCCATGGAGTGTTCACTACCAAGCCTGAGCAGCTCCCATTGTTGGAAGGGGGTTACCTTAGATGAAAGACTATCAGATATAGAGGTGACAGCAGAGGAGGTAATGAAACAGTTGACAACTCTAGATGCAACTAAAGCAGTTGGACCAGACAAAGTATCACCGTGGATACTAAAAGAAGCAACGCAGGCCCTCAGCGTACCTCTGGCAATGATCTTTAATGAGTCACTTATGTCGGGAGAATTGCCAAGCTGCTGGAAGAAGGCAAATGTCGTGCCGATCTTCAAGAAAGGCGATAGGGAGGAGGCACTTAACTATAGACCTGTATCACTGACAAGCATCCCCTGTAAAATACTGGAAAGAATAATTAGACTACGACTGGTTGCACACCTGGAGAACATTAGGTTTGTGAACAAACATCAACATGGGTTCTGGACAGGGTAATCGTGCCTAACAAACCTTTTGGAATTCTATGATAAAATAATGAGGATAAGACAGGACAGAGATGGTTGGGCAGACTGCATATTTCTAGACTGCCTAAAAGCCTTTGATACAGTACCGCACATGAGACTGCTGTTCAAACTCGAGAGTGTGACGGTGTTCCCCCCCTTATATTTCTCCCACGCCTGCTGTAAGAGTCATGTCCGCTTTACCCGAGCGTTCTCTACGTCGCAGGCATCAGTTTGATATATGTGGGAGAGTGTAGTGTTCTCGTGTTGGCGAGAAATTCGCGAAAGAAAAGTGTTTTGGCCTGTGGTATAGGCCCTTTAGGAAGCCAATATGGCGCTGGCCCCTCCGTTTTGCCGCCAAAACTGTGTGACGTCAGTGGCACCAGATTGGTCACCGACAGCGATGTGGCACAGGGAGCCAATGAAAACCTCCCTTGGCAAGTATGACGTCACGAAGGCAGGGGGGTCCGGTCATAGCGCCATGGCGGCGCAATCAGTCTGACACGACACGTCAAGGGGGACAGATGTGTGAAGGTTGATCCTGTCAGTTTGACAGTTGAACTCAGATCCCGTGGATCTTACGCGTCACCCTTAGTCTGCAAGTACGCCGAGAGGTCTTCCTTCATTCCATGTGTGGACCGAAGAGGGAATTGACGAAATATTGAGCATCAAGTGCTCCAGGGTCGGATGCTGTGCAGGTGAAGTTTAGGCAGTATCGTCTGGGACGTCTGATAGCTTCACAGTGACGACGTAGCGGCTGGGCCAATCCACTGGGAAGCAGTTAAAAGAAGATACTAATTGGGAATCCGGACGACTACAGCCGAGAAGTAGGTTGGCAGCCGTAGTTGGGAGGAGAAGTTGACGGCCGGGAGACCGACTCCAACCCTACAAGACGTGCATTGACCCGCGGAGGACAGAACACGGAGACGACGCGTTTATTTTGAGACGTTGATTGGGTTCCTGGAGGACACAACAGTGTGTGTGTGGGGGCGTTCCCTACACGAGGCGAGAGCCTGGACCAGGAGCTACAACTCAACTCTCACCGGAGGATAGGTGGTAGTAGGTGATTCTAGTTTCCCTCCCAATTCCCCTTTAGTCAGGTAATATATATAAATATATATGTTCAGTCAGAGTATCTTTCACGTCGTGAGCAAGGCTCACCAATGTCACGGTAGGACACAGTTGTGAGAAGTGGGGCTGTAGAAAGCTCTCACAGGATATTTGCAGTGTGTGGATACAACTGTGTTATTATTATTGAAGAGTTTGCTGTGTTAGTTGATGAATTCTTTCATGTGACATTTATGGTATAACTTATGCCAGAGAATATATATATATATAAAGTGAACCAGTTATTGGTGTTAGGCTATGTGCCCAGTATTGATATTATTACTATTATTGATATCTATGATTTATCTATATATATACATGCTTGTGTGTTAAATAGTTTCTCATGTGTGCAGTGATCAATTGAATATTCGCCTACGAAAGGAATTACTGAGAACTCCAGTATTATATCTTGTAGCATTGGTTATCATTATATGAAGTACAGTGTGTTACGCCATGATAGTGAATTATTATGTTCATTAATATAGAAATATGTGATTGAGCTCAAGATCAGTGCAGTGAATCATCTGCGTTCTATTGCCATTATAGCAGTAATCGTGTTGTGTGTTAATACAGTGATAGTTGAGAATTTAAAGAAACAGGCATCTCACGCCAGACAAACAGATAAACGAACATTCGCGCGGTGAGAATCGCTCAGCTGATTTTGACATTTGACGTGAGTGGGAGAGCATGTTGCCATATAGTGTGTGCCCAAATTATATGTGGAGAAAGAGAGAGCAACTCCTGCTTGTACTTGTTCGCCTGTGGATATATGAATATGATCTCTTGAGTTTTAAGTAAAATACAAAATTCCTTCTTGTTTGTATTACCCCTCCATAATTCTTGCTGCTACCTAACTATTACAAAGGTGAGAGTGATAGAGATACATACCTGCCTGATATTAGATGTATTTAGTGTGCTCTTACCACTGTTATCACAATTTCACCAAACCACTGCCGTGTTACTGGACACAGGAAACACCAGTTGGCGACCTTGCAGATAGTATTAGAGCCCTTTGTCGGGGCGGGCACACAGTGGAGAGAGCAAACTATGTCTCCACTCATCTCTAACTACTAAGGCCGGTTGGGGATCGACTGGAGTACTCTCCTGGCGTACAGTGGCGCCGCGAGGATGGATTGCATGAAGACCCGCAGGGCTACGGAGAGTAACGGTCATCGCTAATAGTGTGACCGTTGAGAGGATATCTTGTATACTGTTGCTCACCCTCTTAAGGTGAACCCCGACAAGAGGCAGGCGGGGGTGGGGAGAAAGGTCCTAGCATGGATAAGGAACTACCTAACAGGAAGGAGCCAAAGAGTTACGGTAAGGGGCGAGAAGTCGGACTGGCGAACAGTAACAAGTGGAGTACCACAAGGATCGGTGCTGGGACCAATTCTATTTCTTGTATATGTTAACGACATGTTTACAGGCGTAGAGTCCTACATGTCGATGTTTGCGGATGACGCAAAGTTGATGAGAAGAGTTGTGACAGATGAGGATTGCAGGATCCTCCAAGAGGACCTGAACAGGTTGCAGAGATGGTCAGAGAAATGGCTACTGGAATTCAACACCAGCAAATGTAAAGTTATGGAAATGGGACTAGGAGATAGGAGACCAAAGGGACTGTACACAAAGAAGGGGAACAGCCTACCTGTGACGACGCGCGAAAGAGACCTGGGTGTGGACGTAACACCTAATCTATTTCCTGAGGAACATATAAATAGGATAACGACAGCAGCAGACTCTACACTGGCAAAAGTTAGAACATCATTCAGAAACCTAAGTAAGGAGGCATTTAGGGCGCTTTACACTGCCTACGCGAGGCCAGTCTTAGAGTATGCTGCCTCATCATGGAGTACCCATTTGAAGAAGCATATAATGAAACTGGAAAAGGTTCAGAGGTTTGCAACGAGACTCGTCCCAGAGCTACGAGGGATGGGGTATGAGGAGCGCCTGAGGGAACTGTGCCTTACGACACTAGAAAGAAGAAGGGAGAGGGGGGACATGATAGGAACGTATAAAATACTCAGAGAGATTGACAGAGTGGACATTGACGAAATGTTCACACGGAATAGTAACAGAACGAGGGGACATGGATGGAAGCTTGAAACTCAGATGAGTCACAGAGATGTTAGGAAGTTTTCTTTTAGCGTGAGAGTAGTGAGAAAATGGAATGCACTTCAGGAACAGGTTGTAGAAGCAAATACTATTCATAATTTTAAAACCAGGTATGATAGGGAAATGGGACAGGAGTCATTGCTGTAAACAACCGATGCTCGAAAGGCGGGATCCAAGAGTCAATGCTCGATCCTGCAGACACAACTAGGTGAGTACACACACACACACACACACACACCCAGCGGAGTCCCACAGGGCTCAGTACTTGGACCCATCCTGTTTCTAATATATGTGAACGATCTTCCAGAGGGTATAGACTCATTCCTCTCGATGTTTGCTGATGATGCAAAAATTATGAGAAGAATCAAGACGGATGAAGATAGGCAGAGACTACAGGATGACCTGGATAAACTGGAGGAATGGTCTAGAAAATGGCTGCTGAAGTTCAACTCTGGAAAGTGTAAGGTGATGAAATTAGGCGAAGGGAGCAGGAGGCTGAACACAAGGTATCATCTGGGAGGGGAAATCCTGCAAGAATCAAATAGAGAGAAGGATCTGGGGGTTGATATCACACCGAACCTGTCCCCAGAGGCCCACATCAAAAGAATATCATCAGCGGCATATGCTAGACTGGCCAACATAAGAACTGCCTTCAGAAACTTGTGTAAGGAATCTTTCAGAACCCTGTATACCACTTATGTAAGACCAATCCTGGAGTATGCAGCTCCAGCCTGGAGTCCATACCTAGTTAAACACAAGACAAAGTTAGAGAAGATTCAGCGGTATGCCACCAGGCTCGTCCCGGAACTGAGAGGATTGAGCTACGAGGAAAGGCTAAAGGAGCTGAACCTCACATCCCTGGAAAACAGAAGAGTAAGGGGAGACATGATAACCACCTACAAAATTCTCAGGGGAATTGACAGGGTGGACAAAGACAAACTCTTCAGCACGGGTGGGACACGAACAAGGGGACACAGGTGGAAACTTAGTACCCAGATGAGCCACAGAGACGTTAGAAAGAATTTTTTCAGTGTCAGAGTAGTTAATAAATGGAATGCACTAGGAAGTGATGTGGTGGAGGCTGACTCCATACACAGTTTCAAATGTAGGTATGATAGAGCCCAGTAGGCTCAGGAATCTGTACACCAGTTGATTGACAGTTGAGAGGCGGGACCAAAGAGCCAAAGCTCAACCCCCGCAAGCACAATTAGGTGAGTACAATTAGGTGAGTACACACACACACACACACACACACACACACACACACACACACACACAAACTAGGGGACACAGGTGGAAACTGAGCGCCCAAATGAGCCACAGAGATATTAGAAAGAACTATTTTAGTGTCAGAGTGGTTGACAAATGGAATGCATTAGGAAGTGATGTGGTGGAGGCTGACTCCATACACAGTTTCAAGTGTAGATATGATAGAGCCCAATAGGCTCAGGAACCTGTACACCTGTTGATTGACGGTTGAGAGGCGGGACCAAAGAGCCAGAGCTCAACCCCCGCAAACACAACTAGGTGAGTACACACACACACACACACACACACACACACACACACACACACACACACACACACACACACACACACACACACACACACACACACACATAACAGGTCCTGCCACACAGGGTTACTTGAATTCTACGACCAGGCAACAAAAATAAGGCAAGAAAGAGAAGGGTGGGCAGACTGCATATTTTTGGATTGTCAGAAAGCCTTTGATACAGTGCCACACAAGAGGCTAGTGCGAAAGTTGGAGATGCAGGCTGGAGTGAAAGGGAAGGTACTCCGGTGGATAGAGGAATACCTAAGCAACAGGAGACAACGAGTCTGTGTGACGGGTGAGGTCTCAGATTGGCGAGACGTCACAAGTGGAGTCCCGCAGGGGTCAGTCCTTGGACCTAAACTGTTTCTGGTATATGTAAATGATCTGCCAGAGGGTATAGATTCGTTCCTCTCAATGTTTGCCGACGATGCAAAAATTATGAGGAGGATTGAAACAGAGGATGATAGTAGGAGGCTACAAGATGACCTGGATAGACTGAGTGAATGGTCCAACAAATGGTTCAAGTTCAACTCGAGTAAATGCAAAGTAATGAAACTAGGCAGTGGAAACAGGAGGCCAGGCACAGGATACAGAATAGGAGATGAAGTACTTAATGAAACAGACAGAGAGAAAGATCTAGGAGTTGATATCACACCAAACCTGTCTCCTGAAGCCCACATAAAGAGAATAACGTCTGCGGCATATGCGAGGCTGGCTAACATCAGAACGGCTGTTTGTTGTAATCCACAAGTTAGTAGGAATTATTAGCTAGAGGATCATTACTACAACACTTAACGAATGATGATTGGAAGTACATGTTAAGCAGACAGACTATGGATCACATATCTAAGAAAGGTCAATGGATTAAGACCGAAGCTGTTTAGCCAAATTAATAATTCCTGGAAAGAGGAATTATTCTTCTTCAGGCTTCTAGGAACAAGATTACTACTTCTAGGGATAAGGTTAATCGGATTATACCTTCCTTGAGAGGCGGGGTGAAATGGTTGAGGTAGATGGCTGATTGGAGCCAGTCTGATTGTTGGAGTTGAACTGAGAAGTCCTTTGGATCCCCGTTTGCGGCAGCAGCGAAGTGTAGCAGACAGCTATGCGAGAGCCTAATGTGATCTTAGTGACCAAGTTAAGTCTGCAGTATGTGAGTATTGAATGAAAGACTAACCGGGTGTGGAGCGTTGTAGTAATCATTCCGTATTAGGGACTTAGGCGGAAGTTACGAGTGTGGGTGGTGATCGCGGAGGTCAAGTGGTCAATGGGTATTGGAAGTGTATTGACCTAATAGAGTATGTTCATATGTATTTATTTGTCAGAGTCTATTCTTTGTAATTAAATGACAAAACCCGACGGCCTTTAAATACCTTCCATATGTTCATTCATTGTGTTCCAGTACAAACCGAGTGGTACGCCTCAAGGGTCTGGTGTGTGTAGGAGTATAGGTGGTAGTAACGGTTGCTGAGGCAAGATGTTATGTGTTGTGTAATCGCTGTGTTCGGAATGAACCGGGGTTCAGCGTCACGACATATTTGGTGGCAGCGCAAACAGGTTTTGGAACACTTTGCGAGATGAAGGAAGTGTGTTTCTGGTTTAGTTGGTGAGGGAATGTTCGGGAAATGGTAGACGTCGGGTTGTGGTGAGAATGGTGGTTACTAGACGGAGGAAAGAAGGGTCAGGTGAGACCAGGTCAGAGGTGTTAGTTAATTAAAGGGACTAGGCCATTGTGGGGCACATGTGGGGTTTATTTCTTTCTTTCCAGATTCCTGCAACAAGAGACGGCAAAGATGCAAGTCTGGACCACTGATTCATCGGGAGGCAAAACAAGTGCAGTGTTCGTAGTGCGGATTATACAGAGGGGCGAGTAAAACTAGCGCGGGTGAATGTGGGCCAGCGTGGGCCATGTGCGGGCCAAGCAATGGGTGGGCCGAGCGAGCCGTACCTTGGAGCTTGATTTATATCGTCGGTATGGTGGTAATAGTGAGAAACCGTTGCTAAGGACAAATCAATCGTGAAATCTACTTAATTTGAAGTTAATTAAATATCATGTAAAGTGTAGATCGAATATTTTAAATATTATTAAATATTACGTAAAGATTTGAGCGATTTCAGGCGTTACATCGATACAGAAAATAGGCGAAGTGAATTGTGAACTGCAAGGCATAGCGAGCGACGCGTAATTTGACGTCTGGGGTTCGATGTCTTGTGTACCGTGGAGAGGTCCATGGAGATTTTTTTGTGGGTGCAGGTAGCATTATGGAGAGTGTTACCTGGGACACGGAGAGCGTGTCCCGTCGGTGGGGGTGTGTGGCGTCCAGAGGTGGCGACGCAGTGTGTACTGGCGTTTGGACGCCAAGTGTAGTGAATGATTGTATATTGGCGGAAGGACGAGAGTGAGTAGTGTAATGCATGTGTAGTGGCGTATTAGACGACAGCGTAATGACTAGTTTACTGTAGTGTAATGTGCATGTTTTGACTGTTGATATTATGGATGTAGTATAGTGCATGACATTGTTGGGATTGTAGTGCCAAGGTGTAGCATGTGTAGCGTTACTGGTTGTTGTAACACCGGGTGTATTGTAGACATTAGCGTTGAAGTATGTTAACGCAGGTGGTAGAGTGTGGCGGGTGGCCACTACACAAGAAATTATGCCTGACGAGTGTTGGTCAGGTAATTAACGGATTATGAGAGAAAAGGGAGTGTGTGTGGCGTCTGGTTATTTATTGGTGGTGACGTTTCGTGGTGTTTTGATGCGCTCTGGCGCAAGGCATATGCCTGTGGTGGTAATGGTGTTGGGGGACGCCGTGTGTGTTGTGTTGATGGCGTTGGGAACGCCGTGTGTTGTGTTGATGGCGTTGGGGACGCCGTGTGTGTTGTGTTGATGGCGTTGGGGACGCCGTGTGTTGTGTTGAGGGCGTTGGGGACGCCGTGTGTTGTGTTGAGGGCGTTGGGGACGCCGGGTGTTGTGTTGAGGGCGTTGGGGACGCCGGGTGTTGTGTTGAGGGCGTTGGGGACGCCGTGTGTTGTGTTGAGGGCGTTGGGGACGCCGTGTGTTGTGTTGAGGGCGTTGGGGACGCCGTGTGTTGTGTTGAGGGCGTTGGGGACGCCGTGTGTTGTGTTGAGGGCGTTGGGGACGCCGGGTGTTGTGTTGAGGGCGTTGGGACGCCGTGTGTGTTGTGTTGATGGCGTTGGGGACGCCGTGTGGTGTGTTGGGGACGCCGTGTATTGTGTTGAGGGCGTTGGGGACGCCGTGTGTTGTGTTGAGGGCGTTGGGTACGCCGTGTGTTGTGTTGAGGGCGTTGGGGACGCCGTGTGTTGTGTTGAGAGCGTTGGGGACGCCGTGTGTTGTGTTGAGGGCGTTGGGGACGCCGTGTGTTGTGTTGAGGGCGTTGGGGACGCCGGGTGTTGTGTTGAGGGCGTTGGGGACGCCGGGTGTTGTGTTGAGGGCGTTGGGGACGCCGTGTGTTGTGTTGAGGGCGTTGGGGACGCCGTGTGTTGTGTTGAGGGCGTTGGGGACGCCGTGTGTTGTGTTGAGAGCGTTGGGGACGCCGGGTGTTGTGTTGAGAGCGTTGGGGACGCAACTGGGTGGTGTAGTGTAGTGGCGTTTGGACGCCTGGCATGGAGTGTGGTGTTGTGGAGTATATGGTGGAGCAGGGGCGCCAGGTAGTAGTCGGTAAGGTGAGTATCGGCGTAGCAAGGTCGGTGCGTTAGGACGCAGGAAGTGGTTGTAGGGATGTGTGGCGTTATATTGAGGTCATCAGTGGTTGGGATGACCAGAAGTGATGGTGTGTCGGAGTGGGTAAGTCGTATGGATAAGATGAAATGTGAATAATTGCAGGAGTTGGTGGCTGCAGTAGGCGAGCCAAGTCGATATATCTAGCAAAACTCATAAAAGACTAATAAAAATTCATTATTCTCATTAAAATTTTCGTTAATTATGTCGGAGTGGGTAAGTCTTATGAATAAGATTACAAGGTAGAATTTCAAAATTTCAGGTGTTGGTGGTTGCAGTGGGCGAGCCGAGTAGATATACTAATTTCTTAGTAATATAAGATATACTAATCTATATACTATAGATATATAGTAATATACTATATAATATACTATATAAGATATATAAGATATACTAATTTCTTTTTAAGTTGTTACAGGAATCTCGCTAGAGGCGAGCCAGTGGCAGTATGATGCTCTAGTGACATTCGTTGTGAAATGATTTTAATGAGGTATTTATTGTGATAATGTATGTGCATGTATATACTGTATATTACCTCATCGGCACCATTACTGAGTGTTAGGCTTGAGAAGGTCCCCCGGGATCATGTCACAGAGCTTCAGGTAGAGTAGAAGGGAAGCCATGAGGCTACACTCAGTAATTCTAGAAAAAAAGGGGGGAGGAAGTGAAGCCAACGTGACGTTATAGGCGAAATTCGCCCCCTGACATCAAAGCAGCGATAAGGGCCAGCTGCAATGGTTTTGCGCGGCGCTCAGGCTATATACGGGGAGAGAGTAAGGAGCCGAGGGGGTGTCATGTAATAATGGGATCGAGCCAGGGGGCTCCGAGGGAATATTTTACAGGAACAGCGGTCGGGAAGGTGTGAATACAGGTGGACACACTATGGGCAGATGAGCCTAGAGTAATGTGCTACAGCTGTGGTGAGCACAGCAAGGAAGGATGACCAGAGAGCTATGAGGTATCTACAGCGTTCTAGGATTGGTGCCCTGGAACGAGACGTCAGCACAGACCCGAGGGAACATGACCCCTGGGGTAGGAATCTCCGTTGCTCTGGAGGCCAGGATCAAGTTAGCTCAGAGCAACGATGGGACATTGACAACATTCACCAGGCTGGACAGCCTGGGTTTTGTCTGGGTCATGGAGGATCTATGACCTAGCAACCATGGGGCACGAAAACAAGAGAAGTGATGCTGCCAATTGTGGAGGAGGCCAGTGGAACATTGTGTGATCATTGTAAGCCCTTATGTCAACAGTACAGGGCAAGATGTTAAATTATTATTAACTTGTTACTAAGGATGAAGAACCTTAGATATATATGTGTTGTGTATATATTAATGACTAGTGTCATTTCTGTTTAAGTGCCAGCATTCTGGTCCATGTAATTTTATGGTTATGTTTGTATGTAATTATATGTCAGCAGTTTAGGTATATGTGCATTGTTGGAGATGGGAAAAATTATTACAGACTATTTTACCTGTGCTATGATGTGAATATAATGTATATGTTGGCGAAGTGTTGTGAGTCATGTCGGGGAAAATTTAAATTTATTTCATCATGTGTATGATGAACTTATTGGATGATTTTTTAGTTGTACACATATGGTGGGTGCATCCTCCAGGTCCTTGCACTAATGGAACCATTGCAATGATGCATATGGGGACATATGCGTGTTTAAGGAGGGGAGTGGTGTTGTAATCCACAAGTTAGTAGGAATTATTAGCTAGAGAATCATTACTACAACACTTAACGAATGATGATTGGAAGTACATGTTAAGTAGACAGACTATGGATCACATATCTAAGAAAGGTCAATGGATTATGACCGAAGCTGTTTAGCCAAATTAATAATTCCTGGAAAGAGGAATTATTCTTCGTCAGGCTTCTAGGAACAAGATTACCGATTCTAGGGATAAGGTTAATCGGATTATACCTGCCTTGAGAGGTGGGGTGAAATGGTTGAGGTAGATGTCTGACTGGAGTCAGTCTGATTGTGGGAGTTGAACTGAGAAGTCCTCTGGATTTCCGTTTGCGGCAGAAACGAAGTGTAGCAGACAGCTATGCGAGAACCTGATGTGATCTTAGTGACCAAGTTAAGTCTGCAGTATGTGAGTATTGAATGAAAGACTAACCGGGTGTGGAGCGTTGTAGTAATCATTCCGTATTAGGGACTTAGGCGGAAGTTACGAGTGTGGGTGGTGATCGCGGAGGTCAAGTGGTCTATGGGTATTGGAAGTGTATTAACCTAATAGAGTATGTTAATATGTTATTATTTGTCAGAGTCTATTCTTGTAATTAAATGACAAAACCCGACGGCCTTTAAATACCTTCCATATGTTCATTCATTGTGTTCCAGTACAAACCTAGTGGTACGCCTCAAGGGTCTGGTGTGTGTAGGAGTACACGGTGGTAGTAACGGTTGCTGAGGCAAGGTGTTATGTGTTGTGTAATCGCTGTGTTCGGAATGAACCGGGGTTCAGCGTCACGACACTTTCCATATAATTGGGGATAGAGTTTCATGGGAAGCTTAATCCTGTATCCTGCTTCCCATCAATTGAGGGATTTACTCAGAACATAGCAGTTTTTTATTATTATTATTTTTATTTTTACATGCAAGCATGGATATATGTTACAATAAAAGAAGAAACAAATACAACATAGAACAAAGGTACAAAGCACAAAGAACACATATGTGCACGGACAAAGGAGCAAATCAAGAGAAGACCAGCCAGAAGGGCTGACCACAAAACAAAAATGCATATACAAACATAACACAAATATAAACACAGCGGAAGACAAACATAGGGGAAAACCCCAGAACAAAATGCACACAAAACAAGCCTACTAACACCTCAAACACAGACAGAGAGGCACTAACACAAAACGAGAAACATACAATAATAAGAATAATAGCAATAAAGGAAACAGATCTGCCATAACAAACGGGAGGCAAAACAAAATGGCAAAACAGAACAAAGAGCACAACCCCTGGCTGGAACACGCCAACAGCCTGAAGGGCACACAATATGACATAAACAAGCGCACACGACATCCACAACCAAACACACAAACGCAGAGGAACCGCACACCCACCCTCCAGCCATACAAAGAAAACCTACAACACAAACCAGAGCACGCAGGAACCAGGAAACAAATCCCACCCCACCCACTCACACACACACCCCATCCGCACCCAACAACCACGCATACAACAGGAAACATAGAATACACAGAAATCATTTGCGAGGAACAACGTGAGAAGTGTACTTCTCCGGGAAAAAATCGTAAGGATATTTCCTCTTGTAAGCTTCCCAGACCAAATCTTCAAGGTCGGTAGGGTTTTTGATCAACCTGTCCTCTTAAAAAGAACGTCAACAGTTGCCGTTTGACTCTACGGCTGTTTTTGGACGTTATTTTGTCTTAAACTACGTCTATTTTCGCTTCCATGGACTATCTCTTGTTATACAATGAAATACCACACTCTTATTATTCTATAACTCACTGACTATGCTCTGATATATGTTCTTCAAGTAAAAATACATATATTTTTGCCTTAATTAGGCCATAATCCAGAAAATTCCAGCCCATCGATCTTTATATTTAGGAAAACATCTAATAAATTTGGAAATGAATTTTTAGTTCGCCGACAGTTTCCTGTTACTATTTAGTCTTTTATGCTTTAATGTCGCTGGTCATTGTGACTTTCCCAGGATTTATATATGTTTTGTAGTAGCATTTAGTCACACTACAGTAATTTAACTAATGGGAAACCTTTATAGTCGTAGTAAATTAGTAATAATCATTTATCAAATAATAAATTAGCAAACATGTACAACTTTTTATGTTACGACTTTTCGGGTAGGCCGTTCTGTTTGTTTACAACCCCAATGTTTCAAAAAACACAATACTTTTAATATAAAAGTGATTAAGTATGCTCTAATACATGGTCCTCAATGAAAATTATGTTTTTTTTTGTTAATTTGTCCATAATGAATATGATTCGTTACTGTTGATCTTTATATTAAGAAAAACATCTAAGAAATTTGGTATTGAATTTTCGTTCAAATAAAGTTTCCAGTTACTATTTCCTAGTTATCTTTAAATGTAGGTGGTCATTATTTTACTGTTATGTATATAGAAATTTAGCATTATGCTTTTATAATACAGAACAATTTGGTCGTTCCAAAGCCTCATAATTATATAAAATACATTGTGACAAATACTTGATAATTAAAATCAGAGTTTTTTGACAACTATTAAAAATCCTGTGAAATCATGCCGTTTTGGGTTGTCATACGCTTCTTAGTAAATAATATTGTGTAATGTTTGGCACAATTTATCACTGTATTTACAAACTGTTTAGGTATTAATGTATTCATTTTTTTTTAATGTGTAATATGTTACTTAATCCTAAACTTCTTTTGCAACATTTATATCAGTTATAAATAATTGTCGCGAAACGGCGTATGAAAAAATAAATTTCCCCAAATGAAATTAGTGTATCGGCGATCGAGCGGCCATATTTAAAAGTGTATACTCTTCTCACTGTTCTGACATTAGTTTTCGATGTACGTATTTCATTTTTGTACCAATGTGTTCGCAATGGAATGTTCTAGAAGAACATAAGTATAAAACGTCACATAAGGATGTGCTCGACCGGCAACATATATAAAAACTACGTCGATTATACTCGTCGTGTCAATAATACAACTGTTTTACCACGCTGATTCAATGCCATACTGTTTTCTCAAATAAGCTCTTCGGCTATTAGAGAAAACGTAAATTTTATGGCGAACATTTGTAAACTATCCCCAAGTAGATCTGATCGAAATTGGAATTTATACAAATATTTATTCTCGTGTTGCCCGCCAGTGTCACCCTTGAGTACCCAGAAACGGATATACAGTAAAAACTAGGCTAACTCATCCTAATCCTTGCACAAGCCCTCCAGAATTTCTTTATTGAAGATCAGCAAAAAATTATTGCGCAGCTCATATTATACAGTTTAAGAATGAGATTTCCTTGTTCTAAAGGAATGAAAATAACACTGCCTTAATCTCAGTCGATTAAGGCAGTGTCTGGGATGCTCCCGGTGCCCGTGCCTGGTGCTCGTGCATCAGGCACGGGCGATAGTGTACGTTTAATTGTTCTTTTAGTGTAAATAACGGAATAAAATGTAAGACATAGTCTGCAGATCTTTTTCCAGATGTCTTTTATTTTTTTTCCTAAAGAAAACTAAAATATTGCGAATTTTGCTTAACAAGTACATTAATTATTAACTTTTTGTCGTTATTATTGTTATAATTAAAAGAATTACATCTTGTTTTTTGCTTTTGTACAAAACATAGTCTAATAACCACAGTTCGTTGCCCCTAAATCAACACAACATAACCAGTTTACTCATGTCATCGCTCCTAAATCAACAAAAACAACCAGTGTATTATTGTAAATAATTATATCTTATGATTTCTTAGCAATGGTAAGACATTTTTAAGACTCTAACCTTCGTAAGAAGGTATGCTCGTATACGAACTGAACGACCGAGCTTCACAACAAAAACATGGCCACATGAGTTGGATTATTCCGGTAATATTGAACTACTGTTCATTGTTATTAGTTTAACAATACTGTTAGGGAATGTCATAAGAGTTAGGGAATGTCATAAGAGTAGTCACAGGGCATCTAAAGATACCCAGCTTCTGGGTACGGGATCTTTGCCCGAAACGCTATGCGTGCTAGTGGCTTTACAATAATAATAATAATTTATTTAGGAAAAATATATACATAGATGCAGAGTTACAGTACAAACATTCTGTTTGATTTATAGATAGAGGTAGTACATACAATACCTAAAGCCACTAGTACGCATAGCGTTTCGGGCAAGATTGTAAAATCATCATTATTCCTATTTTCTCTCTTAACCCCCAGTGTACCTTCTCGTATATTAATAAATAAATAACCAGGGATTTTTATGCGGCTGTGCTGAAAGCCTGACGTAAAATAAATCACTGTGTCGGAGAACAGGAAGCTACAAATTAGGCTTATATTGAGGTTCCCCCCTCCCCCCTTTCCCCCCAATTACAGGTTTGTCTAATTACCACAAGCTACACAAGCTTCACAAAGCTTCCTGGCAATACGTTAGTAATGAATAAATATGATATGTTAGGCTGACCTAACCTAACCTAATCAAACCTAACCTAACCAAAAATAACCTTACCAAAAATAACCTAATCAAATCTAACCTAACCAAATCTAACCTAACTTAACCAAACCAAACCAAACCTAACCTAACCTAACCTAACCTAACCGACGCTTGGATCGTCGACTTGATTTGGTGTCACCATTTCTTTATTTTCGTCTAATTTCTTTATAAAAAGATACTTTTTCAGATTAAAATTATGTTTTTTCGTGTTGTACATTCAGTATCAACATTATAATGAGTAAATATATCTTATTTATTCATTACTAACATATTGCCAGGAAGCTATGTGAAGCTTGTGTAGCTTGTGGTAGCTTGTAATTAGACAGACCGCCAATTACTGGTGGAGTAAATCAGCCTAGCCTACTTCTTCCTAGCATAACCTAGCCAACACTAGCCAAGCCTAGTCTACCCTTGCCTAGCCTAGCAAACAGCCCTTGAACCCCCTACTGTTAAGATTCTGCTCTCTGACTGTACCTATGACACCTATTATTAATTTCCTTCTGTATCTTTAGCTCCAGTATGTTGTTATATTATGCTGTGCAAATTTGGGACCTGGCCCTCTAAGGTCTCTAAGCTACAAGGTGGTGGTTATCAAGTTGCTGTCATCTATTTTAAGGTCGGCAATAGAAATACCACAAAGGGCATGCTACCAGGAAGTGGTCTGTCAAGCAAAAATGTTAATAATCTCACCGAATTGTTTTATCTTGGTAATTATTATTATTATTATTTTGCATAAGCTAACAATGAAAATCATAAAACCTGCATGTTCCTTTGTGTTGGCAATAATGAAAAGCATTTACATAGTACAGTAGTTTAGTTCATATATTATGCATCCCATATCCATGTTGTTAGCGGTAGTGGAAATGGTTGCAGAGGCACATAATTAATTGGCTTCGGGACTGAACCAAGCAATTCATTTTAGCTAAGCAAGTTTCAATCTTGATGACCTAATTACATAATTCCATACACATCACCACATTGACAAGGGGCTCGAGACCGACCATGAGTACAGATTTTAAATTAAGCAACTGACATGTGTGGAGAGCTAGTGTCACAATTGATATGTTTATCTTGCACACTGCCTCCATCCAGTGGACAACGGTGGATAGGTTACAATCACTTAGTTACTACATACAGTTAGCAAACTGGTGATATTTGACCAAGATTTCTGGCAGCAGATCATTTTGAATGAAATATTTCCTCATATCTTGAACATTTGTTATAGAATTATCCGAATTCACATATCTTTTTTCACTCCATCACATAGTGGAGGAGGGTGTGCAAATAATTTTGACACACTTTACTTTGCATCAGGTCTATATCATCAGATAATGAGACTTCCTTTACATATGGGTACCAAAATTCCCATAATGACATACTTCCTCATTGCTGCCAAATTTCACATTTCAGTGTTTCTTTCAATTAAAGTTTTTTGGAGGACATATTTTGTAATGATGATACCATATTAAATTTACGCATGTTTCTTAATTTTCAGCATACATGCAGGACAATGGATCAAGTGTCAACAAGATACCAACAAATAATATAGATGCCCAAGAAGATATCAACATCAGTGAGGCAAAAGAAAAGAATGGGGAGCAAGGGCTTAAGTTAAAGAAAATGAAGAAAAAACGAAGACTGTCTGAAGATTCAACTATTAAAGGTAATCAAAACTCATTCTTCGTTTTTCAAATTCAAAGCAAAACTTGTATATATTTTAGACAAGTTTTTAGATTCCACAATTACATTACTGATTTGTTGTATAAAGTAGTTGTATTTTATACAGCTGATGAGTCACAATAATGTTGCTGAAGAATGTTGTCCTAACCACACACAAAAAGATGAAAATACAACGACGTTGATGTCCGTTCTGGACCACTATTAATTCAATTGTTAGTTGTATTATACTTGACTGCTGATATAGTTTATTTCATGTATTCCAGTTCACAGTAATATTAAAATTACCATCAGAGCCTGACGGCTCAGTGGACAGTGCTCTGGGTTTGTAATCCTAAGGGTCAAGGTTCTATTTTTATTAGATGCTGAAACAAATGGGCAGTTTCTTTTGCCCTGATGCACCTATTCACCTAACAGTAAATAGGTACTTGGGAGTTAGACAGCTGATATGGGCTGCTTACTGGGAATGTGAGTGTTAAAATTAGGATTAAGGATTTGCCCAAAAAGCTATGCATGCAAGTATCTGTTCAAGAATGTAAGAAATCTTATATATATATATATATATATATATATATATATATATATATATATATATATATATATATATATATATATATATATATATATATATATATGTCGTACCTAGTAGCCAGAACTCACTTCTCAGCCTACTATTCAAGGCCCGATTTGCCTAATAAGCCAAGTTTTCCTGAATTAATATATTTACTATAATTTTTTTCTTATGAAATGATAAAGCAACCCTTTTCTCTATGTATGAGGTCAATTTTTTTTTATTGGAGTTAAAATTAACGTAGATATATGACCGAACCTAACCAACCCTACCTAACCTAACCTAACCTATATTTATAGGTAAGGTTAGGTTAGGTAGCCAAAAAAAGCTAGGTTAGGTTAGGTTAGGTAGGTTAGGTAGACGAAAAAATATTAATTCATGAAAACTTGGCTTATTAGGCAAATCGGGCCTTGAATAGTAGGCTGAGAAGTGCGTTCTGGCTATTAGGTACGACATATATATATATATATATATATATATATATATATATATATATATATATATATATATATATATGTCGTACCTAGTAGCCAGAACTCACTTCTCAGCCTACTAGGCAAGGCCAAATTTGCCTAGTAAGCCAAGTTTTCATGAATTAATTGTTTTTCGACTACCTAACCTACCTAACCTAACCTAACCTAACTTTTTCGGCTACCTAACCTAACCTAACCTATAAAGATAGGTTAGGTTAGGTTAGGTAGGGTTGGTTAGGTTTGGTCATATATCTACGTTAATTTTAACTCCAATAAAAAAAAAATTGACATCATACATAATGAAATGGGTAGCTTTATCATTTCATAAGAAAAAAATTAGAGAAAATATATTAATTGAGGAAAACTTGGTTTATTAGGCAAATTTGGTCTTGCATATTAGGCTGAGAAGTGCGTTCTGGCTACTAGGTACGACATATATATATATATATATATATATATATATATATATATATATATATATATATATATATATATATATATATATATATGTCGTACCTAATAGCCAGAACGCACTTCTCAGCCTACTATTCAAGGCCCGATTTGCCTAATAAGCCAAGTTTTCATGAATTAATGTTTTTTCGTCTACCTAACCTACCTAACCTAACCTAACCTAGCTTTTTTTGGCTACCTAACCTAACCTTACCTATAAATATAGGTTAGGTTAGGTTAGGTAGGGTTGGTTAGGTTCGGTCATATATCTACGTTAATTTTAACTCCAATAAAAAAAAATTGACCTCATACATAGAGAAAAGGGTTGCTTTATCATTTCATAAGAAAAAAATTATAGTAAATATATTAATTCAGGAAAACTTGGCTTATTAGGCAAATCGGGCCTTGAATAGTAGGCTGAGAAGTGAGTTCTGGCTACTAGGTACGACATATATATATACATACACTTATATATATGTCGTACCTAGTAGCCAGAACTCACTTCTTGCCCTACTATGCAATCCCTGATTTGCCTAATAGGCCGATTGATTTACTTTATTTTCAATATATTGATTCCAATTAATTTATTTGAATTATTATTATTATATTATATTAGGAACATAAATTATTGACTTAGTTGTGTGAGTATAGGTTACGTTTAGATAGGTTAGGTAAGGTTGGTTAGGTTCGGTCATATATCTACGTTAGTTTTAACTCAAATTTCAAAAAATTAACTTATAAATAATGAAATGGAATGATTTACCATTTCATAAGAAAAAAATGAGAAAAATACATAAATTCATGAAAACTTGGCTTATTAGGCAAATCGGGCCTTGCATAGTAGGCCGAGTATGACGTTCTTGCTACTAGGTACAACATATATATATATATATATATATATATATATATATATATATATGTCGTACCTAGTAGCCAGAACTCACTTCTCAGCCTATTATTCAAGGCCCGATTTGCCTAATAAGCCAAGTTTTCCAGAATTAATATATTTACTATAATTTTTTTCTTATGAAATGATAAAGCAACCCTTTTCTCTATGTATGAGGTCAATTTTTTTTTATTGGAGTTAAAATTAACGTAGATATATGACCGAACCTAACCAACCCTACCTAACCTAACCTAACCTATATTTATAGGTAAGGTTAGGTTAGGTAGCCAAAAAAAGCTAGGTTAGGTTAGGTTAGGTAGGTTAGGTAGACGAAAAAACATTAATTCATGAAAACTTGGCTTATTAGGCAAATCGGGCCTTGAATAGTAGGCTGAGAAGTGCGTTCTGGCTACTAGGTACGACATATATATATATATATATATATATATATATATATATATATATATATATATATATATATATATATATATATATATATATATATATATATATATATATATATATATATATGTCGTACCTAATAGCCAGAACGCACTTCTCAGCCTACTATTCAAGGCCCGATTTGCCTAATAAGCCAAGTTTTCATGAATTAATGTTTTTTCGTCTACCTAACCTACCTAACCTAACCTAACCTAGCTTTTTTTGGCTACCTAACCTAACCTTACCTATAAATATAGGTTAGGTTAGGTTAGGTAGGGTTGGTTAGGTTCGGTCATATATCTACGTTAATTTTAACTCCAATAAAAAAAAATTGACCTCATACATAGAGAAAAGGGTTGCTTTATCATTTCATAAGAAAAAAATTATAGTAAATATATTAATTCAGGAAAACTTGGCTTATTAGGCAAATCGGGCCTTGAATAGTAGGCTGAGAAGTGAGTTCTGGCTACTAGGTACGACATATATATATACATACACTTATATATATGTCGTACCTAGTAGCCAGAACTCACTTCTTGCCCTACTATGCAATCCCTGATTTGCCTAATAGGCCGATTGATTTACTTTATTTTCAATATATTGATTCCAATTAATTTATTTGAATTATTATTATTATATTATATTAGGAACATAAATTATTGACTTAGTTGTGTGAGTATAGGTTACGTTTAGATAGGTTAGGTAAGGTTGGTTAGGTTCGGTCATATATCTACGTTAGTTTTAACTCAAATTTCAAAAAATTAACTTATAAATAATGAAATGGAATGATTTACCATTTCATAAGAAAAAAATGAGAAAAATACATAAATTCATGAAAACTTGGCTTATTAGGCAAATCGGGCCTTGCATAGTAGGCCGAGTATGACGTTCTTGCTACTAGGTACAACATATATATATATATATATATATATATATATATATATATATATATATATATATATATATATATGTCGTACCTAGTAGCCAGAACTCACTTCTCAGCCTATTATTCAAGGCCCGATTTGCCTAAAAAGCCAAGTTTTCCAGAATTAATATATTTACTATAATTTTTTTCTTATGAAATGATAAAGCAACCCTTTTCTCTATGTATGAGGTCAATTTTTTTTTATTGGAGTTAAAATTAACGTAGATATATGACCGAACCTAACCAACCCTACCTAACCTAACCTAACCTATATTTATAGGTAAGGTTAGGTTAGGTAGCCAAAAAAAGCTAGGTTAGGTTAGGTTAGGTAGGTTAGGTAGACGAAAAAACATTAATTCATGAAAACTTGGCTTATTAGGCAAATCGGGCCTTGAATAGTAGGCTGAGAAGTGCGTTCTGGCTATTAGGTACGACATATATATATATATATATATATATATATATATATATATATATATATATATATATATATATATATATATATATATATATATATATATATATATATATATATATATATATATATATATATATATATATATATATGTCGTACCTAGTAGCCAGAACGCACTTCTCAGCCCACTATGCAAGGCCCGATTTGCCTAATAAGCCAAGTTTTCATGAATTAATTGTTTTTCGACTACCTAACCTACCTAACCTAACCTAACCTAACTTTTTAGGCTACCTAACCTAACCTAACCTATAAAGATAGGTTAGGTTAGGTTAGGTAGGGTTGGTTAGGTTCGGTCATATATCTACGTTAATTTTAACTACAATTAAAAAAATTTGACCTCATATATAATGAAATGGGTAGCTTTATCATTTCATAAGAAAAATATTTGAGAAAATAAATTAATTCAGGAAAACTTTGCTTATTAGGCAAATCGGGTCTTGCATAGTAGGCCGAGAAGTGCGATCTGGCTACTAGGTATGACATATATATATATATATATATATATATATATATATATATATATATATATATATATATATATATATATATATATTTCATTTATTTATTTATTTATATACAAAAAGGTACATTAGGTTTGTGAGAATACATAGCATAGTATTTACAATTTTGTAAAGCCACTAGTATGTGCAGCGTTTCAGGCAGGTCCTTTATCTAATAGATTATTTTAATTAGGTAAATTCTAGCAGAATTAATAAAATAACAAAGACATTGCTAGAAAAAAATGAGATGAGAGAGAATAGTAGGTATATTAAAGCCCATTGGTATATTAAAGCTCTGATTGATTACACTGATAGCTTGATTGGTAATTTAAACAAGATTAATAGACACCATACAGCAGATTGACAGCACATATAAGAAGACAGCAATGATAACAATGGTAAAGATGTTCGGATCGGGTACATAAAAATTTGGAGATTGGGTAGCAATAGATACAGTGCAATTTTAAAGCAAAATGTAAAAAACTATGAAGATGAAATTAGGTACTTTTTTGTATTGTTTATGAATGACGCAAAAGTTGGACAGCTTTTAAATTCAATAGGGAGTGTGTTCCATGGACTGGGTCCGTTTGTTTATATATATATATATATGTCGTACCTAATAGCCAGAACGCACTTTTTGGACTACTATGCAAGGCCCGATTTGCCTAATAAGCCAATTTTTCCTGAATTATTATATTTTCTCTATTTTTTTCATATGAAATGATAAAACTACCCATTTCATTATGTATGAGGGCAATTTTTTTTTATTGGAATTAAAATTAACGTAGATATATGACCGAACCTATCCAACCCTACCTAACCTAACCTATCTTTATAGGTTAGGTTTGGTTAGGTAGCCGAAAAAGTTAGGTTAGGTTAGGTTAGGTAGTCGAAAAACAATTAATCCCTGAAAACTTCGCTTATTAGGCAAATCGGGCCTTGCATAGTAGGCATAGAAGTGCGTTCTGGCTACTAGGTACGACATATATATATATATATATATATATATGGCACAACTCTCCTAAACACGAGAGTCAAGTATACAACTTTAGAACACTTTCCCACCAGGAGACTCGAACCCTAGCCAGCACAGAAGCCTTCCAGCAACTGGCATAACAGGTACGCCTTAACCCTCTGCACCACCGCTCAGACCCTTAAAAGAGATGGTAATTTCGGAGTATTTAAATACCACAAAGATCACCACCTCCCAAGAGCACTAGAGCAAGTGAGGGGTCATTTAGACGTTAATTTCATCAAGTCCCTGTTAATATGGGAAGACACAGTGTCTATGCTTAAGGCACAACTCTCCTAAACACGAGAGTCAAGTATACAACTTTAGAACACTTTCCCACCAGGAGACTCGAACCCTAGCCAGCACAGAAGCCTTCCAGCAACTGGCATAACAGGTACGCCTTAACCCTCTGCACCACCGCTCAGACCCTTAAAAGAGATGGTAATTTCGGAGTATTTAAATACCACAAAGATCACCACCTCCCAAGAGCACTAGAGCAAGTGAGGGGTCATTTAGACGTTAATTTCATCAAGTCCCTGTTAATATGGGAAGACACAGTGTCTATGCTTAAGGCACAACTCTCCTAAACACGAGAGTCAAGTATACAACTTTAGAACACTTTCCCACCAGGAGACTCGAACCCTAGCCAGCACAGAAGCCTTCCAGCAACTGGCATAACAGGTACGCCTTAACCCTCTGCACCACCGCTCAGACCCTTAAAAGAGATGGTAATTTCGGAGTATTTAAATACCACAAAGATCACCACCTCCCAAGAGCACTAGAGCAAGTGAGGGGTCATTTAGACGTTAATTTCATCAAGTCCCTGTTAATATGGGAAGACACAGTGTCTATGCTTAAGGCACAACTCTCCTAAACACGAGAGTCAAGTATACAACTTTAGAACACTTTCCCACCAGGAGACTCGAACCCTAGCCAGCACAGAAGCCTTCCAGCAACTGGCATAACAGGTACGCCTTAACCCTCTGCACCTGACGATTTACTATAAAACCAGAAAAACTTCCAGCCTACTCATGAGAAACTCTCCAGACACAAAACAGAACGCTTTAAAAGAGACTAACGTCGTCTATGCCTTCAAATGCCTTCTTGGGGACTGTAAGCTCCAAAATAAACAGTATATAGGCGAGACAACAACATCTCTTTCTAGGCGTTTAACGATGCATAAGCAACAGGGCTCCATTAAGGAACATATAATCTCTTCCCACAACCAAACCATCGCCAGAGAAATCCTAGTAAACAACACAGAAATCATCGATAGATACAGCGATAGCAGGCGGCTTGACGTTTGCGAGGCACTACACATCAAGAAGTCAACACCAGCAATCAACAGAAAATTAATGCACAACTATATTCTACCCACCTCAAGACTCCGCTCCAATATAGAAGCATCAAGAAATATGGACCAATAGGCTTTCTACATACACTTCTATTCAATACCCATTGTTTTGTGTTCTGTCTTGTGTTGATGAAATTAATACCCTATTAATGCCACCTCTTGTTCTGTCTTGTGTTGATGAAATTAATACCCTATTAATGCCACCTCACCCCATCCACCTCACTAAAATGTAGATATAAAATCGGAGATGCGTAAGTTCTATTCAGTTGTGTATTTGTAAACTAAAGTCTTTGAAAATGTAATAAGTTTTACGAAACGCGCTCGTGTCGCGTCAGACTAGAAATAAAAATGAATTTTGGAGAATTGATTTTTGATTTACCTCCAACAGTGAAAAGAAATGTACGAAAGATTGAGAAAATTCGTGTTAGAATTATTAATCTTACTTTTTCGGTCATATTTAATAATATATATATATATATATATATATATATATATATATATATATATATATATATATATATATATATATATATATATATGCGGAAAATCCACAGAGAAATATGAAATGAGGTGAACATTTCGGCTTGTTAAAGCCTTTGTCAACACCAGACTGACTAAGGAGAAGGGAGAAGGGGGAGGATATATAGGCCGACACCTGACCAACCCATCCCTAGGGTTGGTCAGGTGAAAATAACCAAAAACAGGTATAGCTTAGCTTAGAATGGTCAAAGAGGATGAGAGAGAATATTAAAATTCACTTGTGAGACTGAGGAGAATGGTACTCCTCCGTTTTTGGACATTATGATTCATAGAGTCACTAGAAAGTTCAAATTTAATGTGTATTGGAAACCTACCAACGTGGAGTCGTATGTTCATTTATATTCGAATCATCATAGTAAAGTTAAACAGGCAGTATTTTCAGGAATGTTTCTACGAGCTTTGAGGGTTTGCAGCCCTGAGTTTTTTGATGAAGAGATTGCTAAAATATATGAAATTGGGAAGAGTTTACAATATCCTAAGAGGTTTTTGGATTTCTCGTTTGTACAAGCCAAGCGTACGTTTTATAATCACGTCCCTAAGGCGAAACCAAAAATTATTAACTCATTGGTGGTACCTTATGCGAGTGGACTTGAAAAATTGTCTCTGATTTTTAAGAAACTTAATATAAATTTGGTGTTCACTAATAGTACGATCAAATCCAATTTAATAAAAAACTCCCCTGACACAGCAGGTTGTGTGTATTCGATTCCCTGCAATGATTGTGATTCTGTGTACCTTGGACAAACAGGAAAGTCCTTACAATTGCGGTTGTCACAATATGCTTATAGTATTAGAACTGCCCAAACGTCTAATGCATTGTATCTACATACGAGTTTATGCGATCACAATATTAACTGGAATGGGGCAAAAAGCATTACCAATTGTGGGGATTTCGTGGAACGGAATTTGATTGAGTCTGCTCTAATCAGTCAGTGTCCAAATCTTCTTAATGTTAGTACTGGAATGTACAAATTTGATCTATTTTTAAGTTATAATATCGCACAACAGTTTAAGAAACAACTCTGATAGAGAGGCTTACAATGTCTCATTATAATTGTATATTCATATATTGTGTGTTCATGAGGCTTTTCTTTAATCTTTCATCCTTATTCTCTGACCGCTTTATCCTCTTTGACCATTCTAAGCTAAGCTATACCTGTTTTTGGTTATTTTCACCTGACCAACCCTAGGGATGGGTTGGTCAGGTGTCGGCCTATATATCCTCTCCCTTCTCCCTTCTCCTTAGTCAGTCTGGTGTTGACAAAGGCTTTAACAAGCCGAAACGTTCACCTCATTTCATATTTCTCTGTGGATTTTCCGCATAAAATGATCAGTGTTTTGTGATCGTCAATTGCATATATATATATATATATATATATATATATATATATATATATATATATATATATATATATATATATATATATATATATGTCGTACCTAGTAGCCAGAACTCACTTCTCAGCCTACTATTCAAGGCCCGATTTGCCTAATAAGCCAAGTTTTCCTGAATTAATATATTTACTATAATTTTTTTCTTATGAAATGATAAAGCAACCCTTTTGTCTATGTATGAGGTCAATTTTTTTTTATTGGAGTTAAAATTAACGTAGATATATGACCGAACCTAACCAACCCTACCTAACCTAACCTAACCTATATTTATAGGTAAGGTTAGGTTAGGTAGCCAAAAAAAGCTAGGTTAAGTTAGGTTAGGTAGACGAAAAAACATTAATTCATGAAAACTTGGCTTATTAGGCAAATCGGGCCTTGAATAGTAGGCTGAGAAGTGCGTTCTGGCTATTAGGTACGACATATATATATATATATATATATATATATATATATATATATATATATATATATATATGTCGTACCTAGTAGCCAGAACGCACTTCTCAGCCTACTATGCAAGGCCCGATTTGCCTAATAAGCCAAGTTTTCATGAATTAATTGTTTTTCGACTACCTAACCTACCTAACCTGACCTAACCTAACTTTTTCGGCTACCTAACCAAACCTAACCTATAAAGATAGGTTAGGTTAGGTTAGGTAGGGTTGGTTAGGTTCGGTCATATATCTACGTTAATTTTACCTCCAATAAAATAAAATTGACCTCATACATAATGAAATAGGTAGCTTTATCAATTCATAAGAAAAAAATTAGAAAAAATATATTAATTAAGGAAAACTTGGCTTATTAGGCAAATCGGGCCTTGAATAGTAGGCCAAAAAGTGAGTTCTGGCTACTAGGTACGACATATATATATATATATATATATATATATATATATATATATATATATATATATGTCGTACCTAGTAGCCAGAACGCACTTCTCAGCCTACTATGCAAGGCCCGATTTGCCTAATAAGCCAAGTTTTCCTGAATTAATATATTTTCTCTAATTTTTTTCTTATGAAATAATAAAGCTACCCATTTCATTATGTATGAGGTCAATTTTTTTTTTATTGGAGTTAAAATTAACGTAGATATATGACCGAACCTAACCAACCCTACCTAACCTAACCTATCTTTCTAGGTTAGGTTAGGTTAGGTAGCCGAAAACGTTAGGTTAGGTTAGGTTAGGTAGTCGAAAAACAATTAATTCATGAAAACTTGGCTTATTAGGCAAATTGGGCCTTGCATAGTAGGCTGAGAAGTGCATTCTGGCTACTAGGTACGACATATATATATATATATATATATATATATATATATATATATATATATATATATATATATATATATATAACTGAAAACTCACACCCCAGAAGTGACTCGAACCCATACTCCCAGAAGCAACGCAACTGGTATGTACAAGACGCCTTAATCCACTTGACCATCACGACTGGTCGTGATGGTCAAGTGGATTAAGGCGTCTTGTACATACCAGTTGCGTTGCTTCTGGGAGTATGGGTTCGAGTCACTTCTGGGGTGTGAGTTTTCAGTTGCATATTGTCCTGGGGACCATTCAGGCTTGTTCGCATATATATATATATATATATATATATATATATATATATATATATATATATATATATATATATATATATATATATATATGCAATTGACGATCACAAAACACTGATCATTTTATGCGGAAAATCCATATATATATATATATATATATATATATATATATATATATATATATATATATATATATATATATATATATATATATATAAATAAAAGAAAATATATATAAAAAAATCCAACCTGAAGTTCATGCCTTCTTTACCCAACAAAGTCTCATCCGTTTATCAAAGAATTTTTAAATATATTTTCATATATTGATTTATTGGGGTTCTATTACATGGCCAGGAAGAATTTCAGATCCGGATTAACATTAAGAAATATTTTTTTGTACATTTATATAGAACAATTTCTTTAGTATTTTACCATCCATGTATTTAAAAGCAATTATGAAGTTAGAAAGTGTAGCATAGGCTCCTCGCACAACATTCTTTATGTGGTCCTCAGGTGATACTTTTCTATGTAGAACCATCCCTAGATCTCTTTTTTTTATCAGAATTTTTTAAGGATTTCTCACATAATTTATAGGTTGTGTGGGGTCTATGTTCTCCTATTCCACATTCCATAACATGACATTTATTCACATTAAATTCCATTTGCCAAGTGGAGCTCCATACACTTATTTTGTCCAGGTCATCTTGAAGGGCATGCCAATCATCTAAGTTTCTTGTTCTTCCTATTATCTTAGCATCATCAGCAAACATGTTCATATAATTCTGTATTTCATCTGGTAGATTGTTTATGTAGACAATGAACATCTTCGGTGCAAGATCTGAGCCCTGTGGTACTCCACTTGTAACATTTCTCCAGTCTAATACATTGCCTCTGATTACTGCCCTCATTTTCCTATAAGTCAGAAAAGTTTTCATCCATGTTAGAAGCTTACCTGTCACCCCTCCAATATTTTCCAGTTTCCGGAACAACCTCTTTATGTGGAACTCTATCAAAAGCGTTTTTTAGGTTCAGATAGATGCAGTCAACCCAACCATCTCTTTCCTGTAAAATCTCTGTTGCTCGATCATAGAAACTGAGTAAATTCGATACACCGGATCTTCTAGATCAAAAACCATACTGTCTGTCTGATATTAAATCATTTCTCCCCCAGTGTTCTACCCATTTAGTTTTTGTTATTTTTTCCAATATTTTGACTATTACACTTGTCAATGATACAGGTCTATAATTGAGTGGGTCTTCTCTGCTGTCACTTTTGTAGATTTGAAGTATTGTGTTTGTGTGTGTAGCATGTGCATTAATTCAAGTAGAGTGGCTGTGTGTTATCTGTAGCTGCAGCTGTAGAGAAACACAATTTTTGTTTAATGAGGATATATATTTTATTCAGGTTTTCCTTATTTTCAGTTCACATTCAGGAAAATCAAAATAGGAAGATCAGGGAAGCGAAAGACAAGAATGTAGAGCAAGAGGATAAGTCCTTGAAAAAAATGAAGAAACATCGACTTTCTCAAGATACAACTGTAACAGGTAATCAAAACTCATTCTTCGATTTCTAAGCAAAACTTGTACTCACCTAGTTGTGTTTGCAGGGGTTGAGGATTGGCTCTATGGTCCCGTGTTTCAACTGTCAATGAACTGGTGTATATATTCTTGGGCCATTCCTGCAGTTTGTCCAGTTTTAGTTATAAATATTAAAGACTTAAAAATTGTAAAGTAATATAAACTTAATGGTAATTTAAGTAATGAAAACTTATTGAAACTTAAAGTAAAAATGAACTAGAATAATTAATAACAATGGATGACCAATAAAAGTCAAAAAGCAATTATGAAATCTATAAAATGAATAGCTTACTTACTATAATATAATAAGTACACTATAGTTTAATATTAAAATTACACTAAAACACTAAAACAAAATGTGGTAGATTAAATTGAGATACACTCAGGTACACTGGATGATAAAGTTTATACTAGAGGACACAGGCAAAGCCAGTGTAATATGGAACAAGGAAGTAAATAAAGAAAAAAAAGAGACAATAATAAAGAAGACCCATTTTTTTTTTTTAGTTAAAACCTATTGGAAGGAAAGGCACAGCTAAAGTACACATTGGTAGTTAAATGAGGTTATAATTTGAACTCTGGTTATTCAGCAGCTATCCCACAGTGATTCAGGAGAATTGAGGTGAGCTTCAGTTGTTATAAAATAGGTTTTTCCAGTGTCAGTCCCCCTAGCTATAATTGTATTGTCTCCCACAAAACAATGTTTAATTACAGGGGAATTTTTCCAGAAACCCCGCAGTTTAAATAAGAGATTTTGTCTGAACCTGGTCAGACATTTATTCACATAAACATTTGATTTACTAGAGAGTACAGATTTGAAAAGGTCTGACTTGCGGAAGCAGCTATCTAGTTTAACTCAAATTCTCCTGTTATTTATACCCTCCTGTTGATTTGATACCCACTCTATAAGCTGATTTGATGTCACTAGTTTTGATTGAATATTTTGATCATATCTTGGATATTTTGATCTTTGGGGAATATATTTCCATATTTGGATCATACCTTGAATCATTTGATCTTGGGGGAAAGACCATCATGCATTCATTCATTAATTCATGATGGTCTTGGGAGAAGTTTGTGAATGAATGAATGGAGGTTTTGGGGAGGCTTCAAGTGTGCTTTTTGGACCTGGCGAGTCTTTGGTTCCTGTCCCATCTCAAGAATATCTGATCATATATTCAAAGCTCTTTTTGTTATTTGGCAGTCTACCAGCTGTCAACTATTTGTTGTGATGTATTTTGTTAATATATATTTTGTTTAGAATATACTGTATGGAAACCAGGGATACAAATATTGTATAGTTACAAATATAAAAAAAAAAAATTAAATATAAAGTACTTGTTATATATTCTCAAATAATTATTATATAAGTGTGCAATGAATTGATGTGTGCTGTATTTGCAGAGCATCAAATCATGTAGATGGTAGGGCCAATTCCGTTGAGGTGCTTCCGGGGCTTAGCGTCCCCGCGGCTCGGTCGTCGACCAGGCCTCCTGGTTGCTGGACTGATCAACCAGGCTGTTGGATGCGGCTGCTCGCAGCCTGATGTATGAGTCACAGCCTGGTTGATCAGGTATCCTTTGGAGGTGCTTATCCAGTTCTCTTGAACACTCTGAGGGGTTTGCCAGGAATGCCCCTTATGTGTAGCGGAAGCGTGTTGAACAGTCTCAGGCCTCTGATGTTGATAGAGTTCTCTCTCAGAGTACCTGTTGCACTTCTGCTTTTCAATGGGGGTATTCTGCACATCCTGCCATGTCTTCTGGTCTCATGTGATGTTATTTCTGTGTGCAGGTTTGGGACCAGCTCCTCTAATATTTTCCACGTGTAAATTATTATGTATCTCTCCCGCCTGCGCTCAAGGGAGTACAGATTTAGGCTCTTTAGTCGATCCCAATAGTTTAGATGTGTTACTTTTTTTACTGAGTAATAATTTTTACTGATGGTTTACTGAGTGGATTCTAGCAGTAAAGATTCTCTGCACGCTCTTCAGGTCAGCAATTTCTCCAGCTTTAAAAGGGGCTGTCATTGTGCAGCAGTACTCCACTCTAGAGAGCACAAGCATTTTGAAAAGTATCATCATCGGTATAGGATCTCTAGTGTGAAAAGTTCTTGTTATCCAACCTGTCATTTTTCTTGCAGTTGTGATGGCTACTTTATTATGTTCTTTAAAGGTAAATTCTTCAGACATGAGTACACCCAGATCCTTGACATTGCCTTTTCGTTCTATGTTATGATTTGCCCGAGTTTTTTACGTGGTTGCCGTTTTTATATTTTCATTTTGTCCAGAGCGCATGAGCTGGAACTAATCTTCGTTAAACACTATATTATTTTCTGTAGCCCATAGAAAGACCTAATCTACATCTGATTGGAGGTTTGCTGTGTCCTCTATGTTGCCTACTCTCATGAAGATCCTAGTGTCATCTGCAAAGGATGATACAGTGCTATTGGTTGTGTTCTTGTCTATGTCCGATATGAGGATGAGAAAAAGCACTGGAGCAAACACAGTACCCTGGGGGACTGAGCTCTTCACGGTTGACGGGCTGGATTTTATTTTGTTGACTATTACACATTGTGTTCTGTTAGTCAGGAAATTGTAGATCCATCTACCTATTTTTCCGGTAATTCCTTTTGAACGCATTTTATGTGCAATAACACCATGGTCATTTATCAAAAGCTTTTGAGAAATCTTTGTAAATTACATCAGCATTTTGTTTGTCTTCCATAGCATCTAATGCCATATCATAGTGGTCCAGCAACTGCGACAGGCAAGAGTGCCCTGTTCTGAAACCATGTTGTCCGGGGTTATGCAGATGCTGTGATTCCATGTATTTTGTGATCTTACTTCTTAGCACTCTCTCAAAAATTTTTATGATGTGCGATGTTAGTGCTATCGGTCTAATTTTTTGCCTCTGCCTTATTTCCTCCTTTATGAATTGGTGCTATCTCTGCTGTTTTTAGTATATCAGGGATAACGCCAGTATCTAGGCTTTGTCTCCACATAATGTGGAGGGCCTGTGATAGTGGTTTTTTACAGTTCTTGATGAATATGGAGTTCCAAGAATCCGGACCTGGTGCAGAGTGCATAGGCATACTGTTTATGGCTTCTTCAAAATCCAGTGGGGATAGGGTGACGTCTGATATATGATTTGATGTTGGTATCATATCCATGAAAAACTCATTTTGGTTAGAAATCTTTAGTGCGTTTAATGGCTCGCAGAAAACAGTCGTATTGCTTCCTCAGTAGCTCGCTCATTTCTTTGTTGTCATCGGTGAAAGTTCCATCTCCCTTTCGCAGGGGCCCGATACTAGATGTGGTTTTTGATCTTGATTTTGCTTAGGAGAAAAAATATTTCGGATTTCTCTCTATTTCACTGATGGCCTTTTGCTCTCTTTGCCTCTCCTGGGTTTTGTATGATTCTTGTAGCTTGAGTTCAATTGTTTCTATTTCTCTACATAACCTTCTTCGCCGTTCTTGAGATAGGGTGCGACTCTCAAGTTGTTCCGCGATTCGCTTTCTTTGCCTATATAGGGAACGACGTTCTCGTTCCAATCTGCATCTCTTCCTCTTTTTTCTTAGGGGTATGCGGTTTAAACATATTTTTAGTACTACTGAGCTTATTTTTTCCAGGCACTAGTTCAGATATGCCTTTTCTAGCTGTTCTTCCTAGTTTATTTCTGTGCAGTCCTTGTTTATTTGCTCCCAGTTTATCTGTTTATTATTGAAGTTGAATTTGCTGAAATCTCCTCCACCGGGAATCTGGACTGGTTTTGAAGGTCTATTCCCCATGGTTGTCATAACTTCAATTAAGTTGTGATCTGAGTAACAGGTATTTGTAATCATTATGTTTCTGATCAATTCATCATTATTAGTGAAAATGAGATCCAGCGTGTTCTCCTTCCTAATTGGTTCTACTATTTGCTTGTTTAAGGCAAACCTGTCGCACATCCGTTGCAGGTCATTTGCATGTACCTGTTCATTTAGGCTACTTCCTGGTATTCTTTCTGATATTACTGTATTAGCCAGATGCTTCCATTTCAGGTGCCGTAGGTTGAAGTCCCCAAGCAGGATGATATTCGGAGCTGGATTTGTGAGGTATTCCAAGCAGTGTTCTATTTTCATTAGTTGGTGTTTAAACTGCTGAGGGTTTGCCTCCGGTGACATATATACAAGGACAATAAGTACATTTAGGATCTCTATTTTGATTATCAGCACTTCCACCATATCATTTGAGGTGTTTAGCAGCTCAGTACAGATGAGTGTGTCTTTGATGTAGAGGCTGACCCCACCCTGAAGCCGGTGTTTCCTATCACATATGAAAAGATTGTACTCTGAGATCCATATTTCACCATCATGGTAGTCCTTTGTGTGGGTTTCTGTTAGGGCTGCAAACACTGCATTTGCCTCATGAAGGAGACCATCTATAAAGTGAACTTTGTTGGATTTGCGTGTTTTTATACCCTGGATGTTGGCAAATATAAATGATGTTATCGTGTTAGTGAAAGTGCTGGATGCCTTACTTCGTGATAATATCTGAGGCTCTGGTAAGGAGGCCACTGTGTTTGCGTCCTCTCTAGCATTTGACCGAGTTGGTGGTAGAGTCTGGTCATTTTTAGCCATTCTTCTCCTCCTCCTCTTGCTAAAAAATTATCCCGGTCGATGGAGTAGTGGGTGATTTCATAGTGGCAGTGTTGCTACCACGTGTCGCACTCTTAATTTGTTTTGTTCACTTGTTAGATTGCATTACTTGCATTTTCCCACTAGTTATCTTACAGTAGAGGTAATTACCTAAGTGTAATTACCTAAGTGTAGTTACAGGATGAGAGCTACGCTCGTGGTGTCCCGTCTTCCCAGCACTCTTTGTCATATAACGCTTTGAAACTACTGACGGTCTTGGCCTCCACCACCTAACTTATTCCAACCGTCTACCACTCTGTTTGCGAAAGTGAATTTTTCTTATATTTCTTCGGCATCTGTGTTTAGCTAGTTTATATCTATGACCTCTTGTTCTTAACGTTCCAGGTCTCAAGAAATCTTCCCTATCCATTTTATCAATTCCTGTTACTATTTTGTATGTAGTGATCATATCACCTCTTTTTCTTCTGTCTTCTAGTTTTGGCATATTTAATGCCTCTAACCTCTCCTCGTAGCTCTTGCCCTTCAGTTCTGGGAGCCACTTAGTAGCATGTCTTTGCACCTTTTCCAGTTTGTTGATGTGCTTCTTAAGATATGGGCACCACACAACTGCTGCATATTCTAGCTTTGGCCTAACAAAGGTCGTGAACAATTTCTTTAGTATATCGCCATCCATGTATTTAAAAGCAATTCTGATGTTAGAAAGCGTGGCATAGGCTCCTCGCACAATATTCTTTATGTGGTCCTCAGGTGATAGTTTTCTATCTAGAACCACCCCTAGATCTCTTTCTTTATCAGAATTCTTTAAAGATTTCTCACATAATATATAGGTTGTGTGGGGTCTATGTTCTCCTATTCCACATTCCATAACATGGCATTTATTAACATTAAATTCCATTTGCCAAGTGGCGCTCCATGTACTTATTTTGTCCAGGTCTTCTTGAAGGGCATGACAATCATCTAAGTTTCTTATCCTTCCTATTATCTTAGCATTATCAGCAAACATGTTCATATAATTCTGTATACCAACTGGTAGATCATTTATGTAGACAATAAACATCACTGGTGCAAGAACTGAACTCTGTGGTACTCAACTTGTGACATTTCTCCAGTCCGATACATTGCCTCTGATCACAGCCCTCATTTTTCTATCAGTCAGAAAATTTTTCATCCATGTTAGAAGCGTACCTGTCACTATACCTGTCACTCCAATATTTTCCAGTTTCCAGAACAACCTCTTATGTGGAACTCTGTCTAGTGTCTGTGTCTAGTTTGGTGTCTCGTTTCTGTGTCTGGGCACTAGTTACCTGAGTACATTACACCTGCTTGATGGGGTTCTGGGAGTTCTTCTACTTCCCAAGCCCGGCCCAAGGCAAGGCTCAAATTGTTAGTGTTTTGTCCACCAGGCTGTTGCTTAGAGCGGCCCGCAGGGCCACATACCCACCACAGCTCGGCTGATCTGGAACTTCTCCTAGAAAACAGTCCAGTTTTCTCTTGAAGATGTCCACGGTTGTTCCGTCAATATTTCTTATAGTCGCTGGGAGGACGTTGAACAACCGCGGACCTCTGATGTTTATACAGTGCTCTGATTGTGCCTATGGCACCTCTACACTATTTGGAAGAATACACACACACAGTGGGTATTGGGGTGGGCCTACCTCCAAATGGCCCCTTGGTAAAAGTAAACCAATTTTAACTCAAATAATCTATGCTAGGATTCTTGGAAAACATTGTGGCACCACAATTGCCCTTCTTGGTCTCTGTCTACCGATTGTTGTAATGCCTGGTGGCCTCTGTCTACAGGCTACTATGGTTCCAAATTTCTGTGATTTTGGTGTTTTGTTTTTTGCAAGAAATATATATTTATTATATATGTTATGTTTTCCACATTTTCAGCACATCAGTGTCTACTTACTGCTGAAGCAAGTACCTTCATCAGGGTTCCCAAAGATCATATCTTAGAAGGGTCGAAGACGTCCATTATTTTGAAGCCATCAAATAGAAAAGAAGAAAGAAATAATTTGAAGATAGTCAAGAAGGAAGATGAATCTGTTGGAAAAGGGCAAGTCATGATGGTTCAGAAGAAAATAACGCACTATTTGTCTGATAGCAGATAATAAACTATTTTTTGATAATGTAATTGAGTCAGAGGTGACTCCCATCAATCTTACTTCCTTTACAGAAAAATAAATATAAACAAAATATTATTTATGTAAAATATGATTTATTTTTGTAATAAAATCAATAAACTTTATGTAATTAAGTCAGAGGTGACCCCCATCAATCTTACTTCCTTTACAGAACAATATAATTTCTAAGAAAAAATTCCTAAGTATTTTTGTAACATATATGATATATTTTTTTAATAAAATCAATAAACTTGTGTTTAAAGTCAGTAGTCCATATATTAATTTATCAATCCATCCTTGTGCAGTATGTGCAGTACCACAGCCTGGCTGTGGTACTGCACATACTGCACATGTGTGCTTCTCTCAGAAGTTCCTGTTGCACCTCTGCTTTTCAACGGGGGTATTCTGCACATCCTGTCATACCTTCTTGTTTCATGTGATGTTATTTACGTGTGCAGGTTATTTCTGTGTTATGGTTGTAATTTCAGATTTTTGTTGATTAATTTGGAGTAGGGGTAATTAAGGGTGGTGGGTCCCCAAGCACAGTTATATATATATATATATATATATATATATATATATATATATATATATATATATATATATATATATATATATATATATATATATATATATATATATATATATATATATATATTAGTATACTTTGGTAGCAGTCTTTCCTTTAGACATATTATTAAATATGACCGGAAAAGTAAGATTAATAATTCTAACACGAATTTTCTCAATATTTCTTATGTTTCTTTTCACTGTTGATGGTAACTGAAAAATCAATTCTCCAAAATTCATTTTTATTTCTAGTCTGACGCGATACTTGAACGCGTTTTGTAATAACTTATTTCATTTTCAAAGAATTTTAGTTTACACACACACACAACTATAACCTGCAAACACTAAACAGAGTTCTTACTTATGCTATGATTTAAACAGCTTTCATTTTATACCCGCATATCACCTCACCCAAAATGACGAGGTCGTGCGATGACGATGACGACGAGGTCGTGCGATGCGTGGGAGGAGGAAAGGAAGGCTGGTAGAGCAATTTGGGAGGCTGTGCGGACACTAAGGCCGCTGAGTCTTACAGGAAGGGTTGCTTGCTCCCACTGAGAGTCGTCCAATGGCAGGTTAAGGACTTTCACCAGCATGGACCTCAGAAGGGTGTCATACACATTTAACTTAGGGCTGCTGTAGGATGGAGATCATCTCAGAAAGTAGGTCAACTTAGGGAGAGACAGGCATCTTGTGAGGAGAAAGAAAGCATCATGGGCATCAATCTTGTCAATCCTGTCCAGCATTCTCTTTTGATCAGTGATTTTTGCATCCAGGACCTCCTCGATTGCTCGTGGGCCAATGGAGGCACCCAAGAGAGTGCAGTCCGGTGGCTCGACAACGAGAATTTCTGGAAGAACATTTTGTATTTGCCCAGTGATGTCTGGGTTGCTGGAGATTATTTCACATTTGGACGCATTGAGAATGAGGCCTAAGGCTGCTTCCTGCTCCTGGATTTTCCTTATATCCTCCAAAATGGTTTCCGGGGTTCCAGCGAGAGTGCCATCGTCCAGGTACCAGATGTTTAGCTCGCTTGTCAGACCATCATTGACCTCTTTGATAGCTAGGCAGAAAAGGAGGGGGGCTAAGGGGTCACCTTGTTGGACACATTCACAGGAGTTTATTTCATGCTCCTATCTATCTATCTATATATATATTTATATATATATATATATATATATATATATATATATATATATATATATATATATATATATATATATATATATATATATATATATATATATATATATATATTTATATATATTTATATATTTCGTACCTAGTAGCCAGAACGCACTTCTCAGCCTACCATGCAAGGCCCGATTTGCCTAATAAGCCAAGTTTTCATGAATTAATTGTTTTTCGACAACCTAACCTACCTAACCTAACCTATCCTAACATTTTCGGCTACCTAACCTAACCTATAAAGATAGGTTAGGTAGGGATGGTTAGGTTCGATCATATATCTGCGTTAATTTTAACTCCAATAGAATTTTTTTACCTCATACATAATGAAATGGGTAGCTTTATCATTTCATAAGAAAAAAATTTGAGAAAATATATTAATTCAGGAAAACTTGGCTTATTAGGCAAATCGGGCCTTGCTTAGTAGGCTGAGAAGTGCGTTCTGGCTACTAGGTACGACATATATATATTTATATATATATTTATATATATGCAAACAAGCCTGAATGGTCCCCAGGACTATATACAACTGAAAACTCACACCCCAGAAGATATATATTTATATATATATATTATGCTTTTCAGTTATATATTTATATATATATATATTTATATATATATATATTTATATATATATATATATATATATATATATATATATATATATATATATATATATATATATATATATATATATTTCATTGAATATAACCGCATATTCTGTATTTAATATTTTCTGGTTTAGGGCTTCTATCCCTCTAACTATTTTCTTAGCATCAGGGCTTAATTGAAATAGGAGTTCTCCAAAACTCATTTTCGTACTTTTAAGGTGAAGAAAAGAAGTGATTTACTATAGAGTGTATTACACTTATTTGTATAATTTGCACGACTTTTCGAACCTCCATGGTTCATTCTCAAGAGAACAGATCTTACAATACTAGTTGATTTTATACCCACATTAGGTCAGGTGATAATACAATGAAGGTGAAAACATGGGGGGATACATAAGGGATAAACATAGGGGCTGCAGAAGGCTTATTGGCCCATACGAGGCATCTCCTATCTAAACACAAAGATTAATCCAGTGTAATTGGCCTGTTATGTTGGACATTGTCTTCTGTGTTGGCATCGATATGTTCTTGTCTTGTCCTTACTCTCATGGTGGGTAGAGTAAATAGTTCCGTGATTTGGGTGTTCATGGTAGGTCGCTCTATTCTTATGTGAATTGCCTCAAGAATTTGTAATCTTCTTGAATCTTGGGTTTTGTCTATTATGCAAGTATTCTTGTTCAACATTTCTCTTGTTAGAGTAATGTCATGGGCTTGTCTCATGTGATTCCTAGGGGCACCAGATTGAAGATGGCATGTCAAACGCCTCGTCAGCTTGGTCGACGTCATACCTATGTACTTATTTGAAGGTTACATCCTTCGTGGGGGCAAGTGTACATGTATACAACGCTTGACTGCTGTAGAGGGTTCTCCGTCGGCTTCGGGCTGTTTTTGATAAGGAGTTCGGAAGTCTTCTTGGTTTTGTAGAATATTATCAGGTTTATGTTTTGGTTAGGAGTAGTGCTTTTTACTCCTTTTCGGATTATTTCTTTCATTATTCTTTCCTCTTTTATATGTTCACTGTGCATGGTTGATTTGTAATATAATTTTATTGGGGGTGTTGTGGTTTCTGTTCTAGGTTCTGAATTATACCAACGGTCCAAGTGTCTTCTTATAGCAGCGTTTATTTCCGCGTTGCTATATCCGTTGTTCACCAATACCTGAGTTACTCTTTCAAACTCTCTACTCACGTTGCTCCATTCAGAGCAGTGGGTAAGCGCTCGACGAATATAAGCATTGAGAACACTGGCTTTGTATCTTTGGGGGCACTCACTTCTACCGTTCAGGCATAATCCTATGTTGGTGGGCTTGGTATATACGTTGGTGCTTAAAGAGGTTCCTGTTTTTGTTATTAGTACATCCAAGAATGGCAGACTGTTATTTTCACTATTTTCATGTGTAAATCGGAGTACTGACTCTCTCTCTAGGTGTCTTTTTAGGTCAATTAGTTCATCTGAGTCTTTTACTATTACGAATATGTCATCTACATAACGGCAGTATACAGTTGGTTTTTGTCTGCTACTGAAGACCCTATCTTCGATGGTTCCCATATAAAAATTAGCAAATAAAACTCCTAAGGGGGAGCCCATTGCTACTCCGTCTATTTGTAAATACATGTCTCCTTGTGGACTGATGAAAGGGGCTTCCTTTGTACATGCTTCGAGAAGACTTTTCAAGTGTGGCTCAGGTATGTCTAATTTGGGGGTGCTCTCGTCTCTATATACTCTGTCCAGTATCATTCCTATGGTTGTGTCGACTGGGACGTTGGTAAAAAAGGATTCAACGTCCAGGGAAGCGATGATTCCATCGGGCTGAGTAGATTTGATCAATTCTAGGAAATCTGCTGATTCCTAGGGGCAATCTGGTGCCCCTACGAATCACATGAGACAAGCCCATGACATTACTCTAACAAGAGAAATGTTGAACAAGAATACTTGCAAAATAGACAAAACCCAAGATTCAAGAAGATTACAAATTCTTGAGGCAATTCACATAAGAATAGAGCGACCTACCATGAACACCCAAATCACGGAACTATTTACTCTACCCACCATGAGAGTAAGGACAAGACAAGAACATATCGATGCCAACACAGAAGACAATGTCCAACATAACAGGCCAATTACACTGGATTAATCTTTGTGTTTAGATAGGAGATGCCTCGTATGGGCCAATAAGCCTTCTGCAGCCCCTATGTTTATCCCTTATGTATCCCCCCATGTTTTCACCTTCATTGTATTATCACCTGACCTAATGCGGGTATAAAATCAACTAGTATTGTAAGATCTGTTCACTTGAGAATGAACCATGGAGGTTCGAAACGTCGTGCAAATTATACAAATAAGTGTAATACACTCTATAGTAAATCACTTCTTTTCTTCACCTTAAAAGTACGAAAATGAGTTTTGGAGAACTCCTATTTCAATTAAGCCCTGATGCTAAGAAAATAGTTAGAGGGATAGAAGCCCTAAACCAGAAAATAATAAATACAGAATATGCGGTCATATTCAATGAATATGACCGCATTTGAGCAGGTTTTTACATATATACTATATAAATGTCACGTCTGTGATGGGAAAAAGGCTTTTTTTGAAAAACTGTGTTTTTCATGTGTTTTTTTATGTGAGGGAAATCTTCGAAACCTCTTTACTGATTGCTTTGAAATTTTGACACCATGTTGCATTCGAATTGGCGCGTGTTTTTATATACCAACTATATAGATGCTACACCTGTGACAAGTAAAAAATATATTTTTGTTTTTTTTAACAGCGCCATCTGTTGCACGTAATAGCAACACACGCTATACTAAATATGTCACGATTCCATTTCACTGTTTCTGATTGCACTGATAAATTGAATTTTCATAAATTTTGATATATTTTCATTTTGATTTATTTATTTTGTGTGACATTGCATTGAAATTGAGTTTTGTTGTTTACCATACAGTTCATTTTGTAAGTATAGTTTATTTTATTATTTTTCATTGTTTTTCATTTCGCTTTTTTAACTGTTTTTCTTATATTTCATTGACAGGAACATAAGATCATTTGATGTTCCCAATTTTCTGATGGGAGCATCAGATAATTTGGGAATGCATTGGACGAGGGAGTGGGGAATTATGTGGAGGACGAAGGGAGAGGAGTGGGGGATGGTGGGGATGACGAGGGGACAGGGGGAGGGGGTAATGGTGCACAAGACGAGGGGACGGGGGGACAAGGTAACGGAGAATAGTGGGGAGGACAAGGGGGATGGGGACTTCCCCATCTCGTTCTCTAGGGGACGGGGGAGTAGGGGGAATGGTCGAGAGGACGAGAAGATGATGTGTGGCAGATGGTTGGGAGGGCGAGGGGACAGTGTAGGGGAGAATAGTTAGGAGAACGAAGGGACGGTGGTGTGGGGGATGGTGGGGAGGGCAAAGAGACAGGGGAGGGGGGGGGAGGATGAGGGGATGGGGGAGTGGGGAATGGTTGGGAAGACAAGGGTTTGGGGGAGAGAGGAGTGGTTGGGAGGTCGACGGAACTGAGGAGGGGGGAATAGTGGAGAGACCTGGCAGAAGGGGGAAAGGTTGCTGTAGCTCAGCAACGCACATGCATTACTGAGCCACAGCAACGTGTAGCCGGGTACAGCTATCTATATAAATAAAAATGGAAATGTTCGTTTGTTCAAAATCGCTAATCTCCGAAAGTTATTCACTGATTGTTTTGAAATTTTCCCACAAAGTTTCATTCGCATCCGTGCAGGTTTTTATATACATACTATATGGATGTCACGTCTTTGACGTGAAAAACCTGCTTTTTTGAAAAACTGTATTTTTTGTGTTTTTCATGTGAGGGAAATCTGCGAAACCTCTTTACCGATTGCTTTAAACTTTTGACGCAACATTGCAAATCGAATAGACACATGTTTTTATATACCTACTGAATACATGCCTCACTTGTGACAGGAAAAAACATTTTTTTTTTTAAACAGCGCCATCTGTTGGACATAAGAACAACACACGCTGTAATCTCCGAAGGTTCTTCACCGATTCCTTTGAAATTTTGACACGTCGTTCCATTCGAATACGCACGTTTTTTTATATACTTACTATATAGATGCCACACCTGTGACAGGTAAAAACATGCTTTTGTGAAAAACAGAGCCATCTGTTGCACGTATTGTAATAGCAATACACACTCTACTAAATACATGACGTTTCCATTTCAATGTTCCCAATTTGCATTAATAAATTGAATTTTCATAGATTTCAATTTAATTTCCTTTTGATTTAATTATTTTGTGCGACATTGCATTGAAATTGAGCAGTGTTGTGTACTATACCGTTCATTTAATGAGAATAGTTTATTTTTATATTTTTTCATTGTTGTTCATTTCGTTTTTTAACTGTTTTTCTTATATATCAGTGATGGGAACATCAGATTAATTGTTGTTCCCAATTTTCTGATGGGAACATCAGATCATTGATGATCGTCATCATCCTCGTTCGATCTGATGAACGGACGAGGGATTGGGGAATAGTGGGGAGGACGAGAGATGGGAGTGGGGGATGACGGAAAGGACAAGGGGACAGGGAAGGAGAGTAATGGATGGGAGGATGCGGGAGAGTTGGAAATTGTGGGGACGAGGGGACAGGGGAATGGAGAATGGTGGGCAGGACATGGGGACAGGGGAGTGGGGGATGGTAGGGAGGACGAGGGGACGGGGGAGGTAGGGAATGGTAGGGAGGACGTGGGGATGAGGGACTGGGAGATGGAGGGGAGGATGAGGGGATAGTGGAGTAGGGAATGTTTAGGAGGGCGAGGGGACTAAATATGTATAGTCCCTTTACTAAATCTGTTAAGATTTCATTTCAATGTTTCTGATTTCATTGATAAATTGAATTTTCATAGATTTCAATTTATTTTCATATTGATTTAATTATTTTGCGTGACATTGCATTGGAATTGATCTGTGTTGTTTACCATACCGTCCATTTTGTAAGTATAGTTTATGTATTTCTTTTTTCACTTGTTTCATTTTGATTCTTTTACCGTTTTACTAATATTTCATTGATGGGAACACCAGATCATTTGATGTTCCCAATTTTCTGATGGGAACATCAGATCATTAAATGAGAAAGTGGGAAATAGTGGGGAGGACGAGGGGACAGGGAAGGAGTTAATGGTGAGGAGGACGAGAGAACGGAGGAGTTGGGGATGGTGGTGACGAGGGGACAGGGGAATGGAGAATGGTGGGGAGGACAAGGGGGAGACAGGGGAGTGGGGAGATGATGGGCAAAACGAGGGGATAGGGGAATGGTAGGGAGGACGAGGGGACAGGAGTGGGGGATGGTGGGGAGGACGAGGGGATGGGAGAGTGGGGGAGGTTTAAGAAGACAAGGAGATTCTGGAGTGGGGGATAGTGGGTTGGAAAAAGGGAACGGGGCAGGGGAGGAGATGATGGGGAGAGCAAGGGGATGGGGGAGTGAGGAATGGTTCGGAGGACGAGGGGACGGAGAGGAGGGAATGGTGAGGAGGACTTGGAGACAGGGAAAGGTTGTTGTGGCTCAGTAACGCACATGCGTTGCTGAGCCACAGCAACGCATGGCCGGGTACTGCTAGTATATATATAAAACTCTGAATTGTAATGTCAATCCTGAGCTTAATTCAAATTCAAATTCAAATGTTTATTCAGGTAAAGTACATACATACAAGAGGTGATACAAAAATTGATAGATTTATAGATAGAGCTAGTACATACAATGCCTAAAGACACTATTACGCAAAGTGTTTCGGGCAGGAAAAACATTAAAGACTAAAACTTAATACTAATTGAGATTAAAGTATAAAATGTGTTGAGAAAAAATAAAAATAAAAAAGGGGGAAACATGGCAGGAAAACAGCAGAAATACAATTAGGGCGACAAACAGCATTGTTTAAAAATAACAAACATGGGTTGACAATATAGGGGTAAGGTAGGTTACAAGGAATTTATTAGGTAGTGATTAGTTTTTATCTTAAACTGGTTGAGAGAGGTACAGTCTTTAACATGGTTGGGAAGGTCATTCCCACATTCTGGGTCCCTTGATTTGTAGAGCATTTCTAGTTTGATTAAGTCGTACTCTTGGAACATCAAAACTGTATTTGTTTCTGGTGTGGTGCTCATGGGTTCTGTTACAACCTTCAATGAAGTTTTTGAGGTCAGGATTGGCATTACAGTTCAGCGTTTTATATATATATATATATATATATATATATATATATATATATATATATATAAATATATATATATATATATATATATATATATATATATATATATATGCGAACAAGCCTGAATGGTCCCCAGGACAATATGCAACTGAAAACTCACACCCCAGAAGTGACTCGAACCCATACTCCCAGGAGCAACGCAACTGGTATGTACAAGACGCCTTAATCCACTTGACCATCACGACCGGACATATTGAGGTGCCCCCCACCTCACCTTGCCCAAAACGCTATGCGTACTATTGACTTTAGGTATTATATGTACTAGCTCTATCTATAAATCCAACATTATGTTTGTAAATCAACTATGTATGTACTTTCCTGAATAAAATTTACTTTACTTTACTTACTTTACTTTACTTTACTTGATCTTTGGGATTTCACTTCATCTCGTTTGTCATCTTCTATTCTGCCTTCAGCTCTTTTCTGAGCTCCTTGTTCTGCCGCTTCATTTGTAACTATCAACTGTCTGAGGATCTTAGCCTTCATTCCGGCCACTTTAGAAGACTTCACCTTGACGCCTCATTTCTCCGCTATCTGCTTTAACTACTCTTTGGTGCAACCTTCCAAATCTTCAGGCTTGCTTGACCCTACAAACGTTTTCATTTTCTCCATCCTGTCCTGAGGGTCTTCCTGAGAGAAACAAAAAATCTACCTGTGGTCACACGGGCTACCTACTGCTGCAATGGGTGAATCAATCCAACCGACTGGGCTTAAACTGTAGGTGTCTCAATTCAATCATGGACTGTCCCCCAAAATTTCTATTGGGATGGGATTGGGGATTTAAACCTCAAAAAGGAGCTCTGGTTGTTGGACCAGACTGTTACTAGCGTAAAGGCAGACAGCGTCCCCAACCACTTCCTGACAGAGCAAACAGCCGACCTCGTCAGCCACACTCCCGCTACCGTCGGTCGACCAGCAATGAACACTGGAGTGCATGGAATTGACTTGGAAGATCGCCCTGTACGCCTTTTGATCTTGGAGAGCGGGTTCAGCGTCACTTATTTAGGGGTGCGGCTCTAAAGCTGGTCTCATTGTCTTGTGTGTACACCCTACTCCGGGTGTAGCGGAGTGCAGGACCAACCGGGCTGTGGTGGGGATGTGGGCTGCTCCAAGCAACAGCCTGGTGGACTAAACTCTCACAAGTCAAGTCTGGCCTCAGCCCCGGCGTGGGGAGTACGCCCGGCCCGTGGGGAGTACTCCCCACTCTCTCCTTGTTTGGTCTCTCTCTCATGCGCGCTTTCTAAGAAGCTTCTCCAGGACAAGGGCAAAAGTCTGCCAACATACAAAACACTTAATACATTAATGAACGTACATATTACAACCTATGATAAGCAATATGACCATACAACACTCCAAACTGCTACAACCCGGTAGTACTTTAAAATCGTATCCTGGCTTCACCAATTGTCTATATGAAATGGCTGCACAACTGTTGGTTTATAACTTACTACTCCCTCACCGCTTGGGGACTGAAATCCTGACACAACAATACTGTATCCTCAACCCTAAAAGAATATGAAACTCTGCTTGGGGCTGAAACACCAAAAACATCTACATACGTATCCCCCAAACCAATCTCTCACTTTACACAGTTGTAGTGACTGTCAATCTCTTCTTCCCAAGAAGAAACCAATCTCTCACTTTACACAGTTTCTTACTTGCCAATAAGCATTCAAGCACTCCCCTTCTATAATCATGTGTCCACAATGAACCTCTGTTCTGCTCCTAGAGGCTCCTTAACCCTTAAGCTGCTCATGTCACTTTTAATTAGAAGCTTATCCTCTGCTCGTATTTTAAAATTACTCACTGACGTTTATTATATATTTTTCCACAAATCTCTTAATTTCTGGTCCGGAGAGCAGGAAAACTCTCACAGCGCAGACTCGTTCCACCCAGGCTATATAGGGTCATAACACAACCAGGTGGTGGAGAGTGTGGAGGTGCTGTGGGTACTGGGGACTATACCTGTAGTGACTGTCAACCAGGTACTGGGGACTATACCTGTAGTGACTGTCAACCAGGTACTGGGGACTTTACCTGTAGTGACTGTCAACCAGGTACTGGGGACTATACCTGTAGTGACTGTCAACCAGGTACTGGGGACTTTACCTGTAGTGACTGTCAACCAGGTGGTGGAGAGTGTGGAGGTGCTGTGGGTACTGGGGACTATACCTGTAGTGACTGTCAACCAGGTACTGAAGACTATACCTGTAGTGACTGTCAACCAGGTACTGGGGACTATACCAGTAGTGACTGTCAACTAGGTACTGGGGACTATACCTGTAGTGACTGTCAACCAGGTACTGGGGACTATACCTGTAGTGACTGTCAACTAGGTACTGGGGACTATACCTATAGTGACTGTCAACCAGGTACTGGGGACTATACCTGTAGTGACTGTCAACCAGGTACTGGGGACTTTACCTGTAGTGACTGTCAACTAGGTACTGGGGACTATACCTGTAGTGACTGTCAACCAGGTACTGGGGACTATACCTGTAGTGACTGTCAACCAGGTACTGGGGACTATACCAGTAGTGACTGTCAACCAGGTACTGGGGACTTTACCTGTAGTGACTGTCAACCAGTTGGTGGAGAGTGTGGAGGTGCTGTGGGTACTGGGGACTATACCTGTAGTGACTGTCAACCAGGTATTGGGGACTATACCTGTAGTGACTGTCAACCAGGTATTGGGGACTATACCTGTAGTGGCTGTCAACCAGGTATTGGGAACTATACCTGTAGTGACTGTAAACCAGGTACTGGGGACTATACCTGTAGTGACTGTCAACCAGGTATTGGGGACTATACCTGTAGTGGCTGTCAACCAGGTACTGGGGACTATACCTGTAGTGACTGTCAACCAGGTACTGGGGACTATACCTGTAGTGACTGTCAACCAGGTACTGGGGACTATACCTGTAGTGACTGTCAACCAGGTACTGGGGACTATACCTGTAGTGACTGTCAACCAGGTACTGGGGACTATACCTGTATATAGTGACTGTCAACCAGGTCCTGGGACTATACCTGTAGAGACTGTCAACCAGGTACTGGGACTATACCTGTAGTGACTGTCAACCAGGTACTGGGACTATACCTGTAGTGACTGTCAACTAGGTACTGGGGACTATACCTGTAGTGACTGTCAACCAGGTACTGGGACTATACCTGTAGAGACTGTCAACCAGGTACTGGGACTATACCTGTAGTGACTGTCAACTAGGTACTGGGGACTATACCTGTAGTGACTGTCAACTAGGTACTGGGGACTATACCTGTAGTGACTGTCCACCAGGTGCTGGACAGTGTGGAGGTGCTGTGGGTACTGGGGACTATACCTGTAGTGACTGTCAATCAGCTGCTGGAGAGTGTGGAGGTGATGTGGGTACTGGGGACTATACCTGTAGTGACTGTCAACGAGGTACTGGGGACTATACCTGTAGTGACTGTCAACGAGGTACTGGGGACTATACCTGTAGTGACTGTCAACCAGCTGCTGGAGAGTGTGGAGGTGCTGTGGGTACTGGGGACTATACCTGTAGTGACTGTCAACCAGGTACTGAGGACTATACCTGTAGTGACTGTCAACCAGGTACTGGGGACTATACCTGTAGTGACTGTCAACCAGGTACTGGGGACTTTACCAGTAGTGACTGTCAGCCAGGTACTGGGGACTATACCTGTAGTGACTGTCAACCAGCTGCTGGAGAGTGTGGAGGTGCTGTGGGTACTGAGGACTATACCTGTAGTGACTGTCAACAAGGTACTGGGGACTTTACCAGTAGTGACTGTCAACCAGCTGCTGGAGAGTGTGGAGGTGCTGTGGGTACTGGGGACTATACCTGTAGTGACTGTCAACTAGGTACTGGGGACTATACCTGTAGTGACTGTCAACCAGGTACTGGGGACTATACCTGTAGTGACTGTCAACCAGGTACTGGGGACTATACCTGTAGTGACTGTCAACTAGGTACTGGGGACTATACCTGTAGTGACTGTCAACCTGGTACTGGGGACTATACCTGTAGTGACTGTCAACCAGGTACTGAGGACTATACCTGTAGTGACTGTCAACCAGGTACTGGGGTCTATACCTGTAGTGACTGTCAACCAGGTACTGGGGTCTATACCTGTAGTGACTGTCAACCAGGTACTGGGGACTATACCTGTAGTGACTGTCAACCAGGCACTGGGGACTTTACCTGTAGAGACTGTCAACCAGGTACTGGGGACTATACCTGTAGTGACTGTCAACCAGGTACTGGGGACTATACCTGTAGTGACTGTCAACCAGGTACTGGGACTATACCTGTAGAGACTGTCAACCAGGTACTGGTACTATACCTGTAGTGACTGTCAACTAGGTACTGGGGACTATACCTGTAGTGACTGTCAACTAGGTACTGGGGACTATACCTGTAGTGACTGTCCACCAGGTGCTGGACAGTGTGGAGGTGCTGTGGGTACTGGGGACTATACCTGTAGTGACTGTCAATCAGCTGCTGGAGAGTGTGGAGGTGATGTGGGTACTGGGGACTATACCTGTAGTGACTGTCAACGAGGTACTGGGGACTATACCTGTAGTGACTGTCAACGAGGTACTGGGGACTATACCTGTAGTGACTGTCAACCAGCTGCTGGAGAGTGTGGAGGTGCTGTGGGTACTGGGGACTATACCTGTAGTGACTGTCAACCAGGTACTGAGGACTATACCTGTAGTGACTGTCAACCAGGTACTGGGGACTATACCTGTAGTGACTGTCAACCAGGTACTGGGGACTTTACCAGTAGTGACTGTCAGCCAGGTACTGGGGACTATACCTGTAGTGACTGTCAACCAGCTGCTGGAGAGTGTGGAGGTGCTGTGGGTACTGAGGACTATACCTGTAGTGACTGTCAACAAGGTACTGGGGACTTTACCAGTAGTGACTGTCAACCAGCTGCTGGAGAGTGTGGAGGTGCTGTGGGTACTGGGGACTATACCTGTAGTGACTGTCAACTAGGTACTTGTGGGAACCGACCTGTGAGATTTATATTTATTTAATTTATATGAATATATATAGAATTTATATTTACGTTAATTTATATACTTCGATAGCAATTTGTATAATGATAAGTGGACTGTATTTCTGCAATAATCTCTTAATCTCACAAATCGATCCTCTACACATTAGGGGGGTTTATTAAATTAATATATATGCAGCCAATCAAACTACAGAATTAACTACATACATTGAAGAGGTTCCTTATCTTATAGTACAGCAGGTTAGTCCACCAGGTATAACTAGGGTGTAGACACCAAATTATCCTCTTTGAGGTAGCTTCCATCACCCAGTAACTGGTGCACAAACTCTTCCTCTCTTGACCTGTCAAAAGTGCGCTAGCTGAGAAGCCAGAATCCTAGTATATGACAGGTATTTCAGAGAAACATTGTACATGGAACAATAAAGACCTGGCTTAATTACCTTTAGTATGAGGCGATTTCGCGTTCTAACCGGCTAACCCTACCCAATGACATTAATGGCCACTAATGATAGATAATGGGTTTCGGAAAGAACACTTAACTTGATATGTAGACAGCGTGTTGAAAAATGGTACACCTTTGGTTTCCATAACACTACGTCCAAGTAAATTTAACAGGAGCCGAATTTGCTCCCGTGTGAGCCTCTGGTCTCAATATAAACAACAATGGCTGCCCTCCTTCCTCACTCACTGACGCCTGGCCTACTTGTCCAGATGTCAGAAAGTGATAGAAGGGTCACATTTACTCTACTTTAATATTGATAATTAAGTTAATTTATATAAGATGTTTTTATGATGGTAAAGTCCAAAGACTAATGTATTTAAGAATAATTCCCACCATAATAGGTGGTGAATTATAATAGTATGTGGTGATGATATCCCGTTTTCTTTAGATGGTAATTCCACTACAAGTTACGTTTTCTATGGGTAACTTGTTTATACAACACAGCTATTATCTGTATGATTATTAAATGGTGTCGGATTTTCCGACAGTACTGGGGACTATACCTGTAGTGACTGTCAACCAGGTACTGGGGACTATACCTGTAGTGACTGTCAACCAGGTACTGGGGACTATACCTGTAGTGACTGTCAACTAGGTACTGGGGACTATACCTGTAGTGACTGTCAACCTGGTACTGGGGACTATACCTGTAGTGACTGTCAACCAGGTACTGAGGACTATACCTGTAGTGACTGTCAACCAGGTACTGGGGTCTATACCTGTAGTGACTGTCAACCAGGTACTGGGGTCTATACCTGTAGTGACTGTCAACCAGGTACTGGGGACTATACCTGTAGTGACTGTCAACCAGGCACTGGGGACTTTACCTGTAGAGACTGTCAACCAGGTACTGGGGACTATACCTGTAGTGACTGTCAACCAGGTACTGGGGACTATACCTGTAGTGACTGTCAACCAGGTACTGGGGACTATACCTGTAGTGACTGTCAACCAGGTACTGAGGACTATACCTGTAGTGACTCTCAACCAGGTATTGGGGACTATACCTGTAGTGACTGTCAACCAGGTACTGGGGACTATACCTGTAGTGACTGTCAACTAGGTACTGGGGACTATACCTGTAGTGACTGTCAACCAGGTACTGGGGTCTATACCTGTAGTGACTGTCAACCAGGTACTGGGGTCTATACCTGTAGTGACTGTCAACCAGGTACTGGGGACTATACCTGTAGTGACTGTCAACCAGGCACTGGGGACTTTACCTGTAGAGACTGTCAACCAGGTACTGGGGACTATACCTGTAGTGACTGTCAACCAGGTACTGGGGACTATACCTGTAGTGACTGTCAACCAGGTACTGGGGACTATACCTGTAGTGACTGTCAACCAGGTACTGAGGACTATACCTGTAGTGACTCTCAACCAGGTATTGGGGACTATACCTGTAGTGACTGTCAACCAGGTACTGGGGACTATACCTGTAGTGACTGTCAACTAGGTACTGGGGACTATACCTGTAGTGACTGTCAACCAGGTACTGGGGACTTTACCTGTAGAGACTGTCAACCAGGTACTGGGACTATACCTGTAGTGACTGTCAACTAGGTACTGGGACTATACCTGTAGTGACTGTCAATGAGGTATTGGGGACTATACCTGTAGTGACTGTCAACCAGGTATTGGGGACTATACCTGTAGTGACTGTCAACCAGGTACTGGGGACTATACCTGTAGTGACTGTCAACCAGGTACTGGGGACTATACCTGTAGTGACTGTCAACCAGGTATTGGGGACTATACCTGTAGTGACTGTCAACTAGGTACTGGGGACTATACCTGTAGTGACTGTCAACTAGGTACTGGGGACTATACCTGTAGTGACTGTCCACCAGGTGCTGGAGAGTGTGGAGGTGCTGTGGGTACTGGGGACTATACCTGTAGTGACTGTCAATCAGCTGCTGGAGAGTGTGGAGGTGCTGTGGGTACTGGGGACTATACCTGTAGTGACTGTCAACCAGGTACTGAGGACTATACCTGTAGTGACTGTCAACCAGGTACTGGGGACTATACCTGTAGTGACTGTCAACCAGGTACTGGGGACTTTACCAGTAGTGACTGTCAACCAGGTACTGGGGACTATACCTGTAGTGACTGTCAACCAGCTGCTGGAGAGTGTGGAGGTGCTGTGGGTACTGAGGACTATACCTGTAGTGACTGTCAACCAGGTACTGAGGACTTTACCTGTAGTGACTGTCAACCAGGTACTGGGGACTATACCTGTAGTGACTGTCAACCAGGTACTGGGGACTATACCTGTAGTGACTGTCAACCAGGTACTGAGGACTATACCTGTAGTGACTGTCAACCAGGTACTGGGGACTATACCTGTAGTGACTGTCAACAAGGTACTGAGGACTATACCTGTAGTGACTGTCAACCAGGTATTGGGGACTATACCTGTAGTGACTGTCAACCAGGTACTGGGAGTATGGGTTCGAGTCACTTCTGTGGTGTGAGTTTTCAGTTGCATATTGTCCTGGGGACCATTCAGGCTTGTTCGCATATATATATATATATATAAATATATATATATATATATATATATATATATATATATATATATATATATATATATATATATATATATATATATATATATATATATATATATATATATATATAAATATATATATATATATATATATATATATATATATATATATATATATATATATATATATATATATATATATATATATATATATATATATATATGTCGTACCTAGTAGCCAGAACGCACTTTTCAGCCTACTATGCAAGGCCCAATTTGCCTAATAAGCCAAGTTTTCATGAATTAATATATTTTCTCTAATTTTTTTATTATAAAATGATAAAGCTGCCCATTTCATTATGTATGAGGTCAATTTTTTTATTGGAGTTAAAATTAACGTAGATATATGACCGAACCTAACCAACCCTACCTAACCTAACCTAACCTATCTTTATAGGTTAGGTTAGGTAGCCGAAAAAGTTAGGTTAGGTTAGGTAGTCGAAAAACAATTATTTCAAGAAAACTTGGCTTATTAGGCAAATCGGGCCTTGCATAGTAGGCTGAGAAGTGCGTTCTGGCTATTAGGTACGACACATATATATATATATATATATATATATATATATATATATATATATATATATATATATATATATATATATATATATATATATATATATATATATATATATATATATATATATATATATATATATATATATATATATATATATATATATATATATATATATATATATATATATATATATAGTGCCTGTTCATTACAACTATTTAACACTGGGAAGGGATCAGGATAAGGATTTGGGATGGGATGGGGAGGAATGGTGCCCAAACCACTTGGACGGCGGTCGGGGGTTGAACGCCTAGGACTGCTACTGTGCATTTAAATTACTAACTTACCTGAGACTCTATATCCCTACATGTCAATGTTTGTGTATACTGGTAATGTGAGGAACATACAGAAGATGAGGGTAGCTGAACACCACAAAATGCTGAAGGACAACTTTATTAAAGTTGCATAATGAAATGCGTAAGTACTTCATTCATAATGGTGTGCTGTCCGAAATCTTAGCGAAGTATCCAAAATTTGCTTACTGTAGGTAATGCATGCACATGACTGTAAAGCTGCCGCCCAGTTGGGTGGGTATGGAGCACATGACTGTAAAGCTGCCGCCCAGTTGGGTGGGTATGGAGCACATGACTGTAAAGCTGCCGCCCAGTTGGGTGGGTATGGAACACATGACTGTAAAGCTGCCGCCCAGTTGGGTGGGTACCCATGCCCTTGCCCCACCCATAGCACTACTGTTCAACAAATCTATAGAGTGTCACACCTTCCCTGATATCCTCAAAAAAGCAAGAGTAACGCCAGTCCATAAAGGAGGCAATCCGGCGGACATAAACAATTATAGACCAATATCAAATCTACCCATTCTATCAAAAATATTTGAAAAAATTATTTACAAACAGCTCTATTCCTACCTCGTAGAATTCGACATACTCAGCCCCTGCCAGTTTGGCTTCCGGTCCCAAAAGAGCACCAACGATGCAATCATTAGTCTCCTTGACGTTATCTACTCAGCCCTTGACAAAAATGAGTTTCCGATTGGACTCTTCATTGACCTAAGAAAAGCCTTTGATACTGTTAATCACAACTACCTCTTACTTAAACTCCAGCATTATGGAATCCGAGGCCTTGCCTTTGACTACATCCGATCCTATCTTAGTGACAGACACCAATATGTAACCATCAATGATACAACTTCTTCCACTCTACCAATTACCGTTGGAGTGCCATAGGGCAGCATCTTAGGACCTCTTCTATTTCTTATATATATAAACGATCTGCCTAATGTCTCTAATATTCTCAAACCTATATTGTTTGCTGACGATACTACCCTTATCTATTCAAACCTCAACCCACATACACTAAATAATGTTGTGAATAATGAATTAAAAAAAGTCCACTTATGGATGTCAACGAACAAACTAACATTAAACATCGAAAAGACCTACTACATCTTATTTGGAAGCAAATCATCAAATGCAATTCAGCTACAGATAGACAACATTAACATCAGTAATAAAAATGATGGCAAGTTTCTTGGCCTATTCCTAGACAAGAGACTCAACTTCAGCACCCACATTCAACACATAACTACGAAAGTCTCTAAGACAGTTGGTATACTCTCCAAAATCAGATATTATGTTCCTAACTCTGCTCTCCTCTCACTATATTATGCACTAATCTACCCCTATCTTAATTATGGTATCTGTGCATGGGGGTCTACCACTGCAAACCACCTTAAGCCCATCATCACACAGAAAAAATCTGCTATGAGAATAATAACTAACTCTGCTTTCATACAACACTCAGCTCCCTTGTTTAAATCCCTAAACTTGCTAAATATTAACTCCCTCCACACATTCTCTTGTGTCAATTATATTTACAAAACCCTGTTCTTAAATGCAAACCATGCTCTGAAACTCTCCCTGGACAGATGTAATAGGACCCATTATCACCACACCAGAAATAAATATCTCTTTGATATCCCCAGGGTCAAACTTAATCTGTGTAAACACACTATGCAAATTAAGGGACCTAGTCTATGGAACTCACTCCGTAGTGAATTGAAAAACTGTAAAACTTTTGCCTTATTTAAAAGCAAAACCAAAAAGTACCTAATTTCATCTTCTTAGTTTCCTACACTGAGCTTTAAATTTGCTCTGTACCTAGTGTTACCCAATCTCCTAATTTTTATGTAATATCAAACAACCTTATCATTGTGTTCATTGCTGTCTTCTTTTATGTGCTAGCCATATGCTGTATTGTGACTACCAATTTTTGTCTACTATTCAAGCTGTCATTGCAATCAATCTTATATTGTTTCTGCTGTATTGTGCTTTCCAATTTTTTTGTCAACTACCATTCAAGCTGTCATTGCAATCAATCTTAGCTACCTATGTGCTTTAATATACTGTACCTACAATTTTCTCTCAACTTTTTTTTTCATTTCATGTAATCTGTTATCATTTTTTTGTCTATAATTTTTGCAAGTATTTACCTCCTTAAAATTTTCTTAGATTAAGGACCTGCCCGAAACGCTGCGCGTGCTAGTGGCTTTACAAGACTGTAATTACCATATTTGTATCCTCACATTCCTTATGTACATTCTTGTATATGCATCAATAAATAAATAAATAAAACTACTTACACTTTTCTTGGACACCAATGATGGTGTTATCTCTGAATTCCGCGACTTTTTTTAAATTCCAGTACTGTATATAATGACGCAAAGTATGCGAATAGTTCTGCAATAGTGATCCTATCCTGCGTCATAATTTACATACATATCTACTTCTGTTTTGTGTATTAAAATTACTACATTTTTATGTTAATTTCTTTCTGTAAATGATGATGATAAATTTCAATAAATGTAAGTAATAACATAAGAACGGAAACTGGTTGCGTAAATGGAAATGGTTGGGTACATTTCCTTTCACCTAATGCGACTATTCATGTGTCCGGACACTGGTGATGGTGTGGTATTGGCTATTTATTTGACCATATCTTTGCTTTCATTTAAGATATGTTTTCCTTGAAATGTATTTACATTATCGTCTACATCTGTCTTTATTCTGAAATAAAGACCTTTGACGTTACTTTGCATATATGTACATTAATTATAAAATTGATTGGCTTGTGTGGAGGCCTTCACACTCCCTGAGCGAGCCATCAAGTAACTATAAAAAGGCATATATCTTCACTTTCACTTCAGTTATATTTATACCAAAGTATTAACATGCAGCTTATATGTCTTTCTGATGGCATAAAAAACTTCGTTTTTTACAATATCTAGATTCATTTAACATTGATCTTCAAAAGGTCGTAGTTCCCATCGAAAGGGAGAGCGTCGGCCAAGAAGCCTTGTTTAAAATATGAATATTTTTCCTCTCTAATAAGGTATAATCTCTGTGATGCATTAACACAAACTATTTTATATCTGCCTTTCTGATAACATATACAAATATAATCTTTATTTGTGAATATTTGTTAATTAAGCAATATATCAGAGAGCGTGTAGGGTTCGGTGTTCTATGAACAAAACGGACATGAGTAGTTTAAATAGCGAACGCATACCAACGAATAACGCTAGTATCTATATAACAAATTTATTGTCATGTGGAATTGACTTAACTTCCAGACACTTTTTTTAATAAATATTAAATATTTTGTGACTGTTTATGAAAAATATTATTATAAATACACATTCTACTTCTTAATATTACCAATTAAATTTGCGACAATTTGAGCCATGAAATACGACGACTGGATCACTGTGTACAGGAGGCTGATATGGCAGCAAACACTCTCCAGGCGACCATATATCTTGGATAAGTCACTCCACAAAATTGTCGCTTGGACCGTCGACTTCCTACCCTGGAAACACAAACCGAAACTGTCTCTATTTTCCGCTTGTTACAACTTGAAATAAAGTTGTTACATCTTGGCTTAACGTGTTTATGACGAATTAAAACGTTGTTACAACTTGCTAGATTGGTTGTTATAACTGGTTAGGAGGTGGTAAAACATGTTCAAACGTTGTACCAACGTTATAGTTTCGGTGTGTGTTTGGCGGGATGGCGTCACCTCTCGCATATTTACGTCTCATTTCGTAATGAAATTAGATTATTTCAGAGTAAAAATAGGTTTGATCATGTTCTACGTGTAGCACCAACATTATAGTAAGTAAATATACCATATTTCTTCATTACTTACGTAATTCTAGGACGATTTGTGTAGTTTTGGGCCGATTTGGGTAATTGTATGGACCTTTGTCGGTCCATAGAATTACCCCAATCAACCCAAATCAGGCCAAAACTACCCAAATCGTCCTAGCATTACGTAAGTAATGAAGAAATATGGCATATTTACTTACTATAATGTTGGTGCTACACATAGAACATGATCAAACCTATTTTTACTCTGAAATAATCTAATTTCATAACGAAATTAGACGTAAATATGTGAGAGGTGACGCCATAGGAAGTCGACGGTCCAAGCGACAATTGTGTGGAGCGACTTATCCAAGAAATATGGTCGCCAGGAGAGTGTTTGCTGCCATATCAGCCTCCTGTACACAGTGATCCAGTCCTTTTCGTTCATTGAACACCGAACCCTACACGCCCTCTGATATAGTGCTTAATTAACAAATATTCACAAATAAAGATTATATTTGTATATGTTATCAGAAAGGCAGATATAAAATAGTTTTTGTGAATCCATCACAGAGATTATACCTTATTAGAGAGGAAAAATATTCATACTTTAAACAAGGCTTCATGGCCGACGCTCTCCATACCGATATGGGAACTATGACCTTCCGAAGATTAATGTTAATTTAATCTAGATATTGTAATAAACGAAGTTTTCTATGTCATCATAAAGACATAAATATAAGCTGCATGTTAATACTTTGGCATAAATATAACTGAATTGAAAGTTAAGATATATGCCTTTTTATAGTTACTTGATGGCTCGCTCAGGGAGTGTGAAGGCCTCCACACAAGCCAATCAATTTTATAATTACTTTGCATATATGCAAAGTAACGCCATAGGTCTTTATGTCAGAATAAAGCCATGTAGACGATAATGTAACTACATTTCAAGGAAAACATATCTTAATATAATTATTAAATGAATGCAAAGTTATGGTTAAATAAATAGCCAATACCACACAATCGCCGGTGTCCGGACACATGAATAGTCGCATTAGGTGAAAGGAAATGTACCCAACCATTTCCATTTACCCAACCAGTTTGTGCACCCTATACTCATCCTCTGTGCGGTAATTTATTGTGCATCCCATACTCATCTTGTTACCAGTAGTTTGTGCAACCCATACTCATCCTGTGACCCGTAATTTATTGTGCATCCCATACTCATCCTGTTACCGGTAGTTTGTGCAGCCCATACCCATCCTGTGACCTGTAATTTATTGTGCAACCCATACTTATCCTGTGACCTGTAGTTTATTGTGCAGCTAATACTCATTCTGTGAGTCATAGGACATTGCGCAACCCTTTCTCATCGTGTGAATCTTTGTTTACTTTGCTCTCCATATTCATCCTCTGCGCGATAGTTTCTTGTGCAACCCATACCCATGATGTGAGTGGTAGTTTATTGTGTACCCTATATTCATCCTGTGAGTATAGGGTACACAATTCTTGTTTGGATTCTTGTAATGTTATTTGTCTATTTGTAGTCACAGTATTTGTGCGCCCCTTGAGGGACTTGAATTAGAGGGGGGTTGAAATAGTCTAAGCTACTCTATTCCTTTGAGATGTATTTATTGCTTATCTCAATAAACATACTTGAACTTGAACTTGGGTACACAAAGAGTTCATTTGTACTCCATACTCATCATCAAGAAGTGTATTTTACCAGCATTGTAATATAAATTAAGAATAAAAGCTTAACTGGATTACGGACCCATAATCAAAATAAGAGTCATCACTAATTATCATGACAAATTGTCTAGGCTACACTTCCGCCTTCGACAAGCTGCCGCCGGATGTGGGTATAGTTTATTGTACACCCCCGCACCCCCAGTCCTGGAAGGGCGGGCATTGGGATGTGGACATGTGTACCATTATACCCCCCCCCACACACACACACACACTCGATCCTCTCCTGTTAATAATAATACTAATAATAATAAAAATTAAAAATAATAACGTTAATAAATATTATAATTAAAACACTTACTGTAATACTCTAGTGCTTGAATGAAGGTGAAGGAATGACCCAATAAATGTGTAAGTGTATTAAAAACCAAATTTTCGTTGGGTGAGCTGGCAGGTGAGCACCACCTGCCAGCTCACCCAGTAATGAACATCACCTGCACACTGCACCGAACCACTTGCCAGCAGGTGCAGAAGTACGATGGAGAGAGCAAAGTATACAATATTTCAAGTATAATATTAAAGATATATTTAGGATTTAATGTTTTCCTATAAAGTTTCAATAATACCTTTATTTGATTTTTTGTATTATTTTCTACCACAGACGTGGCCACACATTAACAATGCTAACCAGCATATATACATTTTCTTCAGTCCGCCATGGACTCTAACCCTTTCCACTACCACCCACAAGATGGGTATAGGGTGCATAATATAAGAACTAAACTAACTAACTCCATTGATAGGGTTAGAGATTTGTTAAACATATAGTTCAGGGATTTATTGAACAATCAACCACATAAGGTGATTGTAGTGTTTTTAAAATGCTAGGCTAAGCTACATACGTAAATACATAAATACACAGATTTACGTATGCCCTACATAAAGTGTTCGATGTGTCTTTTACATAGTGTCATTAACGTGCATTTACAAAGGTGAAATTGAATTCTGACCAGCTTCCACATATACTTTATACACATACATATACACACACAGAGGTATGCGTACATATACATATATATACATACATATAGACACACATACATACACATATATTTGTCTCTTTTACTCTGACAAGGTGAGATAACTGATAGAGAAACTAGTGTGCAATTAAGCACTTAATCACTGAAGGTGATTAAGGTGCTTTCACAAACTCAGGTTATAGAGTTACATCACATACATTCATTGTATAATTGATACGTTACATGGTCAATCTAGGGTACAAGTTCAATATATCATCAAGTGTTCCAGTACTCAAATAGTAATTACACAGTTCAGCATAGCGCTTCATTCATGTATGTACGAGAGAAGATTGTTCAAATATATTACATGCACATCCGGTACATCGTCCACCTTCTTCTACAGAACCGTCGGTATAGCACTGATACACATCGTTACCCATACTCTGAGTACTTTCAGTGATGCTTCACAGTGTTAACTGTTTTAATAATGTAGAGTGTACATTATCTTTCTTGGGTGCATTTACAAAATCAACTGCTAGATCCAAGTTATCCCATGGAGTAATTGGTTGATTAATCGTTAATTGAGTTGGGTACATATTTAATATTTTGATGGAGTTGGCTACCTTGTAGAACCAAAATGCATTCACGCCGAAAACTGTGCTAATAGACAAAATTATGTTAGAGATATGGGTCTATAATTATCTGAGTGTGCTTTGGGGATGGGAACAATGACACTGTCCAATCATCAGGTAATACTCCTTCACTTAAACTCATTCTGTACAACACTAAAAGTGGATTACCTGGTACTTGTGAGACTAATCTCAGTAAACTGTAAGTAATACCGTCCTCTTCAGGAGCAGTAGACTTATTTTATTGTGCTACACAGCCTTCCCGGCTTGGTGCCTTCTTTGGTAATTACTTATCAAAGGCAGCTCCATACGAGGAGCTGCCTCGTATAGGCCAATAAGTCTTTTGCAGTTACCTTCATTCTTATGTTCTTACTTACATTTATTGAACTTTATCATCATCATCATTTACAGAAATAAATTAACATAAAAAGTAGTCATTTTAATACACAAAACAGAAGTAGATATTATGTAAATTATGATGCAGGATAGGATCACTATTAAGAACTTAATTATAAACCACAATATGTTTTATATCGTCAGAAATTCGGAAACATACCATATATTTTCAAATATTTACAATTAAAGTATTTATTTAGGAAATAAGTATTTTAGTTACCCTAGTTAGCTCTGAGAACACACATTCTTGCAGCAAGAATTTCTTCCCACTAATCTGAGAGATGCTAATGAGACCAGTCTCGACCCACTGGACAGGTCATGAACAACAATCAACTACAGCACCATCTATGTCAGAAGATATTCAAAATATTCTTGATATCATTCAAATTGTCAATACGAGAACAGAATACATAAGTTGAGTGATGTCAAAGGAATCATATTGACTGACCGAGCCCCATTGTAAATATCCGTGGCTTCCTGACCATAAAGGTACCGACGCGGTCGAGGGTAAGAGACCGGATGTACCCATATACCTATGAGGCCATCAAAAATAGTGAGTCACGCCAAACACAAAGAAGTACTGGTAAACAGGTCAGACACAACCAGTACTATGATGATGCTAAACTGAAAGAGCTTAAATCAATTGCTAGACAGACAGGTAAAGCATATAAGAGCCTTAGAACTCCTCAAATGTTAAAACTGTTTCAGGCCGCGCTTGCAGCGGCAAGGGAGAGAATGACTGAACTGAGACAAAATGAATGGGAGGGTTTTGTTAGTGGACTTAACCTGCATACTCCCCTGGGCAAAACCTGGAAAGGCATAAACAAAATTATTGGTAAAAATAGTAGACAAGTTTCACACCCAAACCCGCTACAGAAAGCCAATCAGTTAATTGCAAAATGGGCTCAGGTTTCCAGCCTTCGAATGCTACCAGCTAGCACTGGGGATAAATTGCAGGCGAGGTCCACAGACAGAAATTCTCTCATAAATTTCATGTTGAGCAAGCAACATGATGAATGTGATGTTCCATATACAGATTATGAATTGGATGCAGCCCTCTCCAGGGGCAGTAGCACTGCTCCTGGTGAGGACGGTATCACCTATGATATTCTAAGACTCCTACATCGTGTACCCGGTAACCCATTATTAGAATTGTTTAATGCCAGCTATGTCTCTGGGCAGTTGCCTGTATCATGGACCACCAGTCTTACGGTACCTGTACCAAAGCCTGGCCAACCTGATGTTTTCCGTCCCATCTCACTGACCAGTTGCATGTGCAAAACCTTTGAGAGAATGGTGCTTAATAGATTATTGTATAGAGTTAAAGAGCACATGTCAGCTGATATCAATGGTTTCACACATGGTAAAAGTGTACACAACTGTATCACAACCTTTCTTACTGTTCATGGAGATAAAAGGCACAAGTACACAACATTTCTTGATTTAAAAAATGCCTTTGATATTGCTAATAGGGAAGTGATTATGTATGAATTAGCGAGAATGGATATAGGGGGACATTTATTACAGTGGATACGAGGCTATCTTACCAACCGGAAGTCCTCTGCGCTGTTCCAAGGCTACAAGAGTGAAACTAAAGTAATGCAACTAGGCACCCCACATGGAAGAGTACTTAGTCCTACCTTGTTTAATGTTCTAATTAATGCTTTACTAAAATCAGTCCCAACTAGTCCGGCAAACATCACTATCATCTATGCAGATGACATCCTTGTGCATACTAAAACCCACCGCAAAATGCAAACAGTCTTAAATTGTATACATACAGCTTGTGAGAGCCTTGGTCTTGTAATCAACGCTGCTAAAACTAAGGTATTTAACAGACAAATTGGCAACCGCAAAAGTGGACCACGAAAACTTAAGATAGACAACATACCAATAGACTATGTCTCTTCTTTCAAATACCTTGGTGTCTCTGTCCCTTGTACCTCAAGTACAAGAACTTTTTCAGTGTCAAAATAGTTAACAGATGTAATGCATTACGCAGTAATGTGGTGGAGGCTGACTCCATACACAGTTTCAAATGTAGATATGATAAAGTCCAGTAGGCTCAGGAATCTGTACATCAGTTGATTGACAGTTGAGGGGCGGGACCAAAGAGCCAGAGCTCAACCCCCAAGCACAATTAGGTGAGTACACACACACACACTCACTCTCTCCCTCTCATAAGGGAGGTGGTGGCCGAGTGGACAGCGCTCTAGACTCGTGGACCTAGGGAGTAAATGTTACTCCTACTGCTATGTAACAAGATTTTGTTGGTACATTTTCATGTAAATTCACAACTCTTCGCGCCGGAAACAAGTCATGAGAGAGCCACACAATAATTTTCGGATCTAACCTTCATTCTTTCTCAATGTGTTGTATACAATGAAATGATTATACATTGCTCTGTTGTAAACATTGTATACAGTACCTCAAGATATACATCCCACAACAGTTAACTAGCTCCCAGATACCTAATTAATTCCCTACTCTCTGTAAATGTTAATGTGATGTCACCGAGCAGTAAATAGGTACCTGGAAATTAGACAGTTGCTACAAGTTGCTTCCTGGTATGTGTACTCACCTATTTGTACTCACCTATTTGTGCTTGCGGGGGTTGAGCTTTGGCTCTTTGGTCTCGCCTCTCAACTGTCAATCAACTGGTGTACAGATTCCTGAGCCTACTGGGCTCTATCACATCTACATTTAAAACTGTGTATGGAGTCAGCCTCCACCACATCACTGCCTAATGCATTCCATCCGTTAACTACTCTGACACTGAAAAAGTTCCTTTTAACGTCTCTGTGGCTCATGTGGGTACTCAGTTTCCACCTGTGTCCCCTTGTTCGCGTCCCACCAGTGTTGAATAGTTTATCCTTGTTTACCCGGTCTATTGTTTGTGTGTGTGTGTGTGTGTACTCACCTATATGTACTCACCTATATGTGCTTGCAGGATCGAGCATTGACTCTTGGATCCCGCCTTTCTAGCTATCGGTTGTTTACAGCAATGACTCCTGTCCCATTTCCCTATCATACCTAGTTTTAAAAGTATGAATAGTATTTGCTTCCACAACCTGTTCCCCAAGTGCATTCCATTTTTCTACTACTCTCACGCTAAAAGAAAACTTCCTAACATCTCTGTGACTCATCTGAGTTTCCAGTTTCCACCCATGTCCCCTCGTTTTGTTATTATTACGTGTGAACATTTGATCTATTTCCACTTTGTCAATTCCCCTGAGTATTTTATATGTCCCTATCATATCTCCTCTCTCCCTTCTTTTCTCTAGTGTCGTAAGGTTCAGTTCCTTCAGCCGCTCTTCATATCCCATCCCTCGTAGCTCTGGGACAAGCCTCGTCGCAAACCTCTGAACCTTCTCCAGTTTCTTTATGTGTTTCTTCAGGTGGGGGCTCCATGATGGCGCGGCATACTCTAAGACGGGTCTCACGTAGGCAGTGTAAAGCGCCCTAAAAGCTTCCTCATTTAGGTTTCTGAATGAAGTTCTAATTTTCGCCAGTGTAGAGTACGCTGCTGTCGTTATCCTATTTATATGTGCCTCAGGAGTTAGATTAGGTGTCACATCCACTCCCAGGTCTCTTTCTCGAATCGTTACAGGTAGGCTGTTCCCCTTCATTGTGTACTGTCCCTTTGGTCTCCTGTCACCTGATCCCATTTCCATAACTTTACATTTACTGGTGTTAAACTCCAGTAGCCATTTCTCTGACCATCTCTGCAGCCTGTTTAAGTCCTCTTGGAGGATCCTACAATCCTCGTCTGTCACAACTCTTCTCATTAATTTTGCGTCATCTGCAAACATCGACATGTATGATTCCACTCCTGTAAACATATCATTTACGTAAATTAGAAAGAGGATTGGTCCCAGCACTGAATGTGTGCTGGGACACAGCACACACACACACACACACACTGTGTGTGTGTGTGTGTGTGTGTGTGTGTGTGTGTGTGTGTGTGTGTGTGTGTGTGTGTGTGTGTGTGTGTGTGTGTGTGTGTGTGTGTGTGTGTGTGTGTGTGTGTGTGTGTGTGTGTGTGTGTGTGTGTGTGTGTGTGTGTGTGTGTGTGTGTGTGTGTGTGCGAGAGAAAAAAAATTAGTTAGTCAGAAATAGTTGATTGACAGTTGAGAGGCGGGCCGAATGAGCAGAGCTCAACCCGCGCCTGCACAACTAGGTGAATACTCTCTCACTCTCTCTGTCTCTCTCTCTGTCTGTCTGTCTCTCTCTCTCTCTCTCTCTCTCTCTCTCTGTCTCTCTCTCTGTCTGTCTCTCTCTCTCTCTCTCTCTCTCTCTCTCTCTCTCTCTCTCTCTCTCTCTCTCTCTCTCTCTCTCTCTCTCTCTCTCTCTCTCTGTCTCTCTCTCTGTCTGTCTGTCTCTCTCTCTCTCTCTCTCTCTCTCTCTCTCTCTCTCTCTCTCTCTCTCTCTCTCTCTCTCTCTCTCTCTCTCTCTCTCTCTCTCTCTCTCTCTGTCTCTCTCTCTGTCTGTCTGTCTCTCTCTCTCTCTCTCTCTCTCTCTCTCTCTCTCTCTCTCTCTCTCTCTCTCTCTCTCTCTCTCTCTCTCTCTCTCTCTCTCTCTCTCTCTCTCTCTCAGGAATCTGTACATCAGTTGATTGACGGTTGAGAGGCGGGACCTAAGAGCCAGAGCTCAACCCCTGCAAACACAACTAGGTGAGTACATACATACATACATAAGATATAAAACAGTGGATTCCCAGGTAGAACAGTCAACCACAATGCCCATTACCCCTTTACCCTCTTGTCCTTAACTACACAACTATACAAGAGTCATTAACACGTGTAATGGCTGATCCCCTATAACGATAGCATGAAGACCAATTGCCTGACCCGCAGTCCGTCTTGCTCCTCAAATAATTTTCGGGTTAACATGAAAACGTCTCTCGAGTTTATCTCTCTAATGTTATTTATTTATGCATATACAGGAATGTGCATAAGGAATGTGAGGATACAAATATGGTAATTACAGTCTTGTAAAGCCACTAGCACGCGCAGCGTTTCGGGCAGGTCCTTAATCTAAGAAAATTTTAAGGAGGTAAATACTTGCAAAATTTATAGACAAAAAAAATGATAACAGTTACATGAAATGAAAAAAAGAAGATGAGAGAAAATTGTAGGTACAGTATATTAAAGCACATAGGTAGCTAAGATTGATTGCAATGACCGCTTGAATGGTAGTTGACAAAAACTGGTAGGCACCAATTTTGTTTTGCCTACATGCCTACAAATTTTGTTTTGCCAACATGCCTACCAATTGGTAGGCATGTTGTTTTCCCATCTTTCATTTTATGAGCTTAGTTCCTTTATTTTGCCCCAATTACTCATTCATTGAGAGGTAGTTAAACTGAACCCAAATTTAATAAAGTTCCCTCTTTTGCTAAGCAAGCTACAGTCTTGATAAAGTCAGATATATTGTTTGTTAACACATTTCTCAACAATGAACAGTTAGTTTTATCAAGCTAACATATGCTAACACAACGAGTGAGAGTATTAACTGGTCTAATTATTTTATTAGACCAGTATATATTATTAGATTATACTGGCATAAATATATATATGTATATATATATATATATATATATATATATATATATATATATATATATATATATATATATATATATATATATATATATATATATATATATATTATTAAATATGACCGAAAAAGTAAGATTAATAATTCTAACACGAACAGGAATACAGGAAAGACTGTCTACAGGAAAGACTGCTACCAAAATATACTAATATATATATATATATATATATATATAAATGAAAACTCACACCCCAGAAGTGACTCGAACCCATACTCCCAGGAGCAACGCAACTGGTATGTACAAGACGCCTTAATCCACTTGACCATCACGACCGGACATAATGAGGTGATAGCCTAAGCTATTTGAACCACCCCACCACCGGCACTCGGATAGTAATCTTGGGCATAGCATTTAATTAATTAAATTAATTAATTAAGGCGTCTTGTACATACCAGTTGCGTTGCTCCTGGGAGTATGGGTTCGAGTCACTTCTGGGGTGTGAGTTTTCAGTTGCATATTGTCCTGGGGACCATTCAGGCTTGTTCGCATTTGTGTTCCTCACGTGTGCCCCAAAGAATGAGGTGATTTGATAGAATGCTATGCCCAAGATTACTATCCGAGTGCCGGCGGTGGGGTGGTTCAAATAGCTTAGGCTATCACCTCATTATGTCCGGTCGTGATGGTCAAGTGGATTAAGGCATCTTGTACATACCAGTTGCGTTGCTCCTGGGAGTATGGGTTCTAGTCACTTCTGGGGTGTGAGTTTTCAGTTGCATATTGTCCTGGGGACCATTCAGGCTTGTTCGCATTTGTGTTCCTCACATGTGCCCCAAAGAATGAGGTGATTTGGTAAAATGCTATGCCCAAGATTACTATCCGAGTGCCGGCGGTGGGGTGGTTCAAATAGCTTAGGCTATCACCTCATTATGTCCGGTCGTGATGGTCAAGTGGATTAAGGCGTCTTGTACATACCAGTTGCGTTGCTCCTGGGAGTATGGGTTCGAGTCACTTCTGGGGTGTGAGTTTTCAGTTGCATATTGTCCTGGGGACCATTCAGGCTTGTTCGCATTTGTGTTCCTCACGTGTGCCCCAAAGAATGAGGTGATTTGGTAAAATGCTATGCCCAAGATTACTATCCGAGTGCCGGCGGTGGGGTGGTTCAAATAGCTTAGGCTATCACCTCATTATGTCCGGTCGTGATAGTCAAGTGGATTAAGGCGTCTTGTACATACCAGTTGCGTTGCTCCTGGGAGTATGGGTTCGAGTCACTTCTGGGGTGTGAGTTTTCAGTTGCATATTGTCCTGGGGACCATTCAGGCTTGTTCGCATATATATATATATATATATATATATAAATATATATATATATATATATATATATATATATATATATATATATATATATATATATATATATATATATATATGTCGTACCTAGTAGCCAGAACGCACTTTTCAGCCTACTATGCAAGGCCTAATTTGCCTATTAAGCCAAGTTTTCATGAATTAATATATTTTCTCTAATTTTTTTATTATAAAATGATAAAGCTGCCCATTTCATTATGTATGAGGTCAATTTTTTTATTGGAGTTAAAATTAACGTAGATATATGACCGAACCTAACCAACCCTACCTAACCTAACCTAACCTATCTTTATAGGTTAGGTTAGGTAGCCGAAAAAGTTAGGTTAGGTTAGGTTAGGTAGGTTAGGTAGTCGAAAAACAATTATTTCAAGAAATTTTGGCTTATTAGGCAAATCGGGCCTTGCATAGTAGGCTGAGAAGTGCGTTCTGGCTATTAGGTACGACACATATATATATATATATATATATATATATATATATATATATATATATATATATATATATATATATAGTGCCTGTTCATTACAACTATTTAACACTGGGAAGGGATCAGGATAAGGATTTGGGATGGGATGGGGAGGAATGGTGCCCATACCACTTGGACGGCGGTCGGGGGTTGAACGCCTAGGACTGCTACTGTGCATTTAAATTACTAACTTACCTGAGAGTCTATATCCCTACATGTCAATGTTTGTGTATACTGGTAATGTGAGGAACATACAGAAGATGAGGGTAGCTGAACACCACAAAATGCTGAAGGACAACTTTATTAAAGTTGCATAATGAAATGCGTAAGTACTTCATTCATAATGGTGTGCTGTCCGAAATCTTAGCGAAGTATCCAAAATTTGCTTACTGTAGGTAATGCATGCACATGACTGTAAAGCTGCCGCCCAGTTGGGTGGGTATGGAGCACATGACTGTAAAGCTGCCGCCCAGTTGGGTGGGTATGGAGCACATGACTGTAAAGCTGCCGCCCAGTTGGGTGGGTATGGAGCACATGACTGTAAAGCTGCCGCCCAGTTGGGTGGGTACCCATGCCCTTGCCCCACCCATAGCACTACTGTTCAACAAATCTATAGAGTGTCACACCTTCCCTGATATCCTCAAAAAAGGAAGAGTAACGCCAGTCCATAAAGGAGGCAATCCGGCGGACATAAACAATTATAGACCAATATCAAATCTACCCATTCTATCAAAAATATTTGAAAAAATTATTTACAAACAGCTCTATTCCTACCTCGTAAAATTCGACATACTCAGCCCCTGCCAGTTTGGCTTCCGGTCCCAAAAGAGCACCAACGATGCAATCATTAGTCTCCTTGACGTTATCTACTCAGCCCTTGACAAAAATGAGTTTCCGATTGGACTCTTCATTGACCTAAGAAAAGCCTTTGATACTGTTAATCACAACTACCTCTTACTTAAACTCCAGCATTATGGAATCCGAGGCCTTGCCTTTGACTACATCCGATCCTATCTTAGTGACAGACACCAATATGTAACCATCAATGATACAACTTCTTCCACTCTACCAATTACCGTTGGAATGCCATAGGGCAGCATCTTAGGACCTCTTCTATTTCTTATATATATAAACGATCTGCCTAATGTCTCTAATATTCTCAAACCTATATTGTTTGCTGACGATACTACCCTTATCTATTCAAACCTCAACCCACATACACTAAATAATGTTGTGAATAATGAATTAAAAAAAGTCCACTTATGGATGTCAACGAACAAACTAACATTAAACATCGAAAAGACCTACTACATCTTATTTGGAAGCAAATCATCAAATGCAATTCAGCTACAGATAGACAACATTAACATCAGTAATAAAAATGATGGCAAGTTTCTTGGCCTATTCCTAGACAAGAGACTCAACTTCAGCACCCACATTCAACACATAACTACGAAAGTCTCTAAGACAGTTGGTATACTCTCCAAAATCAGATATTATGTTCCTAACTCTGCTCTCCTCTCACTATATTATGCACTAATCTACCCCTATCTTAATTATGGTATCTGTGCATGGGGGTCTACCACTGCAAACCACCTTAAGCCCATCATCACACAGAAAAAATCTGCTATGAGAATAATAACTAACTCTGCTTTCATACAACACTCAGCTCCCTTGTTTAAATCCCTAAACTTGCTAAATATTAACTCCCTCCACACATTCTCTTGTGTCAATTACATTTACAAAACCCTGTTCTTAAATGCAAACCATGCTCTGAAACTCTCCCTGGACAGATGTAATAGGACCCATTATCACCACACCAGAAATAAATATCTCTTTGATATCCCCAGGGTCAAACTTAATCTGTGTAAACACACTATGCAAATTAAGGGACCTAGTCTATGGAACTCACTCCGTAGTGAATTGAAAAACTGTAAAACTTTTGCCTTATTTAAAAGCAAAACCAAAAAGTACCTAATTTCATCTTCTTAGTTTCCTACACTGAGCTTTAAATTTGCTCTGTACCTAGTGTTACCCAATCTCCTAATTTTTATGTAATATCAAACAACCTTATCATTGTGTTCATTGCTGTCTTCTTTTATGTGCTAGCCATATGCTGTATTGTGACTACCAATTTTTGTCTACTATTCAAGCTGTCATTGCAATCAATCTTATATTGTTTCTGCTGTATTGTGCCTACCAATTTTTTTGTCAACTACCATTCAAGCTGTCATTGCAATCAATCTTAGCTACCTATGTGCTTTAATATACTGTACCTACAATTTTCTCTCATCTTTTTTTTTCATTTCATGTAATCTGTTATCATTTTTTTGTCTATAATTTTTGCAAGTATTTACCTCCATAAAATTTTCTTAGATTAAGGACCTGCCCGAAACGCTGCGCGTGCTAGTGGCTTTACAAGACTGTAATTACCATATTTGTATCCTCACATTCCTTATGTACATTCTTGTATATGCATAAATAAATAAATAAATAAAACTACTTACACTTTTCCTGGACACCAATGATGGTGTTATCTCTGAATTCCGCGACTTTTTTTAAATTCCAGTACTGTATATAATGACGCAAAGTATGCAAATAGTTCTGCAATAGTGATCCTATCCTGCGTCATAATTTACATACATATCTACTTCTGTTTTGTGTATTAAAATTACTACATTTTTATGTTAATTTCTTTCTGTAAATGATGATGATAAATTTCAATAAATGTAAGTAAGAACATAAGAACGGAAACTGGTTGCGTAAATGGAAATGGTTGGGTACATTTCCTTTCACCTAATGCGACTATTCATGTGTCCGGACACTGGTGATGGTGTGGTATTGGCTATTTATTTGACCATATATTTGCTTTCATTTAAGATATGTTTTCCTTGAAATGTATTTACATTATCGTCTACATCTGTCTTTATTCTGAAATAAAGACCTTTGACGTTACTTTGCATATATGTACATTAATTATAAAATTGATTGGCTTGTGTGCAGGCCTTCACACTCCCTGAGCGAGCCATCAAGTAACTATAAAAAGGCATATATCTTCACTTTCACTTCAGTTATATTTATACCAAAGTATTAACATGCAGCTTATATGTCTTTCTGATGGCATAAAAAACTTCGTTTTTTACAATATCTAGATTCATTTAACATTGATCTTCAAAAGGTCGTAGTTCCCATCGAAAGGGAGAGCGTCGGCCAAGAAGCCTTGTTTAAAATATGAATATTTTTCCTCTCTAATAAGGTATAATCTCTGTGATGCATTAACACAAACTATTTTATATCTGCCTTTCTGATAACATATACAAATATAATCTTTATTTGTGAATATTTGTTAATTAAGCAATATATCAGAGAGCGTGTAGGGTTCGGTGTTCTATGAACAAAACGGACATGAGTAGTTTAAATAGCGAACGCATACCAACGAATAACGCTAGTATCTATATAACAAATTTATTGTCATGTGGAATTGACTTAACTTCCAGACACTTTTTTTAATAAATATTAAATATTTTGTGACTGTTTATGAAAAATATTATTATAAATACACATTCTACTTCTTAATATTACCAATTAAATTTGCGACAATTTGAGCCATGAAATACGACGACTGGATCACTGTGTACAGGAGGCTGATATGGCAGCAAACACTCTCCAGGCGACCATATATCTTGGATAAGTCACTCCACAAAATTGTCGCTTGGACCGTCGACTTCCTACCCTGGAAACACAAACCGAAACTGTCTCTATTTTCCGCTTGTTACAACTTGAAATAAAGTTGTTACATCTTGGCTTAACGTGTTTATGACGAATTAAAACGTTGTTACAACTTGCTAGATTGGTTGTTATAACTGGTTAGGAGGTGGTAAAACATGTTCAAACGTTGTACCAACGTTATAGTTTCGGTGTGTGTTTGGCGGGATGGCGTCACCTCTCGCATATTTACGTCTCATTTCGTAATGAAATTAGATTATTTCAGAGTAAAAATAGGTTTGATCATGTTCTACGTGTAGCACCAACATTATAGTAAGTAAATATACCATATTTCTTCATTACTTACGTAATTCTAGGACGATTTGTGTAGTTTTGGGCCGATTTGGGTAATTGTATGGACCTTTGTCGGTCCATAGAATTACCCCAATCAACCCAAATCAGGCCAAAACTACCCAAATCGTCCTAGCATTACGTAAGTAATGAAGAAATATGGCATATTTACTTACTATAATGTTGGTGCTACACATAGAACATGATCAAACCTATTTTTACTCTGAAATAATCTAATTTCATAACGAAATTAGACGTAAATATGTGAGAGGTGACGCCATAGGAAGTCGACGGTCCAAGCGACAATTGTGTGGAGCGACTTATCCAAGAAATATGGTCGCCAGGAGAGTGTTTGCTGCCATATCAGCCTCCTGTACACAGTGATCCAGTCCTTTTCGTTCATTGAACACCGAACCCTACACGCCCTCTGATATAGTGCTTAATTAACAAATATTCACAAATAAAGATTATATTTGTATATGTTATCAGAAAGGCAGATATAAAATAGTTTTTGTGAATCCATCACAGAGATTATACCTTATTAGAGAGGAAAAATATTCATACTTTAAACAAGGCTTCATGGCCGACGCTCTCCATACCGATATGGGAACTATGACCTTCCGAAGATTAATGTTAATTTAATCTAGATATTGTAATAAACGAAGTTTTCTATGTCATCATAAAGACATAAATATAAGCTGCATGTTAATACTTTGGCATAAATATAACTGAATTGAAAGTTAAGATATATGCCTTTTTATAGTTACTTGATGGCTCGCTCAGGGAGTGTGAAGGCCTCCACACAAGCCAATCAATTTTATAATTACTTTGCATATATGCAAAGTAACGCCATAGGTCTTTATGTCAGAATAAAGCCATGTAGACGATAATGTAACTACATTTCAAGGAAAACATATCTTAATATAATTATTAAATGAATGCAAAGTTATGGTTAAATAAATAGCCAATACCACACAATCGCCGGTGTCCGGACACATGAATAGTCGCATTAGGTGAAAGGAAATGTACCCAACCATTTCCATTTACCCAACCAGTTTGTGCACCCTATACTCATCCTCTGTGCGGTAATTTATTGTGCATCCCATACTCATCTTGTTACCAGTAGTTTGTGCAACCCATACTCATCCTGTGACCCGTAATTTATTGTGCATCCCATACTCATCCTGTTACCGGTAGTTTGTGCAGCCCATACCCATCCTGTGACCTGTAATTTATTGTGCAACCCATACTTATCCTGTGACCTGTAGTTTATTGTGCAGCTAATACTCATTCTGTGAGTCATAGGACATTGCGCAACCCTTTCTCATCGTGTGAATCTTTGTTTACTTTGCTCTCCATATTCATCCTCTGCGCGATAGTTTCTTGTGCAACCCATACCCATGATGTGAGTGGTAGTTTATTGTGTACCCTATATTCATCCTGTGAGTATAGGGTACACAATTCTTGTTTGGATTCTTGTAATGTTATTTGTCTATTTGTAGTCACAGTATTTGTGCGCCCCTTGAGGGACTTGAATTAGAGGGGGGTTGAAATAGTCTAAGCTACTCTATTCCTTTGAGATGTATTTATTGCTTATCTCAATAAACATACTTGAACTTGAACTTGGGTACACAAAGAGTTCATTTGTACTCCATACTCATCATCAAGAAGTGTATTTTACCAGCATTGTAATATAAATTAAGAATAAAAGCTTAACTGGATTACGGACCCATAATCAAAATAAGAGTCATCACTAATTATCATGACAAATTGTCTAGGCTACACTTCCGCCTTCGACAAGCTGCCGCCGGATGTGGGTATAGTTTATTGTACACCCCCGCACCCCCAGTCCTGGAAGGGCGGGCATTGGGATGTGGACATGTGTACCATTATACCCCCCCCCCCCCCCACACACACACACTCGATCCTCTCCTGTTAATAATAATACTAATAATAATAAAAATTAAAAATAATAACGTTAATAAATATTATAATTAAAACACTTACTGTAATACTCTAGTGCTTGAATGAAGGTGAAGGAATGACCCAATAAATGTGTAAGTGTATTAAAAACCAAATTTTCGTTGGGTGAGCTGGCAGGTGAGCACCACCTGCCAGCTCACCCAGTAATGAACATCACCTGCACACTGCACCGAACCACTTGCCAGCAGGTGCAGAAGTACGATGGAGAGAGCAAAGTATACAATATTTCAAGTATAATATTAAAGATATATTTAGGATTTAATGTTTTCCTATAAAGTTTCAATAATACCTTTATTTGATTTTTTGTATTATTTTCTACCACAGACGTGGCCACACATTAACAATGCTAACCAGCATATATACATTTTCTTCAGTCCGCCATGGACTCTAACCCTTTCCACTACCACCCACAAGATGGGTATAGGGTGCATAATATAAGAACTAAACTAACTAACTCCATTGATAGGGTTAGAGATTTGTTAAACATATAGTTCAGGGATTTATTGAACAATCAACCACATAAGGTGATTGTAGTGTTTTTAAAATGCTAGGCTAAGCTACATACGTAAATACATAAATACACAGATTTACGTATGCCCTACATAAAGTGTTCGATGTGTCTTTTACATAGTGTCATTAACGTGCATTTACAAAGGTGAAATTGAATTCTGACCAGCTTCCACATATACTTTATACACATACATATACACACACAGACGTATGCGTACATATACATATATATACATACATATAGACACACATACATACACATATATTTGTCTCTTTTACTCTGACAAGGTGAGATAACTGATAGAGAAACTAGTGTGCAATTAAGCACTTAATCACTGAAGGTGATTAAGGTGCTTTCACAAACTCAGGTTATAGAGTTACATCACATACATTCATTGTATAATTGATACGTTACATGGTCAATCTAGGGTACAAGTTCAATATATCATCAAGTGTTCCAGTACTCAAATAGTAATTACACAGTTCAGCATAGCGCTTCATTCATGTATGTACGAGAGAAGATTGTTCAAATATATTACATGCACATCCGGTACATCGTCCACCTTCTTCTACAGAACCGTCGGTATAGCACTGATACACATCGTTACCCATACTCTGAGTACTTTCAGTGATGCTTCACAGTGTTAACTGTTTTAATAATGTAGAGTGTACATTATCTTTCTTGGGTGCATTTACAAAATCAACTGCTAGATCCAAGTTATCCCATGGAGTAATTGGTTGATTAATCGTTAATTGAGTTGGGTACATATTTAATATTTTGATGGAGTTGGCTACCTTGTAGAACCAAAATGCATTCACGCCGAAAACTGTGCTAATAGACAAAATTATGTTAGAGATATGGGTCTATAATTATCTGAGTGTGCTTTGGGGATGGGAACAATGACACTGTCCAATCATCAGGTAATACTCCTTCACTTAAACTCATTCTGTACAACACTAAAAGTGGATTACCTGGTACTTGTGAGACTAATCTCAGTAAACTGTAAGTAATACCGTCCTCTTCAGGAGCAGTAGACTTATTTTATTGTGCTACACAGCCTTCCCGGCTTGGTGCCTTCTTTGGTAATTACTTATCAAAGGCAGCTCCATACGAGGAGCTGCCTCGTATAGGCCAATAAGTCTTTTGCAGTTACCTTCATTCTTATGTTCTTACTTACATTTATTGAACTTTATCATCATCATCATTTACAGAAATAAATTAACATAAAAAGTAGTCATTTTAATACACAAAACAGAAGTAGATATTATGTAAATTATGATGCAGGATAGGATCACTATTAAGAACTTAATTATAAACCACAATATGTTTTATATCGTCAGAAATTCGGAAACATACCATATATTTTCAAATATTTACAATTAAAGTATTTATTTAGGAAATAAGTATTTTAGTTACCCTAGTTAGCTCTGAGAACACACATTCTTGCAGCAAGAATTTCTTCCCACTAATCTGAGAGATGCTAATGAGACCAGTCTCGACCCACTGGACAGGTCATGAACAACAATCAACTACAGCACCATCTATGTCAGAAGATATTCAAAATATTCTTGATATCATTCAAATTGTCAATACGAGAACAGAATACATAAGTTGAGTGATGTCAAAGGAATCATATTGACTGACCGAGCCCCATTGTAAATATCCGTGGCTTCCTGACCATAAAGGTACCGACGCGGTCGAGGGTAAGAGACCGGATGTACCCATATACCTATGAGGCCATCAAAAATAGTGAGTCACGCCAAACACAAAGAAGTACTGGTAAACAGGTCAGACACAACCAGTACTATGATGATGCTAAACTGAAAGAGCTTAAATCAATTGCTAGACAGACAGGTAAAGCATATAAGAGCCTTAGAACTCCTCAAATGTTAAAACTGTTTCAGGCCGCGCTTGCAGCGGCAAGGGAGAGAATGACTGAACTGAGACAAAATGAATGGGAGGGTTTTGTTAGTGGACTTAACCTGCATACTCCCCTGGGCAAAACCTGGAAAGGCATAAACAAAATTATTGGTAAAAATAGTAGACAAGTTTCACACCCAAACCCGCTACAGAAAGCCAATCAGTTAATTGCAAAATGGGCTCAGGTTTCCAGCCTTCGAATGCTACCAGCTAGCACTGGGGAGAAATTGCAGGCGAGGTCCACAGACAGAAATTCTCTCATAAATTTCATGTTGAGCAAGCAACATGATGAATGTGATGTTCCATATACAGATTATGAATTGGATGCAGCCCTCTCCAGGGGCAGTAGCACTGCTCCTGGTGAGGACGGTATCACCTATGATATTCTAAGACTCCTACATCGTGTACCCGGTAACCCATTATTAGAATTGTTTAATGCCAGCTATGTCTCTGGGCAGTTGCCTGTATCATGGACCACCAGTCTTACGGTACCTGTACCAAAGCCTGGCCAACCTGATGCTTTCCGTCCCATCTCACTGACCAGTTGCATGTGCAAAACCTTTGAGAGAATGGTGCTTAATAGATTATTGTATAGAGTTAAAGAGCACATGTCAGCTGATATCAATGGTTTCACACATGGTAAAAGTGTGCACAACTGTATCACAACCTTTCTTACTGTTCATGGAGATAAAAGGCACAAGTACACAACATTTCTTGATTTAAAAAATGCCTTTGATATTGCTAATAGGGAAGTGATTATGTATGAATTAGCGAGAATGGATATAGGGGGACATTTATTACAGTGGATACGAGGCTATCTTACCAACCGGAAGTCCTCTGCGCTGTTCCAAGGCTACAAGAGTGAAACTAAAGTAATGCAACTAGGCACCCCACATGGAAGAGTACTTAGTCCTACCTTGTTTAATGTTCTAATTAATGCTTTACTAAAATCAGTCCCAACTAGTCCGGCAAACATCACTATCATCTATGCAGATGACATCCTTGTGCATACTAAAACCCACCGCAAAATGCAAACAGTCTTAAATTGTATACATACAGCTTGTGAGAGCCTTGGTCTTGTAATCAACGCTGCTAAAACTAAGGTATTTAACAGACAAATTGGCAACCGCAAAAGTGGACCACGAAAACTTAAGATAGACAACATACCAATAGACTATGTCTCTTCTTTCAAATACCTTGGTGTCTCTGTCCCTTGTACCTCAAGTACAAGAACTTTTTCAGTGTCAAAATAGTTAACAGATGTAATGCATTACGCAGTAATGTGGTGGAGGCTGACTCCATACACAGTTTCAAATGTAGATATGATAAAGTCCAGTAGGCTCAGGAATCTGTACATCAGTTGATTGACAGTTGAGGGGCGGGACCAAAGAGCCAGAGCTCAACCCCCAAGCACAATTAGGTGAGTACACACACACACATTCACTCTCTCCCTCTCATAAGGGAGGTGGTGGCCGAGTGGACAGCGCTCTAGACTCGTGGACCTAGGGAGTAAATGTTACTCCTACTGCTATGTAACAAGATTTTGTTGGTACATTTTCATGTAAATTCACAACTCTTCGCGCCGGAAACAAGTCATGAGAGAGCCACACAATAATTTTCGGATCTAACCTTCATTCTTTCTCAATGTGTTGTATACAATGAAATGATTATACATTGCTCTGTTGTAAACATTGTATACAGTACCTCAAGATATACATCCCACAACAGTTAACTAGCTCCCAGATACCTAATTAATTCCCTACTCTCTGTAAATGTTAATGTGATGTCACCGAGCAGTAAATAGGTACCTGGAAATTAGACAGTTGCTACAAGTTGCTTCCTGGTATGTGTACTCACCTATTTGTACTCACCTATTTGTGCTTGCGGGGGTTGAGCTTTGGCTCTTTGGTCCCGCCTCTCAACTGTCAATCAACTGGTGTACAGATTCCTGAGCCTACTGGGCTCTATCACATCTACATTTAAAACTGTGTATGGAGTCAGCCTCCACCACATCACTGCCTAATGCATTCCATCCGTTAACTACTCTGACACTGAAAAAGTTCCTTTTAACGTCTCTGTGGCTCATGTGGGTACTCAGTTTCCACCTGTGTCCCCTTGTTCGCGTCCCACCAGTGTTGAATAGTTTATCCTTGTTTACCCGGTCTATTGTTTGTGTGTGTGTGTGTGTGTGTGTGTGTGTGTGTGTGTGTGTGTGTGTGTGTGTGTGTGTGTGTGTGTGTGTGTGTGTGTGTGTGTGTGTGTGTGTGTGTGTGTGTGTGCGAGAGAAAAAAAATTAGTTAGTCAGAAATAGTTGATTGACAGTTGAGAGGCGGGCCGAATGAGCAGAGCTCAACCCGCGCCTGCACAACTAGGTGAATACTCTCTCACTCTCTCTGTCTCTCTCTCTGTCTGTCTGTCTCTCTCTCTCTCTCTCTCTCTCTCTGTCTCTCTCTCTGTCTGTCTGTCTCTCTCTCTCTCTCTCTCTCTCTCTCTCTCTCTCTCTCTCTCTCTCTCTCTCTCTCTCTCTCTCTCTCTCTCTCTCTCTCTCTCTCTCTCTGTCTCTCTCTCTGTCTGTCTGTCTCTCTCTCTCTCTCTCTCTCTCTCTCTCTCTCTCTCTCTCTCTCTCTCTCTCTCTCTCTCTCTCTCTCTCTCTCTCTCTCTCTCTCTCTCTCTCTCTCTCTCTCTCTGTCTCTCTCTCTGTCTGTCTGTCTCTCTCTCTCTCTCTCTCTCTCTCTCTCTCTCTCTCTCTCTCTCTCTCTCTCTCTCTCTCTCTCTCTCTCTCTCTCTCTCTCTCTCTCTCTCTCTCTCTCTCTCTCTCTCTCTCTCAGGAATCTGTACATCAGTTGATTGACGGTTGAGAGGCGGGACCTAAGAGCCAGAGCTCAACCCCTGCAAACACAACTAGGTGAGTACATACATACATACATAAGATATAAAACAGTGGATTCCCAGGTAGAACAGTCAACCACAATGCCCATTACCCCTTTACCCTCTTGTCCTTAACTACACAACTATACAAGAGTCATTAACACGTGTAATGGCTGATCCCCTATAACGATAGCATGAAGACCAATTGCCTGACCCGCAGTCCGTCTTGCTCCTCAAATAATTTTCGGGTTAACATGAAAACGTCTCTCGAGTTTATCTCTCTAATGTTATTTATTTATGCATATACAGGAATGTGCATAAGGAATGTGAGGATACAAATATGGTAATTACAGTCTTGTAAAGCCACTAGCACGCGCAGCGTTTCGGGCAGGTCCTTAATCTAAGAAAATTTTAAGGAGGTAAATACTTGCAAAATTTATAGACAAAAAAATGATAACAGTTACATGAAATGAAAAAAAGAAGATGAGAGAAAATTGTAGGTACAGTATATTAAAGCACATAGGTAGCTAAGATTGATTGCAATGACCGCTTGAATGGTAGTTGACAAAAACTGGTAGGCACCAATTTTGTTTTGCCTACATGCCTACAAATTTTGTTTTGCCAACATGCCTACCAATTGGTAGGCATGTTGTTTTCCCATCTTTCATTTTATGAGCTTAGTTCCTTTATTTTGCCCCAATTACTCATTCATTGAGAGGTAGTTAAACTGAACCCAAATTTAATAAAGTTCCCTCTTTTGCTAAGCAAGCTACAGTCTTGATAAAGTCAGATATATTGTTTGTTAACACATTTCTCAACAATGAACAGTTAGTTTTATCAAGCTAACATATGCTAACACAACGAGTGAGAGTATTAACTGGTCTAATTATTTTATTAGACCAGTATATATTATTAGATTATACTGGCATAAATATATATATGTATATATATATATATATATATATATATATATATATATATATATATATATATATATATATATATATATATATATATATATATATATATATATATATATATATATATATATATATATATATATATATATATATATATATATATATTATTAAATATGACCGAAAAAGTAAGATTAATAATTCTAACACGAACAGGAATACAGGAAAGACTGTCTACAGGAAAGACTGCTACCAAAATATACTAATATATATATATATATATATATATATATATATATATATAACTGAAAACTCACACCCCAGAAGTGACTCGAACCCATACTCCCAGGAGCAACGCAACTGGTATGTACAAGACGCCTTAATCCACTTGACCATCACGACCGGACATAATGAGGTGATAGCCTAAGCTATTTGAACCACCCCACCACCGGCACTCGGATAGTAATCTTGGGCATAGCATTTAATTAATTAAATTAATTAATTAAGGCGTCTTGTACATACCAGTTGCGTTGCTCCTGGGAGTATGGGTTCGAGTCACTTCTGGGGTGTGAGTTTTCAGTTGCATATTGTCCTGGGGACCATTCAGGCTTGTTCGCATTTGTGTTCCTCACGTGTGCCCCAAAGAATGAGGTGATTTGATAGAATGCTATGCCCAAGATTACTATCCGAGTGCCGGCGGTGGGGTGGTTCAAATAGCTTAGGCTATCACCTCATTATGTCCGGTCGTGATGGTCAAGTGGATTAAGGCATCTTGTACATACCAGTTGCGTTGCTCCTGGGAGTATGGGTTCTAGTCACTTCTGGGGTGTGAGTTTTCAGTTGCATATTGTCCTGGGGACCATTCAGGCTTGTTCGCATTTGTGTTCCTCACATGTGCCCCAAAGAATGAGGTGATTTGGTAAAATGCTATGCCCAAGATTACTATCCGAGTGCCGGCGGTGGGGTGGTTCAAATAGCTTAGGCTATCACCTCATTATGTCCGGTCGTGATGGTCAAGTGGATTAAGGCGTCTTGTACATACCAGTTGCGTTGCTCCTGGGAGTATGGGTTCGAGTCACTTCTGGGGTGTGAGTTTTCAGTTGCATATTGTCCTGGGGACCATTCAGGCTTGTTCGCATTTGTGTTCCTCACGTGTGCCCCAAAGAATGAGGTGATTTGGTAAAATGCTATGCCCAAGATTACTATCCGAGTGCCGGCGGTGGGGTTGTTCAAATAGCTTAGGCTATCACCTCATTATGTCCGGTCGTGATAGTCAAGTGGATTAAGGCGTCTTGTACATACCAGTTGCGTTGCTCCTGGGAGTATGGGTTCGAGTCACTTCTGGGGTGTGAGTTTTCAGTTGCATATTGTCCTGGGGACCATTCAGGCTTGTTCGCATATATATATATATATATATATATATATATATATATATATATATATATATATATATATATATATATATATATATATATATATATATATGTCGTACCTAGTAGCCAGAACGCACTTTTCAGCCTACTATGCAAGGCCCAATTTGCCTAATAAGCCAAGTTTTCATGAATTAATATATTTTCTCTAATTTTTTTATTATAAAATGATAAAGCTGCCCATTTCATTATGTATGAGGTCAATTTTTTTATTGGAGTTAAAATTAACGTAGATATATGACCGAACCTAACCAACCCTACCTAACCTAACCTAACCTATCTTTATAGGTTAGGTTAGGTAGCCGAAAAAGTTAGGTTAGGTTAGGTTAGGTAGGTTAGGTAGTCGAAAAACAATTATTTCAAGAAATTTTGGCTTATTAGGCAAATCGGGCCTTGCATAGTAGGCTGAGAAGTGCGTTCTGGCTATTAGGTACGACACATATATATATATATATATATATATATATATATATATATATATATATATATATATATATATATATATATATATATATATATATATATATATATATATATATATATATATATATATATATATATATATATATATATAGTGCCTGTTCATTACAACTATTTAACACTGGGAAGGGGTCAGGATAAGGATTTGGGATGGGATGGGGAGGAATGGTGCCCATACCACTTGGACGGCGGTCGGGGGTTGAACGCCTAGGACTGCTACTGTGCATTTAAATTACTAACTTACCTGAGAGTCTATATCCCTACATGTCAATGTTTGTGTATACTGGTAATGTGAGGAACATACAGAAGATGAGGGTAGCTGAACACCACAAAATGCTGAAGGACAACTTTATTAAAGTTGCATAATGAAATGCGTAAGTACTTCATTCATAATGGTGTGCTGTCCGAAATCTTAGCGAAGTATCCAAAATTTGCTTACTGTAGGTAATGCATGCACATGACTGTAAAGCTGCCGCCCAGTTGGGTGGGTATGGAGCACATGACTGTAAAGCTGCCGCCCAGTTGGGTGGGTATGGAGCACATGACTGTAAAGCTGCCGCCCAGTTGGGTGGGTATGGAGCACATGACTGTAAAGCTGCCGCCCAGTTGGGTGGGTACCCATGCCCTTGCCCCACCCATAGCACTACTGTTCAACAAATCTATAGTGTCACACCTTCCCTGATATCCTCAAAAAAGCAAGAGTAACGCCAGTCCATAAAGGAGGCAATCCGGCGGACATAAACAATTATAGACCAATATCAAATCTACCCATTCTATCAAAAATATTTGAAAAAATTATTTACAAACAGCTCTATTCCTACCTCGTAAAATTCGACATACTCAGCCCCTGCCAGTTTGGCTTCCGGTCCCAAAAGAGCACCAACGATGCAATCATTAGTCTCCTTGACGTTATCTACTCAGCCCTTGACAAAAATGAGTTTCCGATTGGACTCTTCATTGACCTAAGAAAAGCCTTTGATACTGTTAATCACAACTACCTCTTACTTAAACTCCAGCATTATGGAATCCGAGGCCTTGCCTTTGACTACATCCGATCCTATCTTAGTGACAGACACCAATATGTAACCATCAATGATACAACTTCTTCCACTCTACCAATTACCGTTGGAATGCCATAGGGCAGCATCTTAGGACCTCTTCTATTTCTTATATATATAAACGATCTGCCTAATGTCTCTAATATTCTCAAACCTATATTGTTTGCTGACGATACTACCCTTATCTATTCAAACCTCAACCCACATACACTAAATAATGTTGTGAATAATGAATTAAAAAAAGTCCACTTATGGATGTCAACGAACAAACTAACATTAAACATCGAAAAGACCTACTACATCTTATTTGGAAGCAAATCATCAAATGCAATTCAGCTACAGATAGACAACATTAACATCAGTAATAAAAATGATGGCAAGTTTCTTGGCCTATTCCTAGACAAGAGACTCAACTTCAGCACCCACATTCAACACATAACTACGAAAGTCTCTAAGACAGTTGGTATACTCTCCAAAATCAGATATTATGTTCCTAACTCTGCTCTCCTCTCACTATATTATGCACTAATCTACCACTATCTTAATTATGGTATCTGTGCATGGGGGTCTACCACTGCAAACCACCTTAAGCCCATCATCACACAGAAAAAATCTGCTATGAGAATAATAACTAACTCTGCTTTCATACAACACTCAGCTCCCTTGTTTAAATCCCTAAACTTGCTAAATATTAACTCCCTCCACACATTCTCTTGTGTCAATTACATTTACAAAACCCTGTTCTTAAATGCAAACCATGCTCTGAAACTCTCCCTGGACAGATGTAATAGGACCCATTATCACCACACCAGAAATAAATATCTCTTTGATATCCCCAGGGTCAAACTTAATCTGTGTAAACACACTATGCAAATTAAGGGACCTAGTCTATGGAACTCACTCCGTAGTTAATTGAAAAACTGTAAAACTTTTGCCTTATTTAAAAGCAAAACCAAAAAGTACCTAATTTCATCTTCTTAGTTTCCTACACTGAGCTTTAAATTTGCTCTGTACCTAGTGTTACCCAATCTCCTAATTTTTATGTAATATCAAACAACCTTATCATTGTGTTCATTGCTGTCTTCTTTTATGTGCTAGCCATATGCTGTATTGTGACTACCAATTTTTGTCTACTATTCAAGCTGTCATTGCAATCAATCTTATATTGTTTCTGCTGTATTGTGCCTACCAATTTTTTTGTCAACTACCATTCAAGCTGTCATTGCAATCAATCTTAGCTACCTATGTGCTTTAATATACTGTACCTACAATTTTCTCTCATCTTTTTTTTTCATTTCATGTAATCTGTTATCATTTTTTTGTCTATAATTTTTGCAAGTATTTACCTCCATAAAATTTTCTTAGATTAAGGACCTGCCCGAAACGCTGCGCGTGCTAGTGGCTTTACAAGACTGTAATTACCATATTTGTATCCTCACATTCCTTATGTACATTCTTGTATATGCATAAATAAATAAATAAATAAAACTACTTACACTTTTCTTGGACACCAATGATGGTGTTATCTCTGAATTCCGCGACTTTTTTTAAATTCCAGTACTGTATATAATGACGCAAAGTATGCAAATAGTTCTGCAATAGTGATCCTATCCTGCGTCATAATTTACATACATATCTACTTCTGTTTTGTGTATTAAAATTACTACATTTTTATGTTAATTTCTTTCTGTAAATGATGATGATAAATTTCAATAAATGTAAGTAAGAACATAAGAACGGAAACTGGTTGCGTAAATGGAAATGGTTGGGTACATTTCCTTTCACCTAATGCGACTATTCATGTGTCCGGACACTGGTGATGGTGTGGTATTGGCTATTTATTTGACCATATATTTGCTTTCATTTAAGATATGTTTTCCTTGAAATGTATTTACATTATCGTCTACATCTGTCTTTATTCTGAAATAAAGACCTTTGACGTTACTTTGCATATATGTACATTAATTATAAAATTGATTGGCTTGTGTGCAGGCCTTCACACTCCCTGAGCGAGCCATCAAGTAACTATAAAAAGGCATATATCTTTACTTTCACTTCAGTTATATTTATACCAAAGTATTAACATGCAGCTTATATGTCTTTCTGATGGCATAAAAAACTTCGTTTTTTACAATATCTAGATTCATTTAACATTGATCTTCAAAAGGTCGTAGTTCCCATCGAAAGGGAGAGCGTCGGCCAAGAAGCCTTGTTTAAAATATGAATATTTTTCCTCTCTAATAAGGTATAATCTCTGTGATGCATTAACACAAACTATTTTATATCTGCCTTTCTGATAACATATACAAATATAATCTTTATTTGTGAATATTTGTTAATTAAGCAATATATCAGAGAGCGTGTAGGGTTCGGTGTTCTATGAACAAAACGGACATGAGTAGTTTAAATAGCGAACGCATACCAACGAATAACGCTAGTATCTATATAACAAATTTATTGTCATGTGGAATTGACTTAACTTCCAGACACTTTTTTTAATAAATATTAAATATTTTGTGACTGTTTATGAAAAATATTATTATAAATACACATTCTACTTGTTAATATTACCAATTAAATTTGCGACAATTTGAGCCATGAAATACGACGACTGGATCACTGTGTACAGGAGGCTGATATGGCAGCAAACACTCTCCAGGCGACCATATATCTTGGATAAGTCACTCCACAAAATTGTCGCTTGGACCGTCGACTTCCTACCCTGGAAACACAAACCGAAACTGTCTCTATTTTCCGCTTGTTACAACTTGAAATAAAGTTGTTACATCTTGGCTTAACGTGTTTATGACGTATTAAAACGTTGTTACAACTTGCTAGATTGGTTGTTATAACTGGTTTGGAGGTGGTAAAACTTGTTCAAACGTTGTACCCACGTTATAGTTTCGGTGTGTGTTTGGCGGGTATGGCGTCACCTCTCGCATATTTACGTCTCATTTCGTAATGAAATTAGATTATTTCAGAGTAAAAATAGGTTTGATCATGTTCTACGTGTAGCACCAACATTATAGTAAGTAAATATACCATATTTCTTCATTACTTACGTAATGCTAGGACGATTTGTGTAGTTTTTGGGCCGATTTGGGTAACTGTATGGACCCCCAGGGAGCAACACTAGTGAGGTCGAAATGAGAGAATTACGGGTTGGTCTTGTTGGTTTTTTCAATCACATTTGGGTCACTGTGTACTTAGCTGCCTTCGGGTGATGCTACATCATTTGTTGGTAGCCGAGAGCTCAAGGATCAGCTGATAAAAGAGGAGGGAGGAAATATATATATAAGGAAAGTTCGTGAAGGCAAAGTAGGAGACACTCCAGTAAGATGCAAAGGGACAAAGGTACGACGAAGTATAGAAAATCACAGGAAAATGCAAGAAATGGGGGAATAAAGCACAAATACGGGAATCAGGGAACACAAAATCAGAAACAACGCAGCCGAAAATCACAAATCAAGTCCTAGCAACCGGTCCATAGAATTACCCCAATCAACCCAAATCAGGCCAAAACTACCCAAATCGTCCTAGCATTACGTAAGTAATGAAGAAATATGGCATATTTACTTACTATAATGTTGGTGCTACACATAGAACATGATCAAACCTATTTTTACTCTGAAATAATCTAATTTCATAACGAAATTAGACGTAAATATGTGAGAGGTGACGCCATAGGAAGTCCACGGTCCAAGCGACAATTGTGTGGAGCGACTTATCCAAGAAATATGGTCGCCAGGAGAGTGTTTGCTGCCATATCAGCCTCCTGTACACAGTGATCCAGTCCTTTTCGTTCATTGAACACCGAACCCTACACGCCCTCTGATATATTGCTTAATTAACAAATATTCACAAATAAAGATTATATTTGTATATGTTATCAGAAAGGCAGATATAAAATAGTTTTTGTGAATCCATCACAGAGATTATACCTTATTAGAGAGGAAAAATATTCATACTTTAAACAAGGCTTCATGGCCGACGCTCTCCATACCGATATGGGAACTATGACCTTCCGAAGATCAATGTTAATTTAATCTAGATATTGTAATAAACGAAGTTTTCTATGTCATCATAAAGACATAAATATAAGCTGCATGTTAATACTTTGGCATAAATATAACTGAATTGAAAGTTAAGATATATGCCTTTTTATAGTTACTTGATGGCTCGCTCAGGGAGTGTGAAGGCCTCCACACAAGCCAATCAATTTTATAATTACTTTGCATATATGCAAAGTAACGCCATAGGTCTTTATGTCAGAATAAAGCCATGTAGACGATAATGTAACTACATTTCAAGGAAAACATATCTTAATATAATTATTAAATGAATGCAAAGTTATGGTTAAATAAATAGCCAATACCACACAATCGCCGGTGTCCGGACACATGAATAGTCGCATTAGGTGAAAGGAAATGTACCCAACCATTTCCATTTACCCAACCAGTTTGTGCACCCTATACTCATCCTCTGTGCGGTAATTTATTGTGCATCCCATACTCATCTTGTTACCAGTAGTTTGTGCAACCCATACTCATCCTGTGACCCGTAATTTATTGTGCATCCCATACTCATCCTGTTACCGGTAGTTTGTGCAGCCCATACCCATCCTGTGACCTGTAATTTATTGTGCAACCCATACTTATCCTGTGACCTGTAGTTTATTGTGCAGCTAATACTCATTCTGTGAGTCATAGGACATTGCGCAACCCTTTCTCATCGTGTGAATCTTTGTTTACTTTGCTCTCCATATTCATCCTCTGCGCGATAGTTTCTTGTGCAACCCATACCCATGATGTGAGTGGTAGTTTATTGTGTACCCTATATTCATCCTGTGAGTATAGGGTACACAATTCTTGTTTGGATTCTTGTAATGTTATTTGTCTATTTGTAGTCACAGTATTTGTGCGCCCCTTGAGGGACTTGAATTAGAGGGGGGTTGAAATAGCCTAAGCTACTCTATTCCTTTGAGATGTATTTATTGCTTATCTCAATAAACATACTTGAACTTGAACTTGGGTACACAAAGAGTTCATTTGTACTCCATACTCATCATCAAGAAGTGTATTTTACCAGCATTGTAATATAAATTAAGAATAAAAGCTTAACTGGATTACGGACCCATAATCAAAATAAGAGTCATCACTAATTATCATGACAAATTGTCTAGGCTACACTTCCGCCTTCGACAAGCTGCCGCCGGATGTGGGTATAGTTTATTGTACACCCCCGCACCCCCAGTCCTGGAAGGGCGGGCATTGGGATGTGGACATGTGTACCATTATACCCCCCCCCCCCCACACACACACACACACTCGATCCTCTCCTGTTAATAATAATACTAATAATAATAAAAATTAAAAATAATAACGTTAATAAATATTATAATTAAAACACTTACTGTAATACTCTAGTGCTTGAATGAAGGTGAAGGAAAGACCCAATAAATGTGTAAGTGTATTAAAAACCAAATTTTCGTTGGGTGAGCTGGCAGGTGAGCACCACCTGCCAGCACCAAGGAAACAGGGAAAAGTCAAAGTGACCAAATGATGGAAATATTCGCCCAAGTTTGGGAGGACATCAGGAGAGACATGCATGATATGAAGAATACACTAAGCAACCTGCAAATCAAACTGACAGCAGCAAAGGAGGATATGAAAACCCTCACAGAGAAATAATACTGAGGCTCAGAATCAGATAATCATCCAAAGAGAAGATGTAAATGGTTTATTGGAAGGAACCACCACTGTACATGCAACATTTGCAGAAGTGGTGAGAAAGAGCTCAGAAGCAATGTCCACAGTGAAGGAGGTAGAAATGAAAAGAGCATCCTCACAGGAAGCAGCAACTTGCACTAGTCAGCTGCTGGAAAAAAAGATCAGTGGAAACAGTGGGCACTAAAGAACAGGAAGGCTCCAGTAGGACAGAATGGAATGGCAAGGACAGAGCAGCAGTGAATGAAATACTAAAGGAGATAAAGATTAATGGGGCTGAACAAAGCATTCAGAAGGTTTTCAGGTTAGGGTGGTACAACAAGGACAAAGACCGTCTGATAAAGATAAGTGTTTGCAAACAAGACCCTGAAGGAGAATATTCTAGCAAGAAAGAGTCAACTGCAATATGTGAGAGAAAACAAAAAAGTATTCCTCCAGAGGGACATGATGACGGAGGAGAGAGCCGTGGTGATAGAAGCAAGGAAGAAGCACTGGGTGAGAGGAGAAAACCAGGAAATCCCAGCCCCCAATACAACATTCCCAGAGGTGAGGGAATGTTGTGTTGCATCCAACACAACAACCAGCATCCCAGCAACACCAGACGGAAGGCCATCACCACCACCCTCCTCCACACAGAAACCCTCCCTGTCTTGAACCCTCCCTGCCCTTACTCAAATGATCAGTCAACCCTCTCTCCCCACTCACCCTATACCCATCCTGTCACCTCTCCCCCATTCCCACCATGTCCCCCACTCCCCCCCTTTCCCTTTCTGTCCCCTCTCCTCCTTCACCCCCATACCCTCCCTGCCCCCGCCCTCTCCCCTACACTCCATATCCTCCATGTCCCTCCTCCCTCCTTACCCTCATACCCTCCCTGCCACCCTTTCCCATGGCTCCTTAGACCCTGTTAACCACCTAACAATTCTTCACGCCTATAGAACAGTTTCCTCCATCAACAGAATCCTCACTAAGAAGGGGATATGAGAATGAACAGAAGAAAGTGAGCTTCAAGGCAATGAACACTAACATAGATGGGATTACAAATAAAACAAGTGAACTTGGAGAATGGACACTAGAAGAAAACCCAGACGTAATAGCGATCACAAAAAAAAGCTAAAGAAAATGATAACAAATGTAGTGTTTCTACAGGATTACTATGTAGTGAGGAAAGAGAGAAAAGGAAGAGGAGGTGTGTAGCTCTGCTAAAAAGACAAGGCTAGAGTTTTGAGGAGATGGTTATTCAGGGCTGTGAAGGTATCAGTGACTACATAACAGGTACCAAAGCAATTGGAGGACAAAAACTTATAGCAGTAGTCAAATATATATAATCCCCACCAAATGACAGTAGACCCAGACAGGAATATGATAGAAACAACATGGCCGCCATTAATATAATAGAGATAGCAGTTTATGTCACTAGCAGGAACGGATCTGGACTACTAATCTTGGGAGTCTTCAACCACAGGAAGAAAAATTGGGAGAACAGAGACCCACGTGGAGGACCAGACACATGGAGATCAAAGCTGCTGGACGTAGCAACAAACAATTTTTTAACTCTACACATCAAGGACCGACAAAAATTAGAGAAGATGATGAACCAGTTATGCTTGATGTGATATTTACCCTAAATGAGTCAGATTTACGATAAGTTAAGTTGGAAGCATCCTTAGGAATAAGTGATCACAGTGTATTGATCGTCTAGTACCTGGTAGAGCTAGGATTTATCTCCACAAAAAAAAGAACTAGAAAACAAAGGGCTGGCATACCGAAAGGGAAATTACGACGAGGTGAAAAAATTCCTAAGCGATACACCATGGGACACGGAACTCAGGACTAAGTCCATGCAAGGCATAATGGACTATGTGACCCAAAGTGCCAGGAGGCAGTAAACAAGTTTATCCCGGCCCAAAAGGAAAAAAAAACACGAAAAGATAAAGAAGAATCCGTGGTTTAATAGGGCATGTATGGAAGCAAAGAAACTAAACAAAAGGGCGTGGAGGAACTTCCGAAATAACAGAACACCTGAAGACAGAGAGAGAGTTACCAGGGAACCAGGAATGTGTATGCAAGTGTGAGAAGAGAAGCAGAAAAGAATTATGAAAAGATATAGCAAATAAAGCCAAGACTGAAGCAAAGCTACTCCACAGCCACATCAGAAAAAAAAATAACAGTGAAAGAACAGATGATTAAACATAGAATGTGTGATGAAAGGCACAGAGTGACAAAGAGGTGAGTGAAATACTCAACCAGAGGTTCCAGGAGGTCTTCACAATAGAACAAGGTGAAGTCACTGCATGTGGAGAGGTGGCAGTAAACTAGGCGGCCTTGGAAGGGTTCAAAATTACAAGAGATGAGATCAAAGCGCATCTGATGGATCACGACGTGAGCTGCTGATCCGGACGGAATCTCACCATGAGTACTGAAAGAGTGTGCAGAAGCACTTTTCTAGCCACTCTTCATAGTGTATTGAAGAGTGGTACTACACTTCTCCCATCTCCAGTGTAGGTCACTGGAGATGGGAGACTTACCAGAAATATAGAAGATGGCTAATGTAATCTCAATATACAAAAAAGGATGACAGACTAGAGGCACTGAACCACAGGCCAGTGTCCTTAACTTGTATACCATACAAGGTGATGAAGATCGAGAGAAAAACCTAGTAACACATCTGGAGAGAAGGGACTTTGTGACAACCCATCAACATGGGTTCAGGGAGGATAAATCTTGTCTTACAGGCTTGATAGAATTCTACGATCTGAATTCTACTAAATTATCTCAAATATAAATTAAAATTATAATATATTAGCATATTGTGCATATATAGGCACAGGTTAGGTTAGGTGTTTAGGTTCTGTTGGCGAATATTTATATTTGTAGTACGTGGGGTGAAGCATTTAAAGCGTTGTGGTTCGAACAAAATTCGTTAGTGAAGCACTTAATTTGTTCCGGAAGTGTTCGAACGTCAACAGTTGTGAGTTGTGTGTAAACCGTTTTTCATTCATAATCAAGGGGTTTAGCGGGTGCATGGAATCACTTTTGGGTCTTTGTTTGGAGGATGGACATTTATAGTTTTAGGGTTCGAACAAAATTCGTCAATGAAGGACTTGTTCCGGAAGTGTTCGAACGAAATCAGCTGTGAGTCGTGTTTAAACCTTTTTTCTTTCATAACCAGCTCGTTCTCCAAACAAATAACGAAAAGTGATTCCATGCATGCGCCAAACCCCCTGTTTATGAATGAAAAATGGTTTACATACGTCTCACAACTGATTACGTTCAAACACTTCTGGAACAAATGCTTCACTGACGAATTTTGTTCGAACCACAACGCTATAAATACTCAGCCCGTCCTCCAAACAGACCCAAAAGTTATTCCATACGCTCACCAAAATCCCCTGTTTATGAATGAAACCAGTTTACACACAACTCACAACAGATTTCGTTCAAACACTTCCGGAGCAAGTGCTTCATTGACGACTTTGTTTGAACCACAACGCAATAAATGCTTCACCCACGTACTTCAAATACAAACAATCGCCAACAGAACCTAAATAGGTTGCGTGGTGACCACCGGCCAGGTCGGACGTTCCTGAGGTCTATCCGGTCCTGGCTCATGTTTACGTTGGGTGATTGCTGGTTTGCCACTGAAAGGGTGACGTTTGACTTAGGGGCCATTATTCCCGAAAATCCGAAGAAAAATGGAATATATACGAAAAATACTACAACGTTCTGGCAACACTGTAGTGCAAACCGTTTTATGTTATCTTGAAAAATAATGTAATTAGAGTAAAATTTCCTGCTGCAACTTTCCCCAATTCGGTCCTCGAGGCCTGGGTGCGCCGCGGGGTTATCTTGAGATGATTTCGGGGCTTTAGTGTCCCCGCGGCCCGGTCTTCGACCAGGCCTCCACCCCCAGGAAGCAGCCCGTGACAGCTGACTAACACCCAGGTACCTATTTGACTGCTAGGTAACAGATATTGTGTCTTACGTTGTTTAAGTCTAATATTTCGTAATAGCGTTGAAAATAACATGTTATGCATAAAACAAATATAAACTCACTCATTGGCAACAGTCTCGTGTGAAGGAGAGGGTGGGGTTCGTGGCTTAGCAGTCAGTCACTCTGTGTGTCCCTCAGCTAGTGGATCTATCATTGACGCACGCTCACAATATCTCCCAGAACTCTCGCTATTTGTACTGCAATATGACGTACCAAACGAACAAGAGGAAAGCATTGAAAGCTAGATGCATGCGAGCTCTCCGTAGAAGGTACTAGCTGGCCGCAATGCGTAGATCACGCATTGTGACGAGTAAAGATCGTGGCAGCCTCTCAGCCGCGAGTGTGAGGAACTTGTCGCAGCCCGCTACCCCCCCCCCCCCCCAACTTTTACAACTATATCTGCCTTCACAGCCTTTATTTATTATTCAATTTACATGAAACTTGCACATTATATGTAGAGTTTATGCCTCTAAAAACACTGGTAGTTTTTCGTATCTACGTAGATTTATTGATTTTATAAATATTGATAAACTTCATTTTGTTGCATACGTTTTTGGGAAACTTTAAAAATCTGTATTATTGCACTAAATACATCTGGGATAAAAGTCCTTTGTTCAAATCTTTATTATATAGTAAGGTCATAGCTAAGTGTCATAGAAATTATTTCGGTTCACAATTGTGGGCTGTGAAAATAATTGAACATTGTTGAAAAATTGTCTAAATTTTTTTTTCTTCCTCTCTATTTAGGCTGAGATGCTGAAACTTGGCCCAGTTGCAGCACCTTTCACATGTATCACGATAATAAATTTTGAATACCCTACAACAACTCTATTATTTCCTGGTATAATGGCCCCTTAGCCATGGGGACTTCTCGCCCTCCAGTGAAGAGGACATTGTCGGCTGGTCTGGCATTTACGGTGCCGGTGGACCATTCGTTGGTTAGTGTCGCCCTGGTGGACATGCTTCATGTGCAGCTGTCGGACCGGTGGGCATCCAGCTGCTTCAGGGCAACCGTGCTGTGGTCAAGTTCCGCCTCCAGGCTGCCTTTCAGGCGTTTCTGGAGCGGTGTGAGGGGCGTGTTTACCTCTCTCCCTGATACTGCTGGTTCTATTAAGGTGGTGAATCTTAGTGTCACCTTGACGTCTGTGGCGGTGCATAGTGCCCCCTTCGATTTTCAGGACGACTTCTTGAACTCCTGTTTTGAACGATTTGGGACAGTGTTAAGTGTTCGTTGGAACAAGGTCGTTGCCGGGCACTGTGTTGGTATGCTTGACGGCTCCCGCACCCTGACGATGTCGCTGAAGTGTAGTATACCGTCGTCGATGTCCGTGTTGGGTTACACACTCCGCTGCCAGTATCGGGGTCAACCGCGCACCTGTTATCGGTGTGGTCACGAGGGTCATCTGGCTGTTGCGTGCGACGTGGGAGCAACTGGTCGGGTGCATGTTTTTCGTGCGGAAGATTTTCCACCCCTGTTGCGTTCGGACGGTTCTGAGGGCGGAGTGGGTGCTGTGCCTGAGGTGCCTGATTGCTTGTCTGCTGGTCCGCCTGTTGAGGCGATTTCTACGTCCTGTGCGACACGTCTGGTGACTGCTGTGGCCCCTGGGGTTGTTGAGCCGGTGTGTGTGGGTGTTGGGCCGTCGCCTGAGCTGCATGTAGTGCAGGATGTCCCGGTGGAGGTTCATGTCCCATCCCCGCCTGTGGATGTGATACCGGCTCCCGGGGACGCGGGTTCTGCTGTATTGGAGGGGGGGCTTCTACAGGGAGAGGTGCCTGTGTGTGTTGGCGACTGTAGTTCTGCTCTTTCCGTCCCTTTGCAGAAGCGTGCACGTCGGTGCTCTGAGGCTGTTTCCCTGGATGATGTGGACAGTGTGAGTGATGTGGACTCTTCGGACGGTGCTGGTGTGACCTGTGTGGGTGTAAAGATGGTGGCTGTGCCTGCAGTGGGGCCTGCTGGGAGTGGTGTGGTGCGGCCTGTCTCGAAACGTTCTCGGCGGGCTCGGAGTGTCTCCCCTTCGTGGTGTGCCTTGGGAGGAGGTAGGGGAGTATGGTGCTCTGACGTCCCCCGCCGTGGATGATGGTGCTGTGAGGGGCTCCGAAGTTGCTACCTGTGCCCCCCCCCCCTCTCCTGCGTCACCTGCTGTTGGATCTCCGCAGTGGGGGGTTGCCCCTGATGACCGGGACCTCGTCGTGTTGTTGCGGAAAGATGTGCGCCGGGGGGCCTCGGCTCCTGTGCCCTGTGGTGGGGTCGATGCCTTGCCTGCATCCCCTGCGGTTCCCTCTCCTTCATTGCCCCGGTCTGGGGGAAGCCTCGTCCCGACTGCTGGGGTAGTGCCCTGTGGGGTTCCAGTGTTGGGCACTTATCGGGATGCCCGGGTGCTTCCGATCCCGTGGTGCTCGTCCACTGTCTGGGTGTCGCGGGTGAAGGAGTTTGTTTATAGGGTGCCAGATAAGATGTCTCAGCAAGGGCACTGCATGGTGGCCAGCTGCCCGATGATTTGTAGGTGATTTGGGAAGCGCACTGATTGCGCTTTCTGATATACAAGGTCCCGGAGAAATATTAGTTAACGTTTTGCGCGCACCGCTATGCAGTACGTGGTTCTGCTGCCGCCGTGCACTCAACACCCCGCCCTACGGTGCGGGGAGTCTCCCTCTAACGTCCACCTCTGTTTCCGTCGCCAATCCTCTCTCTCTACGGCCTGCCACATCCAACACTTTTGACTTTCTTCTCCTTAACGTCTACGCATTTCCCTACATTTGTCCTGGTGCAGTCATCAGGAGGGTGAACCCTTCATGCAAACTGCACCTATTCTTAAGAAGAAGAGAAGAACCTAAACACCTAACCTAAACTAACCTATGCCAATATATGCATAATATGCTAATATATTATAATATTAATTTATATATGAGACAAATTCCCGTTTTGAATGAACAGCATGTAAAAATTATGAATGCGCCTGTGGGGTCGACTTGCTGGATGTAATGAATTTGAGTCGAGGACGGGTTCCACACTGTTGACGTTTAAACACTTCCGGAACAAGTGCTTCACTGACGAATTTTGTTCGAACCACAATGCTGTAAATGCTTCAGCTGACGTACTACAAATTAAATAATCGCCAACAGAACTTAAACACCTAACCTAAACTAACCAATGTGTCAGAGATGAATTCTCCAGCTCCCTTGTGCACTGAATGGGTGCGCAGTCCGATGTGCACAGTCCGTGAGCACAGGTGCTTGTGCACTGTAGAATCAGATTGGGAATTACAACTCTCTCATAGCCGTGTAAGGTGTCTGTAGAAATCTCTCGACGAGTGCTCGTCATTGATGCTATTGTGATATCTGTATTGAGTCTGTAAGGAGAGATTACAGCAGGGAGTTGTTTCTGTTGAATTTTGTACCAGTTCAAGTGTAGTGAGGGGGTTTGGGATTAACGGCTGTAGGTAGACCCTCCTGCTCACGTGATCCCCTCGTAAGAGGGGCCATAGCGTCACCTGGAAGGAGCGTGATTGGCCAAGGCTCCTGGGCTCTGGAATGCTTCGCAGTGATTGATCGAAGAAGCTGCAAGTACCCGGGTCGCTAGAGGGCCCTCTCTTGGTGCCAAAGGGCATTCTTTCAAGTGTCGGCAGCTTGAGGAGGGACGTGATTTCTCGTGCTAGGCCAAGCACCCGAAATACCGCCTGCAACGACACAAAAGTCACTCTCGATCGTTGTACCAATATCCCAGGACCGTGGGAAGTAAGAATCCGGTATCCAGGAAGAGGGAAAAACAGCGATAAAGCTAACGAGTGTGAACTTAGTGATTGTCACCAAGCCACGTGATTCTAGAACGCCATTCAGAGAAAAACTGGACTGTGGAGGCTGTGTTGATCTACATGTGGTAGTGACATCCGTCGTCTAGCGTGCCTTAGCTACAAGGTACCTGGGAGAGACGATCTTGTGAAGTGTTGTGTTGAAAATCTTAAATTCGCAATTCCGCGGAATTACCAGTGAACAGTGAAGTACTCTACTAAAATACGATCTTTCCTGCCTCACTCCACAAAGTTATGCTCCTACTCCGCCTACAGAATCGCTGACAGCACTTGTGAGGCATAGTCATTTTCATGTGCCGCGCCGTGTTAGCGCCGTACCTGTCGTACCGCGCCGTGCTGAGGGCGTTGTACCATCCCAGCTGTGTGTATATACCAGCTGCCGCCGTGCCTCGCTCCCCTTGCCTACCCTAGGCTGATTGAATTTGAACAATTATGCCTTTTTCAGGACCACCACGAGCACCAGGGATACCATCACCCCGGCAGGGGGAACCACCCCCCCACGAGGATCCAGAACCAACTGACGCAGGCGAGGTATCGGGAGCAGGACCCAAGGGCCCCACACCGACCCCAACCCCAACCACAGGCGCCACACCAGGGCCCATACCACTTTCCGGAAGCACCCCAATACCCGACGCACCATCCTCGCACTCCACAGAGGAATTGCTCGTAGAAGAAGCATCAACACACGCCCCATCCTCACATTCCTCAGCCCACGTACGAGGAGGCGAAGCACTCCAACGCGTACAGGAACGCTTGGGAACTGGCCGTTGATCGTCGGAGCTGTCAACCCCCAGCAGGGGTCGCCCGGGAAGAGTCGGCGGCATGCTGCCCCACAACCGAGGGAGCACGCCCCCGCAGAACGTCAGCCTCAGGTACACAGGATATGAGCCCGCCACCCAGAGGACACAGGAGAAAAAACAGGCGCAGCTGCAAAGGGAAAGGGACCAACACAGATGAAGAAGCTCGCAGGGACGTCGGAGGCGGGAGAAGAGGAGAGGAGGGAACAGGAACAGGAAGCCGCCGGAAGCGAAAATACAGACATCGGAAGCGAAGAGACAGACTGCGGGGGCGGAGCCGCACACACCACCACCTCATTGTGTACACCACCATCCTCATTGTGTACACCACCATCCACACATGCCGGGTCAGCAGGCGGCTGGGGAACCTCCCCACCCACTCCATCACGAGGCGACAGGTCCTGCACCACCAACGGGGGAAAGTCCTCTTCCCGGAACAGATTAACAGGTGCAGCCGCGACCCCCAGTGCAATCGGCTACCAGGATACCTCTCAATGCCACAAACGAAAACAGGAGCATGGTTGCCTTGCATAGAATGCCACAGAGTTTACCCCAGCAAGGTTACCATGGAAGGAATCGGGGACTTGAGTCTCAAGGCGAGAGTCCGTGTACCACAGGAGACTCCGCGCTACTTTCCGGAAGAGACAGAGTTCATACGGAGGGATACCACCGTAAATATTGGCCAAAGTATCTCCGAAGCAGGCTCTCCAAAAACTCGAGGGGCACACCATGCAAGGCCACATAGGTAATTTAGCAGCAGCGGTCGGAAATGGCGACCCTATCGCCGTCCCCCAGGAGGGTCAACGTACGCCCATCATAGCAGCTACGAACTCCTTATACACCGCCGCGGAGTTAAACTTCACTAGTATTCGGTGGGTCAGCTGGAGCCCGTACACCTCAGCTACGCGAACACATAACAGTCCAACAACACAACCTCAAGAGCAAGGTATGAAGCATGGCCTGAAACTCCAAACCAATGGTTTCTGTCCGGCGAGCAGAGGAAAGGGGGATCTCCATGGCGCGACACGCCAAGCAGCACCCTCCACACAGCAACTCCAGGCAACAACTCCCTCTGTTCAGTTAGTCATTATTCAGTCAGCGACGACGGGAAGGATCTCGTGGGTCCACCAGGCGGTTGAATAGCTGTTCCTAAATGTGCCACTGGGGTAGACAGTAATCTAGATTTTTATTTAATAAATTTGTCATTGTTCTAGAAACGGTCGTTCATATCAAACCCGCCACATTATTGTCCAACTTTTCATGTTCTGTAACGCTTTGCCTGCTTATGTGTAAATTAAGTCTGTTAATAAAAGCTAGAGTCCAATTCATAGCACTACACTTCAAAAAATTCGAAGTAAGTACCCTTTGGTTATGCTTCATTGGTAGTTATCACTAGAAGGAGCCAACGACCTAAGTGGACAGGTTTCACCCGTGTGGTGAAGCCTGGCGGTTTACTCCCGATATTTTTATATGGTCTCAGGTTTTAGTTAAATATCTGCTTGTATGCAGTTCTTTCTGTTTGAGGTCTGCCTCCCATGCGAGGTAGTTCCATTACGTAACATCAATAGGAAAATAATTCTTTTGATCAAGTCAAAGAAAAAAAAATCTCATACGATGCCTATACATGCACAATATGCTAATATATATGTTTTTGACTCCTAAGTGGAGCCTGTGTTTTTCTGTTGTTCAGTTTTTCGGTGTTATATTTGTGGCCTTGGTTTGCCTTGGCCTTTGCTCCCTGTTTTTTGCGTGTTTGGATGCTGTGTGGGTGTGCGGTAGAGGTGTACTCACCTAGTTGTGCTTGCGGGGGTTGAACTCTGGCTCTTTGGTCCCGCCTCTCAACCGTCAATCAACAGGTGTACAGGTTCCTGAGCCTATTGGGCTCTATCATATCTACACTTGAAACTGTGTATGGAGTCAGCCTCCACCACATCACTTCCTAATGCATTCCATTTGTCAACCATTCTGACACTAAAAAAGTTCTTTCTAATATCTCTGTGGCTCATTTGGGCACTCAGTTTCCACCTGTGTCCCCTAGTGCATGTGTCCCGTGTGTTAAATAGCCAGTCTTTATCAACCCTGTCGATTCCCTTGAGAATCTTGAATGTGGTGATCATGTCCCCCCTAACTCTTCTGTCTTCCAACGAAGTGAGGTTTAATTCCCGTAGTCTCTCTCGTAGCTCATACCTCTCAGCTCGGGTACTAGTCTGGTGGCAAACCTTTGAACCTTTTCCAGTTTAGTCTTATGCTTGACTAGATATGGACTCCATGCTGGAGCCGCATACTCCAGGATTGGTCTGACATATGTGGTATATAATGTTCTGAAAGATTCCTTACACAAGTTTCTAAACGCCGTTCTTATGTTAGCCAACCTGGCATATGCTGCTGATGTTATCCTCTTGATATGAGCTTCAGGGGACAGGTGTGGGTGGGTATGTGTGTTTGTCTTGTTGTTTGCGTGAGTGTTTTGCGTGTGTGTACATTCTTTTCTTGTCATTCTGTATATGTTGTATACCTTGTGGCGTGTGTGTGTGGTCGTGTGCTCCTTTGTTCCTCTGTGTATGTGTGGTAGGAGTGGTTTTGTGCACGTGGTCCTCTATCCACGTCTGTTCTGTCTCTGTTTTATGTATTTGGTTGCAGGTGTATTTTATATTATTTATGTTATGTATGTATCTTCTTTATTTTTTCTGTGCTTTTCTCTGTTTTATTCTGTGTTGATACGTATCTCTGTACTAATTAGCGCTTTGTTTTCTGGTACCCGTGTTGGGGTATCGGGGTTGTGCCCTGTTTTGTTATTTTTTACCTGCACGTGTTTTCCTTTTTGTTTTTGCGGTTACTGTTACTGTTGCTGTTTACTGTTACTTTTATTGTTCCTATGTACTGTTATTTCTTTGGTATACTTGATATGTACTGGATTTCATTGTGTTTGTGAGTTCTTGTATTTGTTTTCTCTATAAAATTGAAAAAATATGCTAATATATAATAATATTAATTTATATATGAGAAAATTCCTGTTTTGAATGAACAGCATGTTAAAATTTATGAATGCGTATGTGGGGTCGACCGCTGAATGTAATGGACTTGAGTCGAGGACGGGTTGTTTAAATGCTTCACCCACGTACTACAAATACAACTAATCGCCAACAGTACCTAAACACCTAACCTAAACTAACTAACGCCTAAATATGCACATTATGCTAATATATAATATAATAATTTATATATGAGAAAATTCCTATTTTGAACGAACAGCATGTTAAAATTGACGAGTGCGTCTTTGGGTTCGACCGCAGGATGGAATTGACATGGTCTGAGGACGGGTTGGTTTACTATTGTTATTGAAATCAACAGTTTGAACAAAATGCTTCCTGGACATAAATAAAAAGTGCTTCATTTTAATATATGCTGCAATTTGTCACGAAAAAAGAATTCTGATATCAAATAGCATTCATTTACAGTAGAGAAAAGTTATCCTCAACAATATAATTCAATATTACTTTGTCCATAATGTAAAAAGCAAAATGTTATAAATTTTTAAGCATATTCTTGAGGTTATCTTGAGATGATTTCGGGGCTTTTTAGTGTCCCCGCGGCACGGTCCTCGACCAGGCCTCCACCCCCAGGAAGCAGCCCGAGACAGCTGACTAACACCCAGGTACCTATTTTACTGCTAGGTAACAGTCCACTCGGCCGACCGGCTCCCTAGCATCCTAGCAACTCGAAAAGCAGTATTACAAAGTATCCCCCCCCCCCCCACCAATGAAATAGACTTTTGACCTCGACTGTACATATATATTTATTTAAGTATGCAGTATAATAAAATGCATTTAGCTTGTTGTCTTCTTGACATCTTTCACGAATGGTTAATTTTTCTAATAAGAACACAACATTTGAGGATTTCCTGGTATCGGGCAGTCGGGACACATACGATTCCTTGATCGTCGTCGCCCTCAACCAACAACAACACAACATTTGAGGAAATATTACCTTCTGCCACAACCCTTGTTGTTCTAGGCGTTCCATGCGTGGCTCCAGCTTGTCCTTGTATTCCTCCAGTGTCGTCAGGTACTTCACATTCGTCACAATTATCACCAGACCACCTGCGTGAAAAGAAAGGTATTAGTACCTGAAAAAGGTGATGCCCTCCAACACTCGGTGATGGCAGGCGCTGCACACTACACATGCCTGACATTGTTCATGTGTAGGGTGCTGTCCACCATCTTCCTGAGTGTGGAAGGTGCTGTCCACCATCTTCCTGAGTGTGGAAGGTGCTGTCCACCATCTTCCTGAGTGTGTAAGGTGCTGTCCACCACCACTCGTGAGTGTGGAAGGTGCTGTCCACCACCACTCGTGAGTGTGGAAGGTGCTGTCCACCACCACTCGTGAGTGTGGAAGGTGCTGTCCACCACCTCCAAGTGAGTGTGGACAGAACTCAAATTGTGTTGTTAATGATTATAGTTATCTGCACTATGTTTAAAATACTTGCTAGGTTGTACTATTACTTCTACCCAAGATAAGTGTGACATCCTTCCCTTACACCAGGTTAAACAATTAATTTTTATTATCTTACTATTACTTGAAAAAATTGGACTGTATTTATAACTTTATCCTACTAGGTGTTTACTTGTACACATAGCTGGGGGGTTTATATTACATAGTCCTATACCACATATGGTGGTATTGGTAGTTTATACCCATAAACTACCAATTTGTGTTATATCTAAAAAAATTATATGGTAAAAATGGGTTTGTATAACTGTCATGTCTTAGCTGTTATGTTGTTAAGGCCTGTTTTGGCAGTGCAAGAGCTCCTTCAACATCAGATTTTGGTTTGCCACATGTGATCCAGGACTTGGACCTGTTAATGGCAACTCTGTTGTTTTTGTTGGAGCAAGGAAGCGTCTGTACAGATTATGTAGGTGTTAAAGCTCTCTGGGATTTCTTCAGTTCGTCAAAGGTAACCCTTGGTTAGGGCTTGTTAGGCTACATAACCTTATCAGTAAAAAATATATAATGAAGTAAGAGCTCTACAGGTATACACACGAATATACCCAGTAAACACAAAACCTTTTCGTAAGTTTTTAATTGGACGCAGAAAGATGACAGTGTAACTATAAAGTCGTCTTTATAATGTATAAAATACGTTAATTTCTGTCACTCAATCGTGGACCATTGTTGTAAAAGTACAACTGATCTTTTAAAACTTTTATAATTTAAATTAAGTACAAATACTTCATGAGTGTGTGTGTTTCGTCTGAATGTGTGTGTGGTTGCATGGCTGTGTGGTTGCGTGTCTGTGTGTGTGTTTGTGTACTCACATAATTGTATCACCTAATTGTTCTTGCGGAGGTTGAGCTTTGGCTCTTTGGGCCTGCCTTTCAACCGTCAATCAACTGGTGTACAGATTCCTGAGCCTACTGGGCTCTATCATATCTTCATTTAAAACTGTGTATGGAGTCAGCCTCCACCACATCACTGCCTAATGCATTCCACCTGTTAACTACTCTGACACTGAAAAAGTTCTTTATAACGTCCCTGTGATTCATTTGGGTACTCAGTTTCCACCTGTGTTCCCTTGATCGCGTACCACCAGTGTTGAATAGTTTATCCTTCTCTACGCTGTCAATACCCCTGAGGATT
>NC_091220.1:5760945-5798445 GCF_040958095.1 Procambarus clarkii
AACGTAGGATGTACTTGAGGATGGTAAGATATACGTCAGGATAATAGGGTGAACTTGAGGAGAGTAGGCTGTACTTAAGTAAGGTAGGATGTACTTGAGGATAGTAGGATATACTTGAGGATGGTAGGATGTACTTCAGTATGGTAGGATGTACTTGATGATGGTAGAATATACTTGAAGATGGTAGGATGTACGTGAGGATGGTAGGGTGAATTTGAGGATGAAGGGATGTACTTGAAGATGGTAAGGTGTACTTGAGGATGGTAGGATGTACTTTAGGATGGTAGGATATACGTGAGGATGGTAGGATGTTCTTGAGGATAGTAGGGTGTAATTGTGAATGTAAGATGAACTTGAGGATGATTGGATGTACTTGAGTATGTTAGAGTTTTCCTAAGCATAGTAGGATATACATGACGATGGTAGGATGTACTTGAGGTTGGAAACAGTACTTGATGATATTATGGTGTACTTGAGGATGGTAGGATGTTCTTAAAGATGGTCGGATCTACTTGAGAATTACAGGGTGTATTTGAAGATGGGAGAATGTACTTCAGGATGGTAGCATATTCTTTAATGCGGTAGAATGTACCTGAGAATGATAGGATGCACTTGGGATGGAAGGATGTACTTGAGTATGGTAGAGTGTACTTCAGTATGGTAAAAGAACCATCACTATCACCACGTCCACCTCCACTAATACCACCACAACCACCACCTCTACTACCACCACCACCACCTCCACTAGCACAACCACTGCTACCAACAACTCCACAACTACCACCACCTCCACTACCATCAGCACCTACACTACCACCACCACTTCTACCACCACCATCACCACCACCTCCACTAACACAACCACTACTACCACCACAATCACCACCACCACTACAACCACCGCCTCCACTACCACCACCTCTACCTCCACCGCCACTAACACTTCCACCACCACCTTCATGGATTCTGCATTAAGTGAAAATAATGAATAACTAATTTTAATCCCACCTTTATTATTCTCATATTTTATTTTCACAAAATGTAGAAAAAAATTGTTTATATATTTCTACATTTTTAAATATACCATTAATCTCGAAAACTACGTTTATACAACATTTAAGGTTGCCACAAGGTCTCAAATTTTCTTTATCCAACGTTGTACAGTAAGTTGTGGCAACCTATTTATGACCACACAATAACGCAGCTAATACTTGAAACCAAACGTTGCAACTACTTTAAATAACTTTCCAGGTAAGTTGTGGCAACCTAAAATTGTTTGCTGGGCTCCCTCCTCACCTGCCCTCTCGAGGTCCTCCCACACCTGCTGCCCTCTCGAGGTCCTCCCACACCTGCTGCCCTCTCAAGGTCCTCCCACACCTGCTGCCCTCTCAAGGTCCTCCCACACCTGCTGCCCTCTTGAGGTCCTCACCAGCTGCCCTCTCAAAGTTCTCCCTCACCTGCTGCCCTCTCAAGGTCCTCCCACACCTGCAGCCCTCTCAAGGTCCTCCCACACTTGCTGCCCTCTCAAAGTTTTCCCTCACCTGCTGCCCTCTCAAGGTCCTCCCACACCTGCTGCCCTCTCAAGGTCCTCCCACACCTGCTGCCCTCTCGAGGTCCTCACCTGCTGCCCTCTCAAAGTTCTCCCTCACCTGCTGCCCTCTCAAGGTCCTCCCACACCTGCTGCCCTCTCAAGGTCCTCCCACACCTGATGCCCTCTCAAAGTTCTCCCTCACCTGCTGCCCTCTCAAGGTCCTCCCACACCTGCTGCCCTCTCGAGGTCCTCACCTGCTGCCCTCTCAAAGTTCTCCCTCACCTGCTGCCCTCTCAAGGTCCTCCCACACCTGCTGCCCTCTCAAGGTCCTCCCACACCTGCTGCCCTCTCAAGGTCCTCCCACACCTGCTGCCCTCTCGAGGTCCTCACCTGCTGCCCTCTCAAAGTTCTCCCTCACCTGCTGCCCTCTCAAGGTCCTCTCACACCTGCTGCCCTCTCGAGGTCCTCCCACACCTGCTGCCCTCTCAAGGTCCTCCCACACCTGCTGCCCTCTCAAGGTCCTCCCTCCCCTGCTGCCCTCTCAAGGTCCTCCCACACCTGCTGCCCTCTCAAGGTCCTCCCACACCTGCTGCCCTCTCAAGGTCCTCCCACACCTGCTGCCCTCTCAAGGTCCTCCCACACCTGCTGCCCTCTCAAGGTCCTCCCACACCTGCTGCCCTCTCAAGGTCCTCCCACCCCTGCAGCCCTCTCAAGGTCCTCCCACACCTGCTGCCCTCTCAAAGTTCTCCCTCACCTGCTGCCGTCTCAAGGTCCTCCCACACCTGCTGCCCTCTCAAGGTCCTCCCACACCTGCTGCCCTCTCAAGGTCCTCCCTCCCCTGCTGCTCTCTCAAGGTCCTTCCACACCTGCTGCCCTCTCAAGGTCCTTCCACACCTGCTGCCCTCTGAAGGTCCTCCCTCCCCTGCTGCCCTCTCAAGGTCCTCCCACACCTGCTGCCCTCTCAAGGTCCTCCCACATCTGCTGCCCTCTCAAGGTCCTCCCACACCTGCTGCCCTCCCAAGGTCCTCCCACACCTGCTGCCCTCTCGAGGTCCTCCCACACCTGCTGCCCTCCCAAGGTCCTCCCACACCTGCTGCCCTCTCAAGGTCCTCCCTCCCCTGCTGCCCTCTGAAGGTCCTCCCACACCTGCTGCCCTCTCGAGGTCCTCCCACACCTGCAGCCCTCTCAAGGTCCTCCCACACCTGCAGCCCTCTCAAGGTCCTCCCACACCTGCTGCCCTCTCAAAGTTCTCGCTCACCTGCTGCCCTCTCGAGGTCCTCCCACACCTGCTGCCCTCTCAAGGTCCTCCCACACCTGCTGCCCTCTCAAGGTCCTCCCACACCTGCTGCCCTCCCAAGGTCCTCCCACACCTGCTGCCCTCTCAAGGTCCTCCCTCCCCTGCTGCCCTCTCAAGGTTCTCCCACACCTGCTGCCCTCTCAAGGTCCTCCCACACCTGCAGCCCTCTCAAGGTCCTCCCACACCTGCTGCCCTCTCAAAGTTCTCCCTCACCTGCTGCCCTCTCGAGGTCCTCCCACACCTGCTGCCCTCTCAAGGTCATCCCTCCCCTGCTGCCCTCCCAAGGTCCTCCCACACCTGCAGCCCTCCCAAGGTCCTCCCACACCTGCTGCCCTCCCAAGGTCCTCCCACACCTGCTGCCCTCTCAAGGTCCTCCCTCCCCTGCTGCCCTCTCGATGTCCTCCCACACCTGCTGCCCTCTCAAGGTCCTCCCTCCCCTGCTGCCCTCCCAAGGTCCTCCCACACCTGCTGCCCTCTCAAGGTCCTCCCACACCTGCTGCCCTCTCGAGGTCCTCCCACACCTGCAGCCCTCCCGAGCTCCTCCCACACCTGCTGCCCTCTCAAGGTCCTCCCTCCCTGGCTGCTCTCATTACAACCTCTCTCCCCAATCATACATCGGGTCATTCTGACCAATCACAGCTCGCTATAATGATACCTGCCTTCTTTGGCTTACACACCTGACGTAACGTCAGCTTCCTGTTGACTGCCATCTTTTTATTCAAAGAAAGTACAATTTCCTTCCTTTTTGAAAACGAGACATCAACAGTAAATGTAACATAATCTAGCAGCTATTAATTAGCTTACTGACTCTCACCACTTGTAAAAAAACAATACACACAGACTAAAATTTGTATGATAATAACGTGAAAAACATTTAAATTTGTTTAAATGACATAAGTGAAGAAGTTTATTATGAATTATTGATAGAATTATTGGACATATGCTTTTATATAAGTTATGAATTAAAGTAATTAAGTGTAGTGGTATGGATGTCAGGTAGGAGTTAAGTATCTCTATGTATATTAACATTTACTTTAGAATACAGAGGCATTGAACTACTCACTTAAGGTTCCATACTCTGGATGTTCATACTCCTTTATACTTTTTAAAGACAAAGATGTGGACGGGTTCTCACCTTCAGAAATTGTTGTCGGGTTCTGGGATATGAACTCCTGATAGGTAAGGCTGTACACTTCAGTTCGTTTAAGAATGTTCAACATTCCTTCTGAGGGTTCCAGGGCATCTATGTTTCTAGAATGTTACTTTCTATTAAAGTTTTATGGAACATATATGTCAACATTTTCATTTTGAAATATATATATATATATATATATATATATATATATATATATATGTCGTACCTAGTAGCCAGAACGCACTTCTCAACCTACTATGCAAGGCCCGATTTGCCAAATAAGCCAAGTTTTCATGAATTAATTGTTTTTCGACTACCTAACCTAACCTAACCTAACTTTTTCGGCCACCTAACCTAACCTAACCTATAAAGATAGGTTAGGTTAGGTTAGGTAGGGTTGGTTAGGTTCGGTCATATATCTACGTTAATTTTAACTCCAATAAAAAAAAAATTGACCTCATACATAATGAAATGGGTAGCTTTATCAATTAATGAGAAAAAAATTAGAGAAAATATATTAATTCAGGAAAACTTGGCTTATTAGGCAAATCGGGCCTTGCATAGTAGGCCGAAAAGTGCGTTCTGGCTACTAGGTACGACATATGTCTATATATATATATATATATATATATATATATATATATATATATATATATATATATATATATATATATATATATATATATATATATATATATATATATATATATATTTTATTAAATATGACCGAAAAAGTAAGATTAATAATTCTAACACGAATTTTCTCAATCTTTCGTACATTATGCTTCACTGTTGGAGGTAAATCAAAAATCACTTCTCCAAAATTCATTTTTATTTCTAGTCTGACGCGACACGGGCGCGTTTCGTAAAACTTATTACATTTTCAAAGACTTCACAAATACACAACTGATTAGAACTTGCATTTCCCTGATTTTATATCTACTTTTGAGTGAGGTGGGAAGGGTGATGTGGCATTACATTTGAGTGAGGTGGGAAGGATGATGTGGCATTAGAGGATATTAATAGGGTATTAAAAGTATCAACACAAGACAGAACACGAAACAATGGATATTGAATAGAAGTGTTTGTAGAAAGCCTATTGGTCCATATTTCTTGATGCTTCTATATTGGAGCGGAGTCTTGAGGTGGGTAGAATATAGTTGTGCAATAATTGGCTGTTGATTGCTGGTGTTGACTTCTTGATGTGTAGTGCCTCGCAAACGTCAAGCCGCCTGCTATCGCTGTATCTATCGATGATTTCTGTGTTGTTTACTAGGATTTCTCTGGCGATGGTTTGGTTATGGGAAGAGATTATATGTTCCTTAATGGAGCCCTGTTGTTTATGCATCGTTAAACGCCTAGAAAGAGATGTTGTTGTCTTGCCTATATACTGGGTTTTTTGGAGCTTACAGTCCCCAAGTGGGCATTTGAAGGCATAGACGACGTTAGTCTCTTTTAAAGCGTTCTGTTTCGTGTCTGGAGAGTTTCTCATGAGTAGGCTGGCCGTTTTTCTGGTTTTATAGTAAATCGTCAGTTGTATCCTCTGATTTTTGTCTGTAGGGATAACGTTTCTATTAACAATATCTTTCAGGACCCTTTCCTCTGTTTTATGAGCTGTGGAAAAGAAGTTCCTGTAAAATAGTCTAATAGGGGGTATAGGTGTTGTGTTAGTTGTCTCTTCAGAGGTTGCATGGCTTTTCACTTTCCTTCTTATGATGTCTTCGATGAAACCATTGGAGAAGCCGTTATTGACTAGAACCTGCCTTACCCTACAGAGTTCTTCGTCGACTTGCTTCCATTCTGAGCTGTGGCTGAGAGCACGGTCGACGTATGCGTTAACAACACTCCTCTTGTACCTGTCAGGGCAGTCGCTGTTGGCATTTAGGCACATTCCTATGTTTGTTTCCTTTGTGTAGACTGCAGTGTGGAAACCTCCGCCCTTTTCCATGACTGTTACATCTAGAAAAGGCAGCTTCCCATCCTTTTCCGTCTCGTAAGTGAAACGCAGCACGGAACTCTGCTCAAATGCCTCCTTCAGCTCCTGCAGATGTCTGACATCAGGTACCTGTGTAAAAATGTCGTCAACATACCTGCAGTATATGGCCGGTTTCAAGTTCATGTCGACTAAGACTTTTTGCTCGATGGTACCCATGTAGAAGTTTGCAAACAGGACACCTAGGGGAGAACCCATAGCGACCCCATCTACTTGCTTATACATATGCCCATCCGGGCTCAAGAAGGGTGCCTCTTTAGTACAAGCTTGGAGTAGTTTCCTCAGAATACTTTCTGGCATGTCAAGAGGAGTACAGGCTGGATCACGATACACTCTGTCGGCTATCATTCCGATTGTCTCGTCCACAGGTACGTTGGTAAACAGCGATTCTACGTCCAACGAGGCTCTTATCCCTGTGGCCCGTGCGCCCCGCAGTAAGTCCACAAATTCCTTTGGAGACTTCAGGCTGAAGGCGCAAGGAACATAAGGAGTCAGCAGGCCGTTGAGTCGCTTTGCCAATCTGTACGTGGGTGTGGGTATCTGGCTAATGATTGGCCGAAGTGGGTTTCCAGGCTTGTGCGTCTTGACATTTCCATACGCATATCCAGGTTTATATTCCCCAATGATCTTTGGCAGGTGGAGTCCGGATTTCTTGGCGTTCACAGTTTCGATCAGTTTGTTGACCTTTGCTTTTAATTCGGCTGTAGTGTCCTTCGTTACCCTTTGGAACTTAGTTTGGTCAGAGAGTATGATGTTCATTTTCGCCAGATATTCGTCTTTTTTAAGAATGACATATATTGGCGACTTGTCACCTCTCCTGACAACTATCTCCTTGTTCTCACGAAGGCTTTTAGCTGCCGCTCTAAGCTCGGGGGACAGTATGGTGCTTCTGTAGTTGCCTCGATTCTTTCCTCCTTCTGCAATAAGTTCTGCTTGTAAGGTATCTTTGGTAGTGACCTTCTTTTGTGTCTCGAGGTCGAATATGTCGTCCAACAGAATTTCCAACTCCACTTTCCGGGCCATTTCACTCGGTCTGGACATAACATGACAGTTTATGCCCAGATTTAGGAGAGTGACTTGGTCCTCAGTGAGGTTAATTCCTGCAAGGTTCAGGAAGCCATCTCTTGGTCGTGGAATTGCCATAGGTCCTCCATATAATGTTGTTAGTTTCTTGATAATCCTTGTTTCAGTGCTGAGGTGATGTTGGTCTGTGAGGATGTCGAGGTGTTGTTCAATGCGGGTACGGATACTATGGTCGATGTTGCTATTTCTCCACTCGTTTGTAGCATGAAGTAGTTGCGTTTTTTTGTCTTTGATTTCATTCTCTGCCTTGTATATCTGATCACGAATCAGATCCTGGCGATATTTTATCGTGAAGGCTTGATTCCTTGCTGCTGGGTCGTGCACTTTAACATTAGTATATTTTGGTAGCAGTCTTTCCTGTAGACATATTTTATTAAATATGACCGAAAAAGTAAGATTAATAATTCTAACACGAATTTTCTCAATCTTTCGTACATTATGCTTCACTGTTGGAGGTAAATCAAAAATCACTTCTCCAAAATTCATTTTTATTTCTAGTCTGACGCGACACGGGCGCGTTTCGTAAAACTTATTACATTTTCAAAGACTTCACAAATACACAACTGATTAGAACTTGCATTTCCCTGATTTTATATCTACTTTTGAGTGAGGTGGGAAGGGTGATGTGGCATTACATTTGAGTGAGGTGGGAAGGATGATGTGGCATTAGAGGATATTAATAGGGTATTAAAAGTATCAACACAAGACAGAACACGAAACAATGGATATTGAATAGAAGTGTTTGTAGAAAGCCTATTGGTCCATATTTCTTGATGCTTCTATATTGGAGCGGAGTCTTGAGGTGGGTAGAATATAGTTGTGCAATAATTGGCTGTTGATTGCTGGTGTTGACTTCTTGATGTGTAGTGCCTCGCAAACGTCAAGCCGCCTGCTATCGCTGTATCTATCGATGATTTCTGTGTTGTTTACTAGGATTTCTCTGGCGATGGTTTGGTTATGGGAAGAGATTATATGTTCCTTAATGGAGCCCTGTTGTTTATGCATCGTTAAACGCCTAGAAAGAGATGTTGTTGTCTTGCCTATATACTGGGTTTTTTGGAGCTTACAGTCCCCAAGTGGGCATTTGAAGGCATAGACGACGTTAGTCTCTTTTAAAGCGTTCTGTTTCGTGTCTGGAGAGTTTCTCATGAGTAGGCTGGCCGTTTTTCTGGTTTTATAGTAAATCGTCAGTTGTATCCTCTGATTTTTGTCTGTAGGGATAACGTTTCTATTAACAATATCTTTCAGGACCCTTTCCTCTGTTTTATGAGCTGTGGAAAAGAAGTTCCTGTAAAATAGTCTAATAGGGGGTATAGGTGTTGTGTTAGTTGTCTCTTCAGAGGTTGCATGGCTTTTCACTTTCCTTCTTATGATGTCTTCGATGAAACCATTGGAGAAGCCGTTATTGACTAGAACCTGCCTTACCCTACAGAGTTCTTCGTCGACTTGCTTCCATTGTGAGCTGTGGCTGAGAGCACGGTCGACGTATGCGTTAACAACACTCCTCTTGTACCTGTCAGGGCAGTCGCTGTTGGCATTTAGGCACATTCCTATGTTTGTTTCCTTTGTGTAGACTGCAGTGTGGAAACCTCCACCCTTTTCCATGACTGTTACATCTAGAAAAGGCAGCTTCCCATCCTTTTCCGTCTCGTAAGTGAAACGCAGCACGGAACTCTGCTCAAATGCCTCCTTCAGCTCCTGCAGATGTCTGACATCAGGTACCTGTGTAAAAATGTCGTCAACATACCTGCAGTATATGGCCGGTTTCAAGTTCATGTCGACTAAGACTTTTTGCTCGATGGTACCCATGTAGAAGTTTGCAAACAGGACACCTAGGGGAGAACCCATAGCGACCCCATCTACTTGCTTATACATATGCCCATCCGGGCTCAAGAAGGGTGCCTCTTTAGTACAAGCTTGGAGTAGTTTCCTCAGAATACTTTCTGGCATGTCAAGAGGAGTACAGGCTGGATCACGATACACTCTGTCGGCTATCATTCCGATTGTCTCGTCCACAGGTACGTTGGTAAACAGCGATTCTACGTCCAACGAGGCTCTTATCCCTGTGGCCCGTGCGCCCCGCAGTAAGTCCACAAATTCCTTTGGAGACTTCAGGCTGAAGGCGCAAGGAACATAAGGAGTCAGCAGGCCGTTGAGTCGCTTTGCCAATCTGTACGTGGGTGTGGGTATCTGGCTAATGATTGGCCGAAGTGGGTTTCCAGGCTTGTGCGTCTTGACATTTCCATACGCATATCCAGGTTTATATTCCCCAATGATCTTTGGCAGGTGGAGTCCGGATTTCTTGGCGTTCACAGTTTCGATCAGTTTGTTGACCTTTGCTTTTAATTCGGCTGTAGTGTCCTTCGTTACCCTTTGGAACTTAGTTTGGTCAGAGAGTATGATGTTCATTTTCGCCAGATATTCGTCTTTTTTAAGAATGACATATATTGGCGACTTGTCACCTCTCCTGACAACTATCTCCTTGTTCTCACGAAGGCTTTTAGCTGCCGCTCTAAGCTCGGGGGACAGTATGGTGCTTCTGTAGTTGCCTCGATTCTTTCCTCCTTCTGCAATAAGTTCTGCTTGTAAGGTATCTTTGGTAGTGACCTTCTTTTGTGTCTCGAGGTCGAATATGTCGTCCAACAGAATTTCCAACTCCACTTTCCGGGCCATTTCACTCGGTCTGGACATAACATGACAGTTTATGCCCAGATTTAGGAGAGTGACTTGGTCCTCAGTGAGGTTAATTCCTGCAAGGTTCAGGAAGCCATCTCTTGGTCGTGGAATTGCCATAGGTCCTCCATATAATGTTGTTAGTTTCTTGATAATCCTTGTTTCAGTGCTGAGGTGATGTTGGTCTGTGAGGATGTCGAGGTGTTGTTCAATGCGGGTACGGATACTATGGTCGATGTTGCTATTTCTCCACTCGTTTGTAGCATGAAGTAGTTGCGTTTTTTTGTCTTTGATTTCATTCTCTGCCTTGTATATCTGATCACGAATCAGATCCTGGCGATATTTTATCGTGAAGGCTTGATTCCTTGCTGCTGGGTCGTGCACTTTAACATTAGTATATTTTGGTAGCAGTCTTTCCTGTAGACATATTTTATTAAATATGACCGAAAAAGTAAGATTAATAATTCTAACACGAATTTTCTCAATCTTTCGTACATTATGCTTCACTGTTGGAGGTAAATCAAAAATCACTTCTCCAAAATTCATTTTTATTTCTAGTCTGACGCGACACGGGCGCGTTTCGTAAAACTTATTACATTTTCAAAGACTTCACAAATACACAACTGATTAGAACTTGCATTTCCCTGATTTTATATCTACTTTTGAGTGAGGTGGGAAGGGTGATGTGGCATTACATTTGAGTGAGGTGGGAAGGATGATGTGGCATTAGAGGATATTAATAGGGTATTAAAAGTATCAACACAAGACAGAACACGAAACAATGGATATTGAATAGAAGTGTTTGTAGAAAGCCTATTGGTCCATATTTCTTGATGCTTCTATATTGGAGCGGAGTCTTGAGGTGGGTAGAATATAGTTGTGCAATAATTGGCTGTTGATTGCTGGTGTTGACTTCTTGATGTGTAGTGCCTCGCAAACGTCAAGCCGCCTGCTATCGCTGTATCTATCGATGATTTCTGTGTTGTTTACTAGGATTTCTCTGGCGATGGTTTGGTTATGGGAAGAGATTATATGTTCCTTAATGGAGCCCTGTTGTTTATGCATCGTTAAACGCCTAGAAAGAGATGTTGTTGTCTTGCCTATATACTGGGTTTTTTGGAGCTTACAGTCCCCAAGTGGGCATTTGAAGGCATAGACGACGTTAGTCTCTTTTAAAGCGTTCTGTTTCGTGTCTGGAGAGTTTCTCATGAGTAGGCTGGCCGTTTTTCTGGTTTTATAGTAAATCGTCAGTTGTATCCTCTGATTTTTGTCTGTAGGGATAACGTTTCTATTAACAATATCTTTCAGGACCCTTTCCTCTGTTTTATGAGCTGTGGAAAAGAAGTTCCTGTAAAATAGTCTAATAGGGGGTATAGGTGTTGTGTTAGTTGTCTCTTCAGAGGTTGCATGGCTTTTCACTTTCCTTCTTATGATGTCTTCGATGAAACCATTGGAGAAGCCGTTATTGACTAGAACCTGCCTTACCCTACAGAGTTCTTCGTCGACTTGCTTCCATTCTGAGCTGTGGCTGAGAGCACGGTCGACGTATGCGTTAACAACACTCCTCTTGTACCTGTCAGGGCAGTCGCTGTTGGCATTTAGGCACATTCCTATGTTTGTTTCCTTTGTGTAGACTGCAGTGTGGAAACCTCCGCCCTTTTCCATGACTGTTACATCTAGAAAAGGCAGCTTCCCATCCTTTTCCGTCTCGTAAGTGAAACGCAGCACGGAACTCTGCTCAAATGCCTCCTTCAGCTCCTGCAGATGTCTGACATCAGGTACCTGTGTAAAAATGTCGTCAACATACCTGCAGTATATGGCCGGTTTCAAGTTCATGTCGACTAAGACTTTTTGCTCGATGGTACCCATGTAGAAGTTTGCAAACAGGACACCTAGGGGAGAACCCATAGCGACCCCATCTACTTGCTTATACATATGCCCATCCGGGCTCAAGAAGGGTGCCTCTTTAGTACAAGCTTGGAGTAGTTTCCTCAGAATACTTTCTGGCATGTCAAGAGGAGTACAGGCTGGATCACGATACACTCTGTCGGCTATCATTCCGATTGTCTCGTCCACAGGTACGTTGGTAAACAGCGATTCTACGTCCAACGAGGCTCTTATCCCTGTGGCCCGTGCGCCCCGCAGTAAGTCCACAAATTCCTTTGGAGACTTCAGGCTGAAGGCGCAAGGAACATAAGGAGTCAGCAGGCCGTTGAGTCGCTTTGCCAATCTGTACGTGGGTGTGGGTATCTGGCTAATGATTGGCCGAAGTGGGTTTCCAGGCTTGTGCGTCTTGACATTTCCATACGCATATCCAGGTTTATATTCCCCAATGATCTTTGGCAGGTGGAGTCCGGATTTCTTGGCGTTCACAGTTTCGATCAGTTTGTTGACCTTTGCTTTTAATTCGGCTGTAGTGTCCTTCGTTACCCTTTGGAACTTAGTTTGGTCAGAGAGTATGATGTTCATTTTCGCCAGATATTCGTCTTTTTTAAGAATGACATATATTGGCGACTTGTCACCTCTCCTGACAACTATCTCCTTGTTCTCACGAAGGCTTTTAGCTGCCGCTCTAAGCTCGGGGGACAGTATGGTGCTTCTGTAGTTGCCTCGATTCTTTCCTCCTTCTGCAATAAGTTCTGCTTGTAAGGTATCTTTGGTAGTGACCTTCTTTTGTGTCTCGAGGTCGAATATGTCGTCCAACAGAATTTCCAACTCCACTTTCCGGGCCATTTCACTCGGTCTCGACATAACATGACAGTTTATGCCCAGATTTAGGAGAGTGACTTGGTCCTCAGTGAGGTTAATTCCTGCAAGGTTCAGGAAGCCATCTCTTGGTCGTGGAATTGCCATAGGTCCTCCATATAATGTTGTTAGTTTCTTGATAATCCTTGTTTCAGTGCTGAGGTGATGTTGGTCTGTGAGGATGTCGAGGTGTTGTTCAATGCGGGTACGGATACTATGGTCGATGTTGCTATTTCTCCACTCGTTTGTAGCATGAAGTAGTTGCGTTTTTTTGTCTTTGATTTCATTCTCTGCCTTGTATATCTGATCACGAATCAGATCCTGGCGATATTTTATCGTGAAGGCTTGATTCCTTGCTGCTGGGTCGTGCACTTTAACATTAGTATATTTTGGTAGCAGTCTTTCCTGTAGACATATTTTATTAAATATGACCGAAAAAGTAAGATTAATAATTCTAACACGAATTTTCTCAATCTTTCGTACATTATGCTTCACTGTTGGAGGTAAATCAAAAATCACTTCTCCAAAATTCATTTTTATTTCTAGTCTGACGCGACACGGGCGCGTTTCGTAAAACTTATTACATTTTCAAAGACTTCACAAATACACAACTGATTAGAACTTGCATTTCCCTGATTTTATATCTACTTTTGAGTGAGGTGGGAAGGGTGATGTGGCATTACATTTGAGTGAGGTGGGAAGGATGATGTGGCATTAGAGGATATTAATAGGGTATTAAAAGTATCAACACAAGACAGAACACGAAACAATGGATATTGAATAGAAGTGTTTGTAGAAAGCCTATTGGTCCATATTTCTTGATGCTTCTATATTGGAGCGGAGTCTTGAGGTGGGTAGAATATAGTTGTGCAATAATTGGCTGTTGATTGCTGGTGTTGACTTCTTGATGTGTAGTGCCTCGCAAACGTCAAGCCGCCTGCTATCGCTGTATCTATCGATGATTTCTGTGTTGTTTACTAGGATTTCTCTGGCGATGGTTTGGTTATGGGAAGAGATTATATGTTCCTTAATGGAGCCCTGTTGTTTATGCATCGTTAAACGCCTAGAAAGAGATGTTGTTGTCTTGCCTATATACTGGGTTTTTTGGAGCTTACAGTCCCCAAGTGGGCATTTGAAGGCATAGACGACGTTAGTCTCTTTTAAAGCGTTCTGTTTCGTGTCTGGAGAGTTTCTCATGAGTAGGCTGGCCGTTTTTCTGGTTTTATAGTAAATCGTCAGTTGTATCCTCTGATTTTTGTCTGTAGGGATAACGTTTCTATTAACAATATCTTTCAGGACCCTTTCCTCTGTTTTATGAGCTGTGGAAAAGAAGTTCCTGTAAAATAGTCTAATAGGGGGTATAGGTGTTGTGTTAGTTGTCTCTTCAGAGGTTGCATGGCTTTTCACTTTCCTTCTTATGATGTCTTCGATGAAACCATTGGAGAAGCCGTTATTGACTAGAACCTGCCTTACCCTACAGAGTTCTTCGTCGACTTGCTTCCATTCTGAGCTGTGGCTGAGAGCACGGTCGACGTATGCGTTAACAACACTCCTCTTGTACCTGTCAGGGCAGTCGCTGTTGGCATTTAGGCACATTCCTATGTTTGTTTCCTTTGTGTAGACTGCAGTGTGGAAACCTCCGCCCTTTTCCATGACTGTTACATCTAGAAAAGGCAGCTTCCCATCCTTTTCCGTCTCGTAAGTGAAACGCAGCACGGAACTCTGCTCAAATGCCTCCTTCAGCTCCTGCAGATGTCTGACATCAGGTACCTGTGTAAAAATGTCGTCAACATACCTGCAGTATATGGCCGGTTTCAAGTTCATGTCGACTAAGACTTTTTGCTCGATGGTACCCATGTAGAAGTTTGCAAACAGGACACCTAGGGGAGAACCCATAGCGACCCCATCTACTTGCTTATACATATGCCCATCCGGGCTCAAGAAGGGTGCCTCTTTAGTACAAGCTTGGAGTAGTTTCCTCAGAATACTTTCTGGCATGTCAAGAGGAGTACAGGCTGGATCACGATACACTCTGTCGGCTATCATTCCGATTGTCTCGTCCACAGGTACGTTGGTAAACAGCGATTCTACGTCCAACGAGGCTCTTATCCCTGTGGCCCGTGCGCCCCGCAGTAAGTCCACAAATTCCTTTGGAGACTTCAGGCTGAAGGCGCAAGGAACATAAGGAGTCAGCAGGCCGTTGAGTCGCTTTGCCAATCTGTACGTGGGTGTGGGTATCTGGCTAATGATTGGCCGAAGTGGGTTTCCAGGCTTGTGCGTCTTGACATTTCCATACGCATATCCAGGTTTATATTCCCCAATGATCTTTGGCAGGTGGAGTCCGGATTTCTTGGCGTTCACAGTTTCGATCAGTTTGTTGACCTTTGCTTTTAATTCGGCTGTAGTGTCCTTCGTTACCCTTTGGAACTTAGTTTGGTCAGAGAGTATGATGTTCATTTTCGCCAGATATTCGTCTTTTTTAAGAATGACATATATTGGCGACTTGTCACCTCTCCTGACAACTATCTCCTTGTTCTCACGAAGGCTTTTAGCTGCCGCTCTAAGCTCGGGGGACAGTATGGTGCTTCTGTAGTTGCCTCGATTCTTTCCTCCTTCTGCAATAAGTTCTGCTTGTAAGGTATCTTTGGTAGTGACCTTCTTTTGTGTCTCGAGGTCGAATATGTCGTCCAACAGAATTTCCAACTCCACTTTCCGGGCCATTTCACTCGGTCTCGACATAACATGACAGTTTATGCCCAGATTTAGGAGAGTGACTTGGTCCTCAGTGAGGTTAATTCCTGCAAGGTTCAGGAAGCCATCTCTTGGTCGTGGAATTGCCATAGGTCCTCCATATAATGTTGTTAGTTTCTTGATAATCCTTGTTTCAGTGCTGAGGTGATGTTGGTCTGTGAGGATGTCGAGGTGTTGTTCAATGCGGGTACGGATACTATGGTCGATGTTGCTATTTCTCCACTCGTTTGTAGCATGAAGTAGTTGCGTTTTTTTGTCTTTGATTTCATTCTCTGCCTTGTATATCTGATCACGAATCAGATCCTGGCGATATTTTATCGTGAAGGCTTGATTCCTTGCTGCTGGGTCGTGCACTTTAACATTAGTATATTTTGGTAGCAGTCTTTCCTGTAGACATATTTTATTAAATATGACCGAAAAAGTAAGATTAATAATTCTAACACGAATTTTCTCAATCTTTCGTACATTATGCTTCACTGTTGGAGGTAAATCAAAAATCACTTCTCCAAAATTCATTTTTATTTCTAGTCTGACGCGACACGGGCGCGTTTCGTAAAACTTATTACATTTTCAAAGACTTCACAAATACACAACTGATTAGAACTTGCATTTCCCTGATTTTATATCTACTTTTGAGTGAGGTGGGAAGGGTGATGTGGCATTACATTTGAGTGAGGTGGGAAGGATGATGTGGCATTAGAGGATATTAATAGGGTATTAAAAGTATCAACACAAGACAGAACACGAAACAATGGATATTGAATAGAAGTGTTTGTAGAAAGCCTATTGGTCCATATTTCTTGATGCTTCTATATTGGAGCGGAGTCTTGAGGTGGGTAGAATATAGTTGTGCAATAATTGGCTGTTGATTGCTGGTGTTGACTTCTTGATGTGTAGTGCCTCGCAAACGTCAAGCCGCCTGCTATCGCTGTATCTATCGATGATTTCTGTGTTGTTTACTAGGATTTCTCTGGCGATGGTTTGGTTATGGGAAGAGATTATATGTTCCTTAATGGAGCCCTGTTGTTTATGCATCGTTAAACGCCTAGAAAGAGATGTTGTTGTCTTGCCTATATACTGGGTTTTTTGGAGCTTACAGTCCCCAAGTGGGCATTTGAAGGCATAGACGACGTTAGTCTCTTTTAAAGCGTTCTGTTTCGTGTCTGGAGAGTTTCTCATGAGTAGGCTGGCCGTTTTTTTGGTTTTATAGTAAATCGTCAGTTGTATCCTCTGATTTTTGTCTGTAGGGATAACGTTTCTATTAACAATATCTTTCAGGACCCTTTCCTCTGTTTTATGAGCTGTGGAAAAGAAGTTCCTGTAAAATAGTCTAATAGGGGGTATAGGTGTTGTGTTAGTTGTCTCTTCAGAGGTTGCATGGCTTTTCACTTTCCTTCTTATGATGTCTTCGATGAAACCATTGGAGAAGCCGTTATTGACTAGAACCTGCCTTACCCTACAGAGTTCTTCGTCGACTTGCTTCCATTCTGAGCTGTGGCTGAGAGCACGGTCGACGTATGCGTTAACAACACTCCTCTTGTACCTGTCAGGGCAGTCGCTGTTGGCATTTAGGCACATTCCTATGTTTGTTTCCTTTGTGTAGACTGCAGTGTGGAAACCTCCGCCCTTTTCCATGACTGTTACATCTAGAAAAGGCAGCTTCCCATCCTTTTCCGTCTCGTAAGTGAAACGCAGCACGGAACTCTGCTCAAATGCCTGCTTCAGCTCCTGCAGATGTCTGACATCAGGTACCTGTGTAAAAATGTCGTCAACATACCTGCAGTATATGGCCGGTTTCAAGTTCATGTCGACTAAGACTTTTTGCTCGATGGTACCCATGTAGAAGTTTGCAAACAGGACACCTAGGGGAGAACCCATAGCGACCCCATCTACTTGCTTATACATATGCCCATCCGGGCTCAAGAAGGGTGCCTCTTTAGTACAAGCTTGGAGTAGTTTCCTCAGAATACTTTCTGGCATGTCAAGAGGAGTACAGGCTGGAACACGATACACTCTGTCGGCTATCATTCCGATTGTCTCGTCCACAGGTACGTTGGTAAACAGCGATTCTACGTCCAACGAGGCTCTTATCCCTGTGGCCCGTGCGCCCCGCAGTAAGTCCACAAATTCCTTTGGAGACTTCAGGCTGAAGGCGCAAGGAACATAAGGAGTCAGCAGGCCGTTGAGTCGCTTTGCCAATCTGTACGTGGGTGTGGGTATCTGGCTAATGATTGGCCGAAGTGGGTTTCCAGGCTTGTGCGTCTTGACATTTCCATACGCATATCCAGGTTTATATTCCCCAATGATCTTTGGCAGGTGGAGTCCGGATTTCTTGGCGTTCACAGTTTCGATCAGTTTGTTGACCTTTGCTTTTAATTCGGCTGTAGTGTCCTTCGTTACCCTTTGGAACTTAGTTTGGTCAGAGAGTATGATGTTCATTTTCGCCAGATATTCGTCTTTTTTAAGAATGACATATATTGGCGACTTGTCACCTCTCCTGACAACTATCTCCTTGTTCTCACGAAGGCTTTTAGCTGCCGCTCTAAGCTCGGGGGACAGTATGGTGCTTCTGTAGTTGCCTCGATTCTTTCCTCCTTCTGCAATAAGTTCTGCTTGTAAGGTATCTTTGGTAGTGACCTTCTTTTGTGTCTCGAGGTCGAATATGTCGTCCAACAGAATTTCCAACTCCACTTTCCGGGCCATTTCACTCAGTCTGGACATAACATGACAGTTTATGCCCAGATTTAGGAGAGTGACTTGGTCCTCAGTGAGGCTTCCTGAACCTTGCAGGAATTAACCTCACTGAGGACCAAGTCACTCTCCTAAATCTGGGCATAAACTGTCATGTTATGTCCAGACCGAGTGAAATGGCCCGGAAAGTGGAGTTGGAAATTCTGTTGGACGACATATTCGACCTCGAGACACAAAAGAAGGTCACTACCAAAGATACCTTACAAGCAGAACTTATTGCAGAAGGAGGAAAGAATCGAGGCAACTACAGAAGCACCATACTGTCCCCCGAGCTTAGAGCGGCAGCTAAAAGCCTTCGTGAGAACAAGGAGATAGTTGTCAGGAGAGGTGACAAGTCGCCAATATATGTCATTCTTAAAAAAGACGAATATCTGGCGAAAATGAACATCATACTCTCTGACCAAACTAAGTTCCAAAGGGTAACGAAGGACACTACAGCCGAATTAAAAGCAAAGGTCAACAAACTGATCGAAACTGTGAACGCCAAGAAATCCGGACTCCACCTGCCAAAGATCATTGGGGAATATAAACCTGGATATGCGTATGGAAATGTCAAGACGCACAAGCCTGGAAACCCACTTCGGCCAATCATTAGCCAGATACCCACACCCACGTACAGATTGGCAAAGCGACTCAACGGCCTGCTGACTCCTTATGTTCCTTGCGCCTTCAGCCTGAAGTCTCCAAAGGAATTTGTGGACTTACTGCGGGGCGCACGGGCCACAGGGATAAGAGCCTCGTTGGACGTAGAATCGCTGTTTACCAACGTACCTGTGGACGAGACAATCGGAATGATAGCCGACAGAGTGTATCGTGTTCCAGCCTGTACTCCTCTTGACATGCCAGAAAGTATTCTGAGGAAACTACTCCAAGCTTGTACTAAAGAGGCACCCTTCTTGAGCCCGGATGGGCATATGTATAAGCAAGTAGATGGGGTCGCTATGGGTTCTCCCCTAGGTGTCCTGTTTGCAAACTTCTACATGGGTACCATCGAGCAAAAAGTCTTAGTCGACATGAACTTGAAACCGGCCATATACTGCAGGTATGTTGACGACATTTTTACACAGGTACCTGATGTCAGACATCTGCAGGAGCTGAAGCAGGCATTTGAGCAGAGTTCCGTGCTGCGTTTCACTTACGAGACGGAAAAGGATGGGAAGCTGCCTTTTCTAGATGTAACAGTCATGGAAAAGGGCGGAGGTTTCCACACTGCAGTCTACACAAAGGAAACAAACATAGGAATGTGCCTAAATGCCAACAGCGACTGCCCTGACAGGTACAAGAGGAGTGTTGTTAACGCATACGTCGACCGTGCTCTCAGCCACAGCTCAGAATGGAAGCAAGTCGACGAAGAACTCTGTAGGGTAAGGCAGGTTCTAGTCAATAACGGCTTCTCCAATGGTTTCATCGAAGACATCATAAGAAGGAAAGTGAAAAGCCATGCAACCTCTGAAGAGACAACTAACACAACACCTATACCCCCTATTAGACTATTTTACAGGAACTTCTTTTCCACAGCTCATAAAACAGAGGAAAGGGTCCTGAAAGATATTGTTAATAGAAACGTTATCCCTACAGACAAAAATCAGAGGATACAACTGACGATTTACTATAAAACCAGAAAAACGGCCAGCCTACTCATGAGAAACTCTCCAGACACGAAACAGAACGCTTTAAAAGAGACTAACGTCGTCTATGCCTTCAAATGCCCACTTGGGGACTGTAAGCTCCAAAAAACCCAGTATATAGGCAAGACAACAACATCTCTTTCTAGGCGTTTAACGATGCATAAACAACAGGGCTCCATTAAGGAACATATAATCTCTTCCCATAACCAAACCATCGCCAGAGAAATCCTAGTAAACAACACAGAAATCATCGATAGATACAGCGATAGCAGGCGGCTTGACGTTTGCGAGGCACTACACATCAAGAAGTCAACACCAGCAATCAACAGCCAATTATTGCACAACTATATTCTACCCACCTCAAGACTCCGCTCCAATATAGAAGCATCAAGAAATATGGACCAATAGGCTTTCTACAAACACTTCTATTCAATATCCATTGTTTCGTGTTCTGTCTTGTGTTGATACTTTTAATACCCTATTAATATCCTCTAATGCCACATCATCCTTCCCACCTCACTCAAATGTAATGCCACATCACCCTTCCCACCTCACTCAAAAGTAGATATAAAATCAGGGAAATGCAAGTTCTAATCAGTTGTGTATTTGTGAAGTCTTTGAAAATGTAATAAGTTTTACGAAACGCGCCCGTGTCGCGTCAGACTAGAAATAAAAATAAATTTTGGAGAAGTGATTTTTGATTTACCTCCAACAGTGAAGCATAATGTACGAAAGATTGAGAAAATTCGTGTTAGAATTATTAATCTTACTTTTTCGGTCATATTTAATAAAATATGTCTACAGGAAAGACTGCTACCAAAATATACTAATATATATATATATATATATATATATATATATATATATATATATATATATATATATATATATATATATATATATATATATATAAGCCTATACTTGCATAAACCACAAGTGAAGATTAACAATCTTTGGACAACACCCACCAGTGGGACTCGAACCCAGAAAGCACAACTACCTTCCAGTAGCTGGCATAACTAGTATGCTTTAACCCACTACGCCATCGAGGGTTCGAGTCCCACTGGTGGGTGTTGTCCAAAGATTGTTAATATATATATATATATATGTGTGTGTGTGTTTGTTTTTTAAATCAAACATATATATATGAAAACAAACACATATAAATGTATTTATTTTAATAATACAATAAAACAGTACATTTTTGTACATTATATATTTTGTTTTACCTTATTCTTACCTATCTTGATGTTACCTTGAGATGATTTCGGGGCTTTAGTGTCGCCGCGGCCCGGTCTTCGACCAGGCCTCCACCCCAAGGAAGCAGCCCGTGACAGCTGACTAACACCCAGGTACCTATTTACTGCTGGGTAACAGGGGCATAGGGTGAAAGAAACTCAGCCCATTGTTTCTCGCCGGCGCTCGGGATCGAACCCGGGACCATAAGATCACAAGTCCAGCGTGCTGTCCGCTCGGCTCCTATTATCTATTTTTGTACCGACTCTTACCATTCCTGTGATTCTTAACTTCTTTCTCTCATTCATTCCACCTTTCACCTCACTCTGTTTCCTCGTATTGTTCATCTCTTCCACTTTATTTCCATTACTTGACTTAATATTAGTCCAGGATGGTCCGAAACGTCGTTTTCTTAATTTTCTGATCTGTGGTTTGGTCGTCATATTACATCTACATCATTGTGACCGAAATGACATTCTATTAAATCACAAATGAGAATGAAAGACCTAACTTAACCTTACCAGTACAAACAATGCTACACACTATGTTAGAACTAATATTGTACCTAAATGGGCTATACTAGGCCTAAGACTGTTTAAGTTGGGTTTTAGTTGTGCCTTCCAAATTAATAGGACAAAATTGTAACATTTTAGGGCTAACAGTATTTCGGTACATTTAAGCAAATAGTGACTAAGTATTATCATTTTTAGGAGAATGGGTTATCAAATGTAAGAACAAATTTCACACGTGGATATAAACTAGATGTTAAAAATAAAAACTAAGCAAATAACTAAATAGTAAATTTTAGTTGGATAAATTTTGATTTAAAACATATATTGGGGAACACTGGGCAGGAAATGTTGGGGAACACTGGGCAGGAAATGTTGGGGAACACTGGGCAGGAAATGTTGGGGAACACTGGGCAGGAAATGTTGGGGAACACTGGGCAGGAAATGTTGGGGAACACTGGGCAGGAAATATTGGGGAACACTGGGCAGGAAATATTGGGGAACACTGGGCAGGAAATATTGGGGAACACTGGGCAGGAAATATTGGGGAACACTGGGCAGGAAATATTGGGAAACACTGACCAGGAAATATTGGGGAACACTGGGCAGGAAATGTTGGGGAACACTGGGCAGGAAATATTGGGGAACACTGACCAGGAAATATTGGGAACACTGACCAGGAAATATTGGGAACACTGACCAGGAAATATTGGGAACACTGGGCAGAAAATATTGGGGAACACTGGGCAGAAAATATTGGGGAACACTGACCAGGAACTTTGGACTCATTATTATGGAACAAGTTACCATGTAACGTCAGAGAGACAAACACACTAGATAGCTTGACGCTTTTGTTAGACAAATATATGAGCGGGAGTTGTTGGAAATAAATAGGACCTGCATAGCAAGGTCCTTCATTCTTATCGAGACCAGGACTTTTCGGTTGTAAGCCAACTATGCTGACCACTCCGCTACAGATGTATTTGAATTATTCAGAAGGGATTGTCTTGTACAATTTCTCACTATACTCACGTGAATCCTTTCTTGTGCAGCTCGAGGCCAACGGCGCCGGTACCTGTAGAATATATTCCACTCTTTAGTAAATTAAACAATAATGAAATAATAGGCCATTGAAGTAAGAGACAATAATAATAATATGAAGTATGAGACAATGATAATATAACTAGGCTTTTTATTATATTGTTTTAATATTTTTACCTATTATATAGGTAGTGTTTATTTCAATATGCACGTGTAGTATTTTATAACAACTGAAATTTTCACTGAGCATATCCTAAAGTGTTTTTAATATTAAGCTGTTTTATTGGTCAATGACAGTGCAAATTCCATCTGAAACTTAGCTGTTAATAGATAGTATTAGTAGTAGTAGTCACTTAAAGGATTTGAAATGAAAGAAAAACGATTGTTTTCAAATGTGTGATACGCGTATAATAGCTGCATATTTGTCATTTAATATTGGGTAAATTCCCATTTCGTTTCCTATATCGTGTTTCTTTTTTAAACAAAATCTACTGACGTTTATATAATCATCATTTAATATATTTCTTTATCTAAAAAAATATACCTACCCTGAAATATATTACTTCAGGATACGTTTAAACCAACCACTATATATATTATATCAAGAAAAGCTATTCAATTCACTTAGAGGAATATTTATATTCTTAAAAATCATAATCATTAAAAGTATTGGTTTGATAATAACTTAGAAATATATAGTGAAGAAAAGAAAATATTTTCACTGAAAATTTTATTGGATTATGCTACTATCTAGGAGGCCTAGGAATACATTGTAATATCAAGTGTTTCAAAGTAGATACCAAATACATCAGTAATAAGATAGTTTAATAGTGTAGTTAGATTGTTCGGATGTAGCAATGCATAGGAAAAATAGTACTTCTACATCAATGAAATAATTACAAATAAATAACAGAAAAATAATATATTTGAAATGACACATGTAGTCATGCATTATATTTAATAAAAATAAAACAGATTCATTGTGAAAAACTGGCGTGTATGTAAATGTTTCGGTTGTACATTGGCTTATGGATCATTTAATCTTTACTATTTTTTTATCTATTTATTTATTTTATTTATAATTACTTTCTTTGATAATCATGCACCCCTCGCATGCCGAAGTGATTTGATAAAATATCTGTGCCCAATAAATGAGAGGAGTGTTGTCAGATGTTGGGTGCAAGTAGGTCGGTCTCACAACTTACCAACACTTTCAGACAATTGCTGGCTAAGTGGTTACAGCACAGGACCGCCAGGGGTATGGAGACCCCTGACTAACTAGGTTCGAATCCTTCAGAGGTCAAGAGGTGCGAGCAAGCAACAGGGTCTCTGTATCACAGGTAGCGAGGAAAGCCAGGTCAGCCCTCGACAGACACAAGCAATACAGGGATCCTTCTGACACTTGGGTCGCTCGTCCCTCAACTGCTTGAGAGCAATAAAGAAGATGATTGATGGGTCCTAACACCGTATTTATATTCAGTGATTGAAGCTGTGGGCTTGATCCCTGAGCCAACCCAAATAATGACAAGCAGAAAATGAGCATGAACACTGGGGACAGTATTTCGGAATGTGGAATATAGTAAAGGAACGTTTACTACCAAAATAAATTTATTCAACAAACTAATTTACAAATACACTAATACTAATATACAAATACACTAATACTAATACACTAATACACACGAGGCCCCTAATAATAGGGGCCTCGTAGCCTGGTGGATAGCGCGCAGGGCTCGTAATTGTGTGGCGTGGGTTTGATTCCCGCACGAGGCAGAAACAAATGGGGCAAAGTTTCTTTCACCCTGACTGCCCCTATTACCTAGCAGTAAATAGATACCTGGGAGTTAGTCAGCTGTCACAGGCAGCTTCCGATAAGGGTCCCCTCCATCGCTGAGATGGATGAGGAGTGATAATCGTGGGACCCGGGTGTGGTTTCCGGTTATCCTGTGGCCTTTTAATGGGTGATTATGTGGCGTAGAAGCTCTCCTACACGCTGAGATGGGTGAGATGAGGTTAAGTGGGATGGATGAGTGTGTATAATTGCAAGCTATGCGGTCTTGATGCAATTTTGCGGTTACCCTCAGGGGAAGGGTAATGTGTGTGGTGAAAGTGTATGTTTAAAAAGCGTAGATTGGTTTGCCATACGTCCATTCTATTGCTGGACTGGAAAGACATATGGATGAACGTGATGGATGAGAGTTAATAATCACGAGACCTGGGTGGGGTTTCCGGTTAACCCGTTCCCTCAAGGGGTGGGTAGTATGTGTAATGAAAGTGGGTGTTTAGAAAGCATAGATTTGTTTTGCCGTCCGTGTATGTACAGGTGGTGAGATGGATGAATGACGGATGAGGGTGATAATCGCAAGAACTGGGTGTGGTTTCCGGTTAACCCGCCTCTAAAAGCATGATTATGTAGAGGCTCCCCCATACAATCAGAGGAGATGGGTGCTGTATGGGTGGATGACAGGTGTTCATGGTGATTGACCTTAAACGATTTGGCTGAGGTGGGTTTGGGAGATTGGACTACCGCGTTTGCCCCATCCGTGTGTGTGGAATTACCTAAGTGTAGTTACAGGATGAGAGCTACGCTCTCATCTTAGGCTCTTTGGTCCCACCTCTCAACAGTCAATTAACAGGTGTACAGATTCCTGAGCCTATTGGGCTCTATCATATCTACACCTGAAACTGTGCATGGAATCAGCCTCCACCACATCACTTCCTAATGCATTCCATTTGTCAACCACTCTGACACTAAAAAAGTTCTTTCTAATATCTCTGTGGCTCATTTGGGCACTCAGTTTCCACCTGTGTCTCTCTAGTGCGTGTGTCCCTTGTGTTAAATAGCCTGTCTTTATCTACCCTATCAATTCCCTTCAGAATCTTGAATGTGGTGATCACGTCCCCCCTAACTCTTCTGTCTTCCAGCGAAGCGAGGTTTAATTCCCGTAGTCTCTCCACGTAGCTCATACCACTCAACTCGGGTACAAGTCTGGTGCAAACCTTTGAACCTTTTCCAGTTTAGTCTTATCCCTGACTAGATATGGACTCCATGCTGGGGCTGCATACTCCAGGATTGGCCTGACATATATGGTATACAAAGTTCTGAATGATTCTTTACACAAGTTTCTGAATGCCGTTCGTATGTTGACCAGCCTGGCATATGCCGCTGATGTTATCCTCTTGATATGTGCTGCTGAAGACAGGCCTGGCGTGATATCAACCCCCAAGTCTTTTTCTTTCTCTGACTCCTGAAGAATTTCCTCTCCCAGATGATACCTTGTATCTGGCCTCCTTCTCCCAACACCTATCTTCATTACATTACATTTGCTTGGGTTAAACCCTAACAACCATTTGTTCGACCATTCCTTCAGCTTGTCTAGGTCTTCTTGAAGCCTCAAACAGTCCTCTTCTGTTTTAATCCTTCTCATAATTTTGGCATCGTCCGCAAACATTGAGAGAAATGAATCGATACCCTCCGGGAGATCATTTACATATATCAGAAACAAGATAGGACCGAGTACAGAGCCCTGTGGGACTCCACTGGTGACTTCACGCCAATCGGAGGTCTCACCTCTCACCGTAACTGTGTGTGTGTGTGTATGTGTGTGTGTATGTGTGTGTGTGTGTGTGTGTGTGTGTGTACTCACCTAGTTGTACTCACCTAGTTGTGTCTGCAGGATCGAGCATTGACTCTTGGATCCCGCCTTTCGAGCATCGGTTGTTTACAGCAATGACTCCTGTCCCATTTCCCTATCATACCTGGTTTTAAAATTATGAATAGTATTTGCTTCCACAACCTGTTCCTGAAGTGCATTCCATTTCCCCACTACTCTCACGCTAAAAGAAAACTTCCTAACATCTCTGTGACTCATCTGAGTTTCAAGCTTCCATCCATGTCCTCTCGTTCTGTTACTATTCCGTGTGAACATTTCGTCTATGTCCACTCTGTCAATTCCTCTGAGTATCTTATACGTTCCTATCATGTCCCCCCTCTCCCTTCTTCTTTCTAGTGTCGTAAGGCACAGTTCCCTCAGGCGCTCTTCATACCCCATCCCTCGTAGCTCTGGGACGAGTCTCGTTGCAAACCTCTGAACCTTTTCCAGTTTCATTATATGCTTCTTCAGATGGGGACTCCATGATGAGGCGGCATACTCTAAGACTGGCCTTACGTAGGCAGTGTAAAGCGCCCTAAATGCCTCCTTACTTAGGTTTCTGAATGATGTTCTAACTTTTGCCAGTGTAGAGTACGCTGCTGTCGTTATCCTATTAATATGTGCCTCAGGAGATAGATTAGGTGTTACGTCCACCCCCAGGTCTCTTTCACGCGTCGTTACAGGTAGGCTGTTCCCCTTCATTGTGTACTGTCCCTTTGGTCTCCTATCTCCTAGTCCCATTTCCATAACTTTACATTTGCTCGTGTTGAATTCTAGTAGCCATTTCTCTGACCATCTCTGCAATCTGTTCAGGTCCTCTTGGAGGATCCTGCAATCCTCATCTGTCACAACTCTTCTCATCAACTTTGCATCATCCGCAAACATCGACATGTAGGACTCTACGCCTGTAAACATGTCGTTAACATATACAAGAAATAGAATTGGTCCCAGCACCGATCCTTGTGGTACTCCACTTGTTACTGTTCGCCAGTCCGACTTCTCGCCCCTTACCGTAACTCTTTGGCTCCTTCCTGTTAGGTAGTTCCTTATCCATTCTAGGACCTTTCCCCCCACCCCCGCCTGCCTCTCGAGCTTGAACAGCAGTCTCATGTGCGGTACTGTATCAAAGGCTTTTTGGCAGTCCAGAAATATGCAGTCTGCCCAACCATCTCTGTCCTGTCTTATCCTCGTTATTTTATCATAGAATTCCAGAAGGTTTGTTAGGCACGATTTCCCTGTCCAGAACCCATGTTGATGTTTGTTCACAAACCTAATGTTCTCCAGGTGTGCAACCAGTCGTAGCCTAATTATTCTTTCCAGTATTTTACAGGGGATGCTTGTCAGTGATACAGGTCTGTAGTTAAGTGCCTCCTCCCTATCTCCTTTCTTGAAGATCGGCACGACATTTGCCTTCTTCCAGCAACTGGGCAATTCTCCTGACATAAGTGACTCATTAAAGATCATTGCCAGAGGCACGCTGAGGGCCTGTGCTGCTTCTTTTAGTATCCACGGTGATACTTTGTCTGGTCCAACTGCTTTAGTTGCATCTAGAGTTGTCAACTGTTTCATTACCTCATCTGCTGTCACCTCTATATCTGATAGTCTTTCATCTAGGGTAACCCCTTCCAACAATGGGAGCTGCTCAGGCTCGGTAGTGAACACTCCATGGAAACTGTGTGTGTGTGTGTGTGTGTGTGTGTGTGTGTGTGTGTGTGTGTGTGTGTGTGTGTGTGTGTGTGTGTGTGTGTGTGTGTGTGTGTGTGTGTGTGTGTGTGTGTGAGAGAGAGTGTGAGAGAGTGTGAGAGTGTGTGTGTGTGTGTGTGTGTGTGTGTGTGTGTGTGTGTGTGTGTGTGTGTGTGTACTCACCTAGTTGTACTCACCTAGTTGTGCTTGCGGGGGTTGAGCTCTGGCTCTTTGGTCCCGTCTCTCAACCGTCAATCAACAGGTGTACAGGTTTCTGAGCCTATTGGGCTCTATCATATCTACACTTGAAACTGTGTATGGAATCAGCCTCCACCACATTACTTCCTAATGCATTCCATTTGTCAACTACTCTGACACTAAAAAAGTTCTTTCTAATATCTCTGTGGCTTATTTGGGCACTCAGTTTCCACCTGTGTCCTCTAGTGCGTGTGCTCCTTGTGTTAAATAGCCTGTCTTTATCAACCCTGTCGATTCCCTTGAGAATCTTGAATGTGGTGATCATGTCCCCCCTAACTCTTCTGTCTTCCAACGAAGTGAGGTTCAATTCCTGCAGTCTCTCCTCGTAGCTCATACCTCTCAGCTCGGGTACTAGTCTGGTGGCAAACCTTTGAACCTTTTCCAGTTTACCCTTATGCTTGACTAGATACGGACTCCATGCTGGAGCCGCATACTACAGGATTGGTCTGACATATGTGGTATATAATGTTCTGAAAGTTTCCTTACACAGGTTTCTAAAGGCCGTTCTTATGTTAGCCAACCTGGCATATGCTGCTGATGTTATCCTCTTGATATGAGCTTCAGGGGACAGGTCTGGCGTGATATCAACCCCCAGGTCTTTCTCTCTGACTCTTGAAGTATTTCATCTCCCAAGTGATACCTTGTATCTGGTCTCCTGCTTCCTACCCCTATCTTCATTACATTACATTTGCTTGGGTTAAACTCTAACAGCCATTTGTTCGACCATTCCTGCAGCTTGTCCAGGTCTTCTTGAAGCCTCAAGCTGTCCTCCTCTGTCCTTCTCATAATTTTGGCGTCGTCAGCAAACATTGAGAGGAATGCGTCTATACCCTCTGGGAGATCATTTACGTATATCAGAAACAGGATAGGTCCAAGCACAGAGCCCTGTGGGACTCCACTGGTGACTTCACGCCATTCTGAGGTCTCACCCCTCACTGTAACTCTCTGCTCCCTATTGCTTAGGTACTCCCTTATCCACTGGAGCGCCCTACCAGTTACTCCTGCCTGTTTCTCCAGCTTATGCATCAATCTTTTATAGGGTACTTTGTCAAAGGCTTTCCGACAGTCCAAAAAAATGCAGTCCGCCCATCCTTCTCTTTCTTGCTTAATCTTTTTCACCTGATCGTAGAATTCTATCAAGCCTGTAAGGCAAGATTTACCCTCCCTAAACCCATGTTGATGTGTGTGTGTGTGTACTCACCTAGTTGTACTCACCTAGTTGTGTTTGCGGGGGTTGAGCTCTGGCTCTTTGGTCCCGCCTCTCAACCGTCAATCAACAGGTGTACAGATTCCTGAGCCTATCGGGCTCTGTCATATCTACACTTGAAACTGTGTATGGAGTCAGCCTCCACCACATCACCCCCTAATGCATTCCATTTGTCAACCACTCTGACACTAAAAAAGTTCTTTCTAATATCTCTGTGGCTCATTTGGGCACTCAGTTTCCACCTGTGTCCCCTTGTGCGTGTTCCCCTTGTGTTAAATAGACTGTCTTTATCTACCCTATCAATCCCCTTCAGAATCTTGAATGTGGTGATCATGTCCCCCCTAACTCTTCTGTCTTCCAGCGAAGTGAGGTTTAATTCCCGTAGTCTCTCCTCGTAGCTCATACCTCTCAGCTCGGGTACTAGTCTGGTGGCAAACCTTTGAACCTTTTCCAGTTTAGTCTTATCCTTGACTAGATATGGACTCCATGCTGGGGCTGCATACTCCAGGATTGGCCTGACATATGTGGTATACAAAGTTCTGAATGATTCTTTACACAAGTTTCTGAATGCCGTTCGTATGTTGGCCAGCCTGGCATATGCCGCTGATGTTATCCGCTTGATATGTGCTGCAGGAGACAGGTCTGGCGTGATATCAACCTGTGTGTGTGTGTGTGTGTGTGTGTGTGTGTGTGTGTGTGTGTGTGTGTGTGTGTGTGTGTGTGTGTGTGTGTGTGTGTGTGTGTGTGTGTGTGTGTGTGTGTGTGTGTGTGGGTGTGTGTGTGTGTGTGTGTGTGTGTGTGTGTGTGTGTGTGTGTGTGTGTGTGTGTGTGTGTGTGTGTGTGTGTGTGTGTGTGTGTGTGTGTGTGTGTGTGTGTGTGTGTGTGTGGGTGGGTGTGTGTGTGTGTGTGTGTGTGTGTGTGTGTGTGTGTGTGTGTGTGTGTGTGTGTGTGTGTGTGTGTGTGTGTGTGTGTGTGTGTGTGTGTGTGTGTGTGTGTGTGTGTGTGTGTGTGTGTGTGTGTGTGTGTGTGTACTCACCTATATGTACTCACCTATATGTGCTTGCAGGATCGAGCATTGACTCTTGGATCCCGCCTTTCTAGCTATCGGTTGTTTACAGCAATGACTCCTGTCCCATTTCCCTATCATACCTAGTTTTAAAAGTATGAATAGTATTTGCTTCCACAACCTGTTCCCCAAGTGCATTCCATTTTTCTACTACTCTCACGCTAAAAGAAAACTTCCTAACATCTCTGTGACACATCTGAGTTTCCAGTTTCCACCCATGTCCCCTCGTTCTGTTATTATTACGTGTGAACATTTGATCTATTTCCACTTTGTCAATTCCCCTGAGTATTTTATATGTCCCTATCATATCTCCTCTCTCCCTTCTTTTCTCTAGTGTCGTAAGGTTCAGTTCCTTCAGCCGCTCTTCATATCCCATCCCTCGTAGCTCTGGGACAAGCCTCGTCGCAAACCTCTGAACCTTCTCCAGTTTCTTTATGTGTTTCTTCAGGTGGGGGCTCCATGATGGCGCGGCATACTCTAAGACGGGTCTCACGTAGGCAGTGTAAAGCGCCCTAAAAGCTTCCTCATTTAGGTTTCTGAATGAAGTTCTAATTTTCGCCAGTGTAGAGTACGCTGCTGTCGTTATCCTATTTATATGTGCCTCAGGAGTTAGATTAGGTGTCACATCCACTCCCAGGTCTCTTTCTCGAATCGTTACAGGTAGGCTGTTCCCCTTCATTGTGTACTGTCCCTTTGGTCTCCTGTCACCTGATCCCATTTCCATAACTTTACATTTACTGGTGTTAAACTCCAGTAGCCATTTCTCTGACCATCCCTGCAGCCTGTTTAAGTCCTCTTGGAGGATCCTACAATCCTCGTCTGTCACAACTCTTCTCATTAATTTTGCGTCATCTGCAAACATCGACATGTATGATTCCACTCCTGTAAACATATCATTTACGTAAATTAGAAAGAGGATTGGTCCCAGCACCGATCCTTGAGGTACTCCACTTGTTACTGTTCGCCAGTCCGACTTTTCGCCCCTTACCATTACCCTCTGGCTCCTTCCTGTTAGGTAGTTCTTCACCCATACTAGGGCCTTTCCGCTTACTCCTGCCTGCCTCTCAAGTTTGTATAGCAGTCTCATGTGCGGTACCGTATCAAAGGCCTTTTGGCAGTCAAGAAATATGCAGTCTGCCCAGCCTTCTCTGTCCTGCCTTATCCTTGTTACTTTATCATAGAATTCTAAAAGGTTTGTTAGGCATGATTTCCCTGTCCAGAACCCATGTTGGTGCTTGTTTACAAACCCAATGCTCTCCAGGTGCTCAACAAGTCTTAGCCTAATTATTCTTTCAAGTATTTTGCAGGGGATGCTTGTCAGTGATACGGGTCTGTAGTTAAGTGCCTCCTCCCTATCCCCCTTTTTGAAAATCGGTACGACATTTGCCTCCTTCCAGCAACTGGGCAATTCTCCCGACATAAGTGACTCATTGAAGATCATTGCCAGAGGCACGCTGAGAGCCTGCGCTGCCTCTTTAAGTATCCACGGTGATACTTTGTCTGGTCCAACAGCTTTATTTGCATCCAGTGTTGTCAACTGTTTCATTACATCCTCTGCTGTCACCTCTATATCCGATAGTCTTTCATCTTTGGTAATCTCTTCTAACAATGGGAGCTGCTCAGGCTCGGTTGTGAACACTCCATGGAATTTTGCATTCAGTACCTCGCAGATTTCCTTGTCGCTTTCTGTATATGCCCCCTCTGTTTTCCTCAGTCTTGTCACTTGGGCATTTACCGACATCTTCCTTCTTATATGGCTATGTAGTAATTTTGGTTGCTTTTTCGCTTTGACTGCAATATCGTTCTCATAATTTCTTTCCGACACTCGTCTTATGTTAATGTAATCATTCCTAGCTCTGTTACATCTAATCCTGTTGTCCTCTGTCCTTTGCCTTCTGTACTTCCTCCACTCCCTCCTGCTTCTCACCTTTGCTTCCTGACACTGTCTATTAAACCATGGGTTATTATATTCCCTCCTGCTTCTTTCCTTTATTGTTGGAATAAATCTATCTTCAGCCTCCTTGCATTTCAATATGACTTGGTTCATCATACCTTGCACTGTTTTTCCTCTAAGTTCTTCCTCCCACTGCACTTCTCCCAGGTAGTCCCTTATCCTTCTGTAGTCCCCTTTTCTGTAATCAAGTCTCCTTTCCCGAACCTCTTGTCCCTTGGTCACAATTTTAAGCTCCATCATGTAGTCAAAGGCTAGGACACAATGGTCACTAGCTCCTAGTGGCATTTCATGTTCCAACTGCTCGATGTCTTCTACATTCTGAGTGATAATGAGATCTTTATGTCGATAACATAACATATATGTTATGATAATGTCGGACAGGATGCAAAACATGCTGGGCGTGATGTAAAACGTGCGGCTGCTCGTCATCGTCTAGAGGGTGGGAACCATAGTTTAAGATTCAAATAATGTTTTGGATGTATTGGGGAGAGTTGGGTACTGATGCAATCATATTTGTTTTTAAAATATATCGCCCATAGAAAGAACTACTTTTTTTTAACTAAAGAGAGAAAGGAGATGAGTGTGAATTTTGAGGACAGTCAGGGGCGTTAAACTATTATCTTGTCCCTTATATGTTTTATATGTAAAATGATATAAAATACCGTAACTGAGAAGTTAGCAGGACATCTAACGAAAAGAGCCTATATAGTACACTACTACCACATTTATGTAAATATCTTGTCACTCGAACTTTTGTTTAAGTTAAGATGACTGAGTTCACACACGACACAGAGAGTGGACAGACTGTGCAGACACGACACAGAGTGGACAGACTGTACAGACAAGACACAGAGAGTGGGCAGACTGTACTGACAAGACACAGAGAGTGGACAGATTGTACAGACAAGACAGAGAGTGGACGGACTGCACAGACACGACACAGAGAGTGGACAGACTGCACAGACACGACACAGAGAGTGGACAGACTGCACAGACACGACACAGAGAGTGGACAGACTGCACAGACACGACACAGAGAGTGGACAGACTGTACAGACAAGACACAGAGAGTGGACAGACTGTACAGACACGACACAGAGCGTGGACAGACTGTACAGACAAAACACAGAGAGTGGACAGAGTGTACAGACACGACACAGAGAGTGGACAGACTGTACAGACAAGACACGGGGAGTTAACAGACTGTATATGTTTGTACTGTCTGAACCATTTGACACTTCTTTTCCACAGCTCATAAAACAGAGGAAAGGGTCCTGAAAGATATTGTTAATAGAAACGTTATCCCTACAGACAAAAATCAGAGGATACAACTGACGATTTACTATAAAACCAGAAAAACGGCCAGCCTACTCATGAGAAACTCTCCAGACACAAAGCAGAACGCTTTAAAAGAGACCAACGTCGTCTATGCCTTCAAATGCCCACTTGGGGACTGTAAGCTCCAAAAAACCCAGTATATAGGCAAGACAACAACATCTCTTTCTAGGCGTTTAACAATGCATAAACAACAGGGCTCCATTAAGGAACATATAATCTCTTCCCACAACCAAACCATCGCCAGAGAAATCCTAGTAAACAACACAGAAATCATCGATAGACACAGCGATAGCAGGCGGCTTGACGTTTGCGAGGCACTACACATTAAGAAGTCAACACCAGCAATCAACAGCCAATTAATGCACAACTATATTCTACCCACCTCAAGACTCCGCTCCAATAGAGAAGCATCAAGAAATATGGACCAATAGGCTTTCTACAATCACTTCTATTTCAATACCCATTGTTTCGTGTTCTGTCTTGTGTTGATGAAATTAATACCCTATTAATGCCACCTCTTGTTCTGTCTTGTGTTGATGAAATTAATACCCTATTAATGCCACCTCACCCCATCCACCTCACTCAAATGTAGATATAAACAAAATCGGAGATGTGAAAGTTCTATTCAGTTGTGTATTTGTAAACTAAAGTCTTTGAAAATGTAATAAGTTTTACGAAACGAGCTCGTGTCTCGTCAGACAAGAAATAAAAATGAATTTTGGAGAATTGATTTTTTAATTACCTCCAACAGTGAAAAGAAATTTACGAAAGATTGAGAAAATTCGTGTTAGAATTATTAATCTTACTTTTTTCGGTCATATTTAATAATATATGTCTACAGGAAAGACTGCTACCAAAATATACTAATATATATATGTATATATATATATATATATATATATATATATATATATATATATATATATATATATATATATATATATATATATATATATATATAAATATATATATATATATATATATATATATATATATATATATATATATATATATATATATATATATATATATATATATATATATATATATATATATTTTAAATTTGTGAGGGTTCCACCTCTGGTACCAATGTGGGGACCCATAGCCTCGGAGAAGAAAATAAAAAGTATTCAGAGGAGACCTTGTGGTTTCTCACTGAACACTAAAATTATCTTCTCCTACCACCCCATTCTTTTGTATGTACACATATATATTTGCTTTATTTGAACTTCGTTACAAAAAAGGAGTTACATATGGGTTACAAAGATGGTTATCATAGGTTGTCGAGTTCCTCCAGCTCCTCAGATGGCGGGCAGGAACCCTGGATGCAGTGCGCATTTCCCCTCTGTATCGTCACGCTGAGGCGCTGGAAAAGAAAGCTGGCAGCTCTATGGTCTCTTGTTGTTTCAATGAGCCTAGAACCCAGTTCCTTCAAAAAACTGGTAGCACTTTTACCCCAGGCGCCAAGTGTCTCAGAAGCAATGGGGACAAAATTGTAGTGGTGATCCAGTTCTCTATACTTACGGGATTTGGCTGCTTCCCTGTGGGTGGCAGCACCACCTGGTTGTGCAACACTGAGGTTAATGTAGGTGTTAGCTAGGGTTGATACGCACGTGTAGTCCCATACCAACTGCTTGCCATTCTTCCAGGGGTTCACTGTGATACCATCCGGGCGACCAATAAGAGCATCAGAGTTACGGGCGTTAGGTAACGGGGCTCTCTTTCAGCTGGGCATCCAGCTGTGGTGAGGCTCCTCTTGATGATGTCGTTAACTTCACTGTGCCTCGAGTGCCATCCCCCTGTGCTTTGGCAGAGTAGGCCATGGTGGCCGTACCTGTCAGCCACCACCTCGCCGCAAATACACCTATATCTGGTGTGGATTGGGGCAGCATGGCGAAGGGCCACAGCAATTCGGAGGGCGTGTGGTGTGAGACGCATGCCAGTTGTCGACATTGGGGTTGATATCAGGAAATCCCCTGCATGTGGGGCTGCTACTGCTGTGAGGCGAGCAATGTCGTGTTGTGTTGTTGCAGCACCCAGGCACTCTGCAGCAACTTGGTCTACAATGGGGCCATCCCAGCTGGATTGCTTGTGGGCTTTTGGGGATGGTGGTTGAGGTGATGGGCCTGCACGAGAGGCCCACTCTGTGGCACAGCGTGTAAAATTGGGATCATGTACACCTGCCAGCTGATGTAAGTGGGCAGGTAGAATTTCCTTCACAAGGTCGTCGGATGCTGATAAGGAGGGCAGGAAGGCTGGAACAGCAATTTGCGTTGCTGTTCGAACTCCGAGGCCCCCAATTCTTACGGGAAGAGAGGCTTGTTTCCACTGTAGGTCATCAAGAGAGAGGTTAAGGTCTTTTTCTAGCATTGATTTCAGTAACCGGTCATACTCACTTAGTTTTTGGCTACTGTAAGATGGTGAACACCTCAGAAAGTAGGTTAACCTGGGGAAGGACAGATATCTGGTGATGAGGTAGAGTGCATCATGAGCATCAATATCCTCAATCCTCCAATCCATCCTCTTAAGGGTCCGCGATTTTCTTATCAAGGACCTCATTGATGGCTTTCAACCCCCAGGGGAGCTCCTAGGAGTGTGCTGTCTTCAGGTTTAGTTTTATGGATATTTGGCAGAAGACCCTCTATTCTCTCTACGATGCCCTGGTTGGAACATATTATTTCATATTTAGAAGGGTTCAGGACGAGGCCTAAAACTGCACCTTGATCCTGGATTTTTCTGATGTCCTCCAGGAGGGAGTCTTGGGAACCAGCTAGGGTACCATCATCCAAGAACCAGATGTTAAGCTCGCTGGACAGGACCTCTGTGACTTGTTTGATGACTAAGCAGAAAAGGAGAGGAGCAAGGGGGTCACCCTGTTGGACGCCTTCTCGCGAGTCAATTTCATGTTCGCCAAAAAGTAGCTTAAGGTCCATACTGTAGCATGAATGTACAAAAGGGTAGAGGGAAGGGAAATGACTATGAACCGCATGGAGTACAGCATCCCTCTGCACCAAATTGAAGGCATTTTTGAAATCTAGCTTGATAAGGGCCTTTTCGTCTGTGATGTTGGCGATGAAGGCTCGAGCTGCATGGGCTGCCGCCTCACACCCTTGTGGAATGCCGAACCCGAGCTGTTTTGGCTTCAGCATGTTGGCCGCTGCATCACTAACTGTTCTTGCAGCTGCCTTTGCGACGAGACGCCGGAGAGAATTGCCCACAGATATTGGCCTGATCCCTCCATCCTTTTTCTTTAGAGCACAGAGAGATGCTCCAAAAAAGATAGGTCTTATGGTCGCTGGTATGTTGCCAGCTAGACATGTGTTGGTGAATCTGGTTAGTTCCACCAAGAGGTTCTTTGCAATGTCACCCAGTGCAGGGTTGAGCATTTGCTTGAGGTGGTTGGGTTTTAGTCCTGTAAACCCACCTGCTGATCCTGTTGGGAAGGACATGGCTGCTTTATGGACCACAGATTCAGTCACCCAGAGAGGTTCTGCTCCGGTAGCCCCCACTTGTACAATGTCGTCCTCACGCGGAGCCCTGGGTGAGTGTTTCTCCCTTAGGGCTTGAGCTGTTGCGGCATCTCTGTCGGCAATTGAGTCCTCACTGGTGATGACTCGTATTGCGCCAATAGTGTTTCCTTCTTCTATTTTCTTGGTGACTGATGTTCTGATTTTTTATGTCTCGGATATGGCACTGTTGCTCTTCCTGCCGTGGGTGTTTCTCGCGCGAGTGGGAAGGCGCACCTGGTTGTCCTCCCTGGGAAAATCATTTATAGCTTTGATGACTGAGGCAGCTAAGGTCTTGTCTCTCCTTGCAGGGGTGGCTAGACATATGTTGCCAAACATTAGGAGGTTGTGCCATGCTTGGGTCGTTCCAGGAGAGTCGTTGACCTTTCCCAGGAGGGCAGACAATTTGGCTGCGGCATGGGGGTGGCTGCTTTAGGGATGTGTTGCAAGGTTCTGGCTGAT
>NC_091220.1:5803445-5821941 GCF_040958095.1 Procambarus clarkii
AAGTGACTCGAACCCATACTCCCAGAAGCAACGCAACTGGTAAAATGCTATGCCCAAGATAACTATCCGAGTGCCGGCGGTGGGGTGGTTCAAATAGCCTCGGCTATCACCTCATTATGTCCGGTCGTGATGGTCAAGTGGATTAAGGCGTCTTGTACATACCAGTTGCGTTGCTTCTGGGAGTATGGGTTCGAGTCACTTCTGGGGTGTGAGTTTTCAGTTGCATATTGTCCAGGGGACCATTCTGGCTTGTTCGCATATATATATATATATATATATATATATATATATATATATATATATATATATATATATATATATATATATATATATATATATATATATATATGTATATATACATATATTATGTGTGTGTGTGTGTGTGTACTCACCTATTTGTACTCACCTATTTGTGCTTGCAGGATCGAGCATTGACTCTTGGATCCCGCCTTTCCAGCTATCGGTTGTTTACAGCAATGACTCCTGTCCCATTTCCCTATCATACCTAGTTTTAAAAGTATGAATAGTATTTGCTTCCACAACCTGTTCCCCAAGTGCATTCCATTTTCCAACTACTCTCACGCTAAAAGAAAACTTCCTAACATCTCTGTGACTCATCTGAGTTTCCAGTTTCCACCCATGTCCCCTCGTTCTGTTATTATTACGTGTGAACATTTCATCTATTTCCACTTTGTCAATTCCCCTGAGTATTTTATATGTCCCTATCATATCTCCTCTCTCCCTTCTTTTCTCTAGTGTCAAAAGGTTCAGTTCCTTCAGCCGCTCTTCATATCCCATCCCTCGTAACTCTGGGACAAGCCTCGTCGCAAACCTCTGAACCTTCTCTAGTTTCTTTATGTGTTTCTTCAGGTGGGGGCTCCATGATGGCGCGGCATACTCTAAGACGGGTCTCACGTAGGCAGTGTAAAGCGCCCTAAAAGCCTCCTCATTTAGGTTTCTGAATGAAGTTCTAATTTTCGCCAGTGTAGAGTACGCTGCTGTCGTTATCCTATTTACATGCGCCTCAGGAGTTAGATTAGGTGTCACATCCACTCCCAGGTCTCTCTCTCGAATCGTTACAGGTAGGCTGTTCCCCTTCATTGTGTACTGTCCCTTTGGTCTCCTGTCACCTGATCCCATTTCCATAACTTTACATTTACTGGTGTTAAACTCCAGTAGCCATTTCCCTGACCATCTCTGTAGCCTGTTTAAGTCCTCTTGGAGGATCCTACAATCCTTGTCTGTCACAACTCTTCTCATTAATTTTGCGTCATCCACAAACATTGACATGTATGATTCCACTCCTGTAAACATATCATTTACGTAAATTAGAAAGAGGATTGGTCCCAGCACCGATCCTTGAGGTACTCCACTTGTTACTGTTCGCCAGTCCGACTTCTCGCCCCTTACCATTACCCTCCGGCTCCTTCCTGTTAGGTAGTTCTTCACCCATACTAGGGCCTTTCCGCTTACTCCTGCCTGCCTCTCAAGTTTGTATAGCAGTCTCATGTGCGGTACCGTATCAAAGGCCTTTTGGCAGTCAAGAAATATGCAGTCTGCCCAGCCTTCTCTGTCCTGCCTTATCCTTGTTACTTTATCATAGAATTCTAAAAGGTTTGTTAGGCATGATTTCCCTGTCCAGAACCCCATGTTGGTGCTTGTTTACAAACCCAATGCTCTGCAGGTGCTCAACAAGTCTTAGCCTAATTATTCTTTCAAGTATTTTGCAGGGGATGCTTGTCAGTGATACGGGTCTGTAGTTAAGTGCCTCCTCCCTATCACCTTTTTTGAAAATCGGTACGACATTTGCCTCCTTCCAGCAACTGGGCAATTCTCCCGACATAAGTGACTCATTAAAGATCATTGCCAGAGGCACGCTGAGAGCCTGCGCTGCCTCTTTAAGTATCCACGGTGATACTTTGTCTGGTCCAACAGCTTTATTTGCATCCAGTGTTGTCAACTGTTTCATTGCATCCTCTGCTGTCACCTCTATATCTGATCTTTCATCTTGGGTAATCTCTTCTAACAATGAGAGCTGCTCAGGCTCGGTTGTGAACACTCCATGGAATTTTGCATTCAGTACCTCGCAGATTTCCTTGTCGCTTTCTGTATATGCCCCTTCTGTTTTCCTCAGTCTTGTCACTTGGTCATTTACCGACATCTTCCTTCTTATATGGCTATGTATTAATTTTGGTTGCTTTTTCGCTTTGACTGCAACATCATTCTCATAATTTCTTTCCGACACTCGTCTTATGTTAATGTAATCATTCCTAGCTCTGTTACATCTAATCCTGTTGTCCTCTGTCCTTTGTCTTCTGTACTTCCTCCACTCCCTCCTGCTTCTCACTTTTGCTTCCTGACACTGTCTATTAAACCATGGGTTACTATATTCCCTCCTGCTTTTTTCCTTTATTGTTGGAATAAATCTCTCTTCAGCCTCCTTGCATTTCAATATGACTTGGTTCATCATACCTTGCACTGTTTTTCCTCTAAGTTCTTTCTCCCACTGCACTTCTCCCAGGTAGTCCCTTATCCTTCTGTAGTCCCCTTTTCTGTAATCAAGTCTCCTTTCCCGGACCTCTTGTCCTTTGGTCACAATTTTAAGCTCCATCATGTAGTCAAAGACTAGGACACAATGGTCACTAGCTCCTAGTGGTATTTCATGTTCCAACTGCTCGATGTCTTCTACATTCTGGGTGAAAATGAGATCTAATAGTCTGGGCGTATCCCCTCCTCTTTCCCTAGTATCTTCTTTCACATGCTGTGTTAGGAAATTCCTATCAATAACGTCAGTGTCCAACCCATAAAAAAAGGTGTTTGGAAACCCAGAGAACTTTCATTACTCAGAAAGCGGCAGAGGCACTCAATTTACAACCAATCAGACAGGTAAAATTAAACCTGTCAGGGTTTATGATAAATCGAGGACCCCAAGAATACTCAGTAGTTCAACCTCTTGTACGTCTAGGTAGTCATGTCAAGGTTATCCAAGCCATTGTTGTAGATCAAATACCGTTTGACCTAAATATTAAGGGTCTCGGGTACACAGCCCACTTCCTGCAGGAACGGGAAATTAATTTGGCTGACAACAAGTTAACGTCTGACTGCCTTAACAATGTAAATGTACTAGTTGGAGCAGACTACTGTTACCAGTTCATCACTGGACATGTTAAACGATTGGGCATGAATATGCTCTAATCTGCAGGTGGCTACTTACTGACCTACCTTGAGGTTACCTTGAGGTGCTTCCGGGGTTTGGCGTCCCCGCGGCCCGGTCGTCGACCAGGCCTCCTGGTTGCTGGACTGATCAACCAGGCTGTTGGACGCGGCTGCTCGCAGCCTGACGTATGAGTCACAGCCTGGTTGATCAGGTATCCTTTGGAGGTGCTTATCCAGTTCTCTCTTGAACACTGTGAGGGGTCGGCCAGTTATGCCCGACAGGTTATGACAGGTAAACTTTTAAACCCGAAGAAACCTATGCCTGCCAACAATAATAAATTAGTCAGCAGTAAATCAATTCTCCAGCAACAAGCTGAATGAGAAACCCAGCTGAGCAATAAATCCAGATTGAATGTAGTACAATTAGTATTCGCCGAGATGTTTCATAGCTCTCAGTGGAAAATCAGTGGTCCGTACCTAAACGAGTACATGTCACAGCGACCAAGCCATTGAAGGGGGCATAATCTGGTTAAATTAAAAGTTGATCAATTTGCTTATAAATTTATTTATGAAATGGTTATAGAAAGGGCTGCAACTGGTCCAAGTTTCACCATCACACCCTAAACAGAAAAGGAGAAAAAAAATACACAACGTATTATGCAACGAATTTTCAACATTCTCAAATAATCTCAGGGAACACATGTGTCAACTAAAATGTCTACTATGTGCTGTAGAAGCACAAACTCTTGTAATAATTGTAATATGTATGTGCAGGATATATATATGTAATTTTGTTTTTTTTTTTTCAATTTTTTTTTCGTTTGTTATCAGGGGATTTGCATGAAACTTGCACACCTTGCTCAATGGATGCCTATCTGCAAGGGTGCCAATTATGAACGAAATCTGTCGAAGTCAAGCTCAGCTACAGGTGGCCGAACTTTGATCTTTATTTTACTCAGGTAATTAATTTACAACTTCAAAGTACTTCATAGCTTTCATTTATTATTCAATTTACATGCAAATTACACCTTATATGTAGAGTTTGTGCTTCTACACCACATACTAGACATTTTAGTCAAAAGTCCATTTGTTGATTTTATAACAATTTATAAACATCATATATTGCATATGTTTGGAAGGGTAACTTTGAATAATTATATTATTGCACTAAACACTTTTTTGATAAAACTACTCACATCAATCCTTTATTATATGCTAATTTTAATATCTGAGTGTTATAGAAATGATTTTAGTTGACACATGTGTTCCCTGAAATGTTTTGAAAATGTTGAAAATTCGTTGCATAATACGTTCTGTATTTTTTTCTCCTTTTCTGTTTAGGGTGTGATGCTGAAACGTGGACCAGTTGCAGCCCTTTCTATAACCATTTCATAAATAAATTTATAAACAAATTGAACAACTTTTAATTTAACCAGATTATGCCCCCTGAATCCACTGCAGACCTAGAATTATTCTCGACAAATAATAATTGATCACAATCAGTCTCCCTAGGTAATCGATATTATTGGGCTAGAGAATCCAGCGCTCCCTAGGTAATCAATAATATTAGGCTAGAGAATCTAGCACCCAATGCATCTGGCATTCCTGAATTTATCAATACCACGAAGTCATCAAGCAACTTCTACATTTGTAAATTCACTAAGACCAAGGTCTATAATAGCCTGCGCTTAAGGTTCGCCAAGAAAACCTTATTAATTCAACGTTTCCTGCACTAAGAGTTAGTGAAAATATTTGCATCAATTTTTGTTTGAGATAGTGTGAGTGTTGTTTACACAACACTCACACTATGTTGTTGCTGTGTTGCATCACTCACACTACGTTGTTGCTGTGCTGCAACACTCACAACATGTTGTTGCTGTGTTGCAACACTCACACTACATTGTTGCTGTGTTGCAACACTCACACTACGTTGTTGCTGTGTTGCAACACTCACAACACGTTGTTGCTGTGTTGCAACACTCACACTACGTTGTTGCTGTGTTGCAACACTCACACTACGTTGTTGCTGTGTTGCATCACTCACACTACGTTGTTGCTGTGTTGCATCACTCAGACTACGTTGTTGCTGTGTTGCAACACCTACACTACGTTGTTGCTGTGTTGCAACACTCACACTACGTTGTTGCTGTGTTGCAACACTCACAACACGTTGTTGCTGTGTTGCAACACTCACAACACGTTGTTGCTGTGTTGCAACACTCACACTACGTTGTTGCTGTGTTGCAACACTCACAACACGTTGTTACTGTGTTGCAACACTCACAACACGTTGTTACTGTGTTGCAACACTCACACTACGTTGTTGCTGTGTTGCAACACTCACACTACGTTGTTGCTGTGTTGCAACACTCACAACACGTTGTTGCTGTGTTGCAACACTCACACTACGTTGTTACTGTGTTGCAACACTCACAACACGTTGTTGCTGTGTGTGCAACACTCACCCCAAGTTTTAACTGTTTCGTAATGCTATAATAATTACAAATTATATAGTATATATAAAAGTTACTAGAATTCGTAAATATAACGTGATTGAATTTTCAAATTTGATTAAAAAGATGAAAAAAGTTTTAGATTAAAACTAAAGTTTTATCTGCGTAATATATGGAAAAACGGAAGCTAACATGTCATATATAGAGTTGGAACTGGTGACCGCGTGAACACCGGGTCCAACTGGTGACCGCGTGAACACCGGGTCCAACTGGTGAACACGTGAACACCGGGTCCGACTGGTGACCGCGTGAACACCGGGTCCGACTGGTGACCGCGTGAACACCGGGTCCAACTGGTGACCGCGTGAACACCGGGTCCAACTGGTAACCGCGTGAACACCGGGTCCGACTGGTGACCGCGTGAACACCGGGTCCAACTGGTGACCGCGTGAACACCGGGTCCAACTGTGAACACCGGGTCCAACTGGTAACCGCGTGAACACCGGGTCCAACTGGTGACCGCGTGAACACCGGGTTCCAACTGGTGACCGCGTGAACACCGGGTTCCAACTGGTAACCGCGTGAACACCGGGTCCAACTGGTGACCGCGTGAACACCGGGTCCAACTGGTGACCGCGTGAACACCGGGTCCAACTGGTGACCGCGTGAACACCGGGTCCAACTGGTGACCACGTGAACACCGGGTCCAACTGGTAACCGCGTGAACACCGGGTCCGACTGGTGACCGCGTGAACACCGGGTCCAACTGGTGACCGCGTGAACACCGGGTCCAACTGGTGACCGCGTGAACACCGGGTCCAACTGGTGACCGCGTGAACACCGGGTCCAACTGGTAACCGCGTGAACACCGGGTCCAACTGGTAACCGCGTGAACACCGGGTCCGACCTCCCAGTCTGACCACGACGCTTCCTGCCTTCCTGCTAGGCCAGTATGCTTATACATCACTTGGAAGGATCATTAAGATGAGCTGGGATGTGAGGACGGAGTGAAGGAACGCTGCCCAACTACTTCGACTTCGGGAATCAAACAAAAACATATTTTATAAACATCAAGGATCTGAATATATTTAATCGAAGGAAACTCTACAGTTGTTCTCTGGAATTCTATAAGGTATATCAAGGTATACACTTAGTACTTAATAAATATAAAAATTCGGGACAGGTTGTTTAATGGCATTGATGTGCTCACCTAGATGTGCTTACCTAGATGTGCTCACCTAGATGTGCTCACCTGGATGTGCTCACCTAGATGTGCTCACCTAGATGTGCTCACCTAGGTGTGCTCACCTAGATGTACTCACCTGGATGTGCTCACCTAGATGTGCTCACCTAGATGTGCTCACCTAGATGTGCTCACCTAGATGTGCTCACCTAGATGTGCTTACCTAGATGTGCTCACCTAGGTGTGCTCACCTAGATGTGCTCACCTAGATGTGCTTACCTAGATGTGCTCACCTAGGTGTGCTCACCTAGATGTACTCACCTAGATGTGCTCACCTAGGTGTGCTCACCTAGATGTGCTCACCTAGATGTGCTCACCTAGATGTGCTCACCTAGATGTGCTTACCTAGATGTGCTCACCTAGATGTACTCATCTAGGTGTGCTCACCTAGATGTGCTCACCTAGATGTACTCACCTAGATGTGCTTACCTAGATGTGCTCACCTAGATGTACTCATCTAGGTGTGCTCACCTAGATGTGCTCACCTAGATGTGCTTACCTAGATGTACTCACCTAGGTGTGCTCACCTAGATGTACTCACCTAGATGTGCTCACCTAGGTGTGCTCACCTAGATGTGCTCACCTGGATGTGCTCACCTAGATGTGCTCACCTAGAAGTGCTCACCTAGATGTGCTCACCTAGATGTGCTCACCTAGATGTACTCACCTAGATGTGCTCACCTAGATGTGCTCACCTAGATGTGCTCACCTAGATATACTCATCTAGGTGTGCTCACCTAGATGTGCTCACTTAGATGTGCTCACCTAGATGTGCTCACCTAGATGTACTCATCTAGGTGTGCTCACCTAGATGTGCTCACCTAGATGTGCTCACCTAGATGTGCTCACCTAGATGTACTCATCTAGATGTGCTCACCTAGATGTACTCACCTAGATGTGCTCACCTAGATGTGCTCACCTAGATGTACTCACCTAGATGTACTCACCTAGATGTGCTCACCTAGATGTACTCATCTAGGTGTGCTCACCTAGATGTACTCACCCTAGTTATCAGTGTTAAATATTATCGAAAACTATAGCTGATTTTTTACTCTTCAATTTAATTTTCTAGTAATGATCACATAGCAGGAATTTTATCTGTATGATTAGAAGAAATAAAGTACAATGTATTTGGCGTTTATGGGTTTAATTTTTATTTTACTTCTAGTTCGCCGCAAGTGCAGAAAGAAAGAAGCAACAGATCGATGGAACTTGACGTCATAGTGTGTTCAAACTCATAAGATTCCAATTCTTGCCCTAAACTTTTAACAAAAAAGTCCCTCAAGTTATTTTTCTATATTGAAGACTTCAAACAATTTATAATAATAGCTACGGTAATTATGGTAATATTCTGTCAATAGTTGAGGCATTAAGGTAATATTTATGGTAAAGACTTGTATATTCCTTTTGTGTACAGAGGAAATATTGGTATATTTCTAACACAATCTCACGGGAGTCATTATATTAGTGATTATATTTCTCTATTGATGCTTGAGAAAAGGAATCTATAATGAGAACGGAGCTATGAACGATAATCTACTTGCACACAAACAACATATATTGAGACATTCACATATGTTGTGAGCTTCACAACAACAACGGAATAGCGTGTTGTGAACGTTGCAATACAGGAGTGAGTTGTTATTATTGCAACACAGAAATATTTCTGCGTTGCAATGGTGCAACACTCACCACATAATATCCCTGTTTTGCATCATTCAAACCCCATTATTTCTGTGTCGCAACACTCGCAACACATTATTGCACGCAACATTCCTATCCGTTGCACGTAACATTCAAAACACGTTATTCCTGTCCGCTGCAACATTCACGATACGTTATTCTTGTATAACAACGTTGCAACACTCACAACACATTATTACTGTGTTGCAGCGTTCATAATATTTTATTTTTGCGTTGCATTATTCACAACACTTCTGTTCTGTGGTGCAACACTCACATGCCACTCCTGAATTGCAACACGCACAACGGGTTATTTGTGCGGTGCAACTCTCACAACACGCTAATCTTGTGTTGCAATGATGTAACACAACATTCCCAATCTATAATTTATGCGTGCAACACTTCCAGAACGTCAGTTCTGTGTTGCAGTACTCACAAAATAGCATTTGTGTGTTGTAACACTCACAACAGGTTATTCCTGTGTTGCATCGCTGCATCACTCACAACACGTTATTGCTGTGTTGCAACACTCATAAGACGTTAGCAATGTGATGCAACACTCGACTCGTTTTCCCATCAAGCGTTAAACGTTGTATTCTTGCACCATATAAATTGTTAATAATAATAATAATTTTTATTTAGGCAAAGGTACATACATAAAGAGATTTTACAAAGTTTGTTGGCTTTATAGATAGAGCTAGTACATACAATGCCTAAAACCACTATTACGCAAAGCGTTTCGGGCAGAATTCATTCGTTGTTCATTGCTAATATGTAAATTATAAATTGTATTAGATTGAAAAGTTATATAAAAGGTGATGGAAAAGTAACGAAGTTATAAATAGATAAATAAAACCATTATATAAACAAATGAAACGGGGGAAAAATAATTATATTCAAATGAATAGTTATTAAAGATGATTAAGTGTATAAATATAAGTGATTAAGTATCTAAAAATGTGAAAGGATTAATAAATACATGATGATTAAAGAACTAATGTAAATGTGATAAATAGATATGTAAAATGTGCTGGAATAGATCTATAAAAAGATGAATATATATTAAATGGGATTAAAGAGATGAAAAACAGTTTCAGCCACTGAGAGTTGGAACTGGTGACCGCGTGAACACCGGGTCCGACCTCCCAGTCTGGCCACGACTCTTCCTGCTTAATGAAGAACTCAACAGTCATACATTCATCCACTTCATCATACATCATCAACTGACAACTGAGGCGTGAGAAGACAAAATCAGGAAGGAAAAGTCTCTGAGGAAGCGAGGTAAGGTAAGGTAATTATGAGGTGAAAGTACTAGGCCAGTATGATTATATACCACTTGGAAGGGATATTAAGATCATCTGGGATATATAAGGACGAAGTGAAGGAATGGAAAGCTACCACTTGGACCATCGGGGATCGAACGTGGACCTTGTAAGAAGCGAGAGGTCGGAGTGGAGTAACGGTGCCCATGAAGCACTGGGACCATCGGGGATCGAACACAAACGTATTTTATCAGCAGCACAGCTCTAATAAATTTCAGCAAACTGAAGTGTACACAGTTGTTCTCACCAGTTCTTTAAGGTTTATCAATTAGTTATTGAACTTAGTTAATGAATCAGTATTAAAGTTATGTTTATCAGTTAGTTATTGAACTACGCGTGGAACCCGTAGGTGCGGGACTCTGAAGTCCTCCTCCTTGGGCTCTAGCAGCCCCAGGCTCTGCTTCAGGAGGCTGGGGTCGTTCTTGCACTTGCTGGGGTGGTTCTTCTCCGGCCCCGACCACGGCGGTCTCCGGGTTATGAGTCCCTTCACCAACTTCCAGGTCACCTCCGGAGCTCACAGTTCCTGCGACGGCGCTGGAACCAATCGTATTGGCGTTTGCCCTCCCATTGGAGACTTTCGGCGCCGTGGAGAGGAGGGACCTGCTGCATGGTTGACAGCTTCTCCCCCGTATCAACCTACCCTGGCTTTGTGCCCTGGAGTGGCCACTCCAGACCGACAACCAGAGCACAACTCCATAGTCTCCTGAGACTGATGAATGTCTGCTACTACTACGACTAGAAGATATAGGTAATAATATATATGTAATAGTATTAGTTAACACAAAACTATATATTGGAGGAACTCTACAACCTGTAATAAGAAGTCTTATACTTTGAATGTAACCAATGTAGCAACCTTTTTTGTGTAATGACATTTTAAATAAAATAAAATGAAAAATAAAAAAAGTACAGGGGTGGTATGAGAAGACAATATGTGAGTGTACGTGGGTGCCCCACAAGGCTTCCCCGGATGCTGCATGTCGTCTTCTTCGAGGTCGAGGGTCCTATAAACACAACCAAAGATGGTACCCCCCCCCCCCCTCTATATATTTATATAACCTATATCTATAAAATAGAATGTTTATCCGAGGTTGGTGACCAGACACTTGGTGGGACTAGCCTCGCCCAGCTTTCCAAGATGAGTCATATTGGGTAGGGGAGCGTCATAGCCTAGTCGGTGTCCGCCGAATTGAAATACTTTAAGAAATATCGGCATTTATATTAATAGCAAACCTATACAACCGTGCAGTATTAACTTCTATGTAGGAGAAATCCACAAGGGCCGTGACGAGGGTTCGAACCTGCGTCCGAGAGGATCCTAGAAAATGAAGTAAGGGCGAAGAGGTAGAGCGGCTTATTGACAGAGCTCGGGTGCATGGGGGAAATTGTGTAAAATCGAGGTTTGTGTCTCAGAGAGGTTGCAGGATCCAGGATCCAAGTAAGATCAGTAGAACTTGTGGTTGCAATTCTTTTACCATGTCGTAGCTCAGTCGATTAAGGCAGCGTCTGGGATCCTCTCGGACGTAGGTTTGAACCCTCGTCACGGCCCTTGTGGATTTGTTCATTTGATGCATCAGCTATTGTGATTTCTGTGTGTAATCTCTGTAGGAGCTTATGATATATTAATAGCAGTGCTTATAAGCAACACATCCATCCTTCATCGTGCATATATTGATGTAATGGATAATTGGATAGTAGAATTTGGTATTATTGAATTTGGATAAACCGGCAAAGGTTTTGTAAAATCAAATCAAATGTTTATTCAGGTAAAGTACATACATACAAGGTGAGATATAAACATGTTGTGGGATTTATAGATAGAGCTTGTACATACAATGTCTAAAGCCACTATTACGCAAAGCGTTTCGGGCAAGGTTGGCCCGAACCTTTGTATTTGTTTCTCATAAAACTTAACTTACCATCCAAGGTCTAATACATGCTAACTGAGGCCAAATACAGTAAATATACATGTTATACTAGGCCTAGGAATATATATGTTTGGTTTTAGCTGTATTTTTTCTGGACTATAAGGTGAATAGTACCAAATTCTGCTATGTAATTGCCCATTACGTCAATATTTAATTTATATGTACGATGCTCTACATAGTTACAAAATGTACAGGAGGATGGATTGAATTCATTAGAGATAAAAAAAAGCTCTTTTGTTTTTTTATGGTAGGAGAAAATTTGACTGTAGCAGAGCGTAGTTTCGATCTACGGACCTCTAGTTGGATTATGGGTCCAGCACGCTTCCACTGCGCCACTCTGCTCCACAATACATAGTTATATGACTCTCAAGATTAATAATTAGTATAATGCAGTATTAGCAAATTACAAAATGGTATAAGTTTTATGATTTAATAAATATTGTCAATATACTTTGTTATTAATTTTAGCTCTTTGAAGGGAAGGGAAGGGAACTATCAGGGGGAAAGCGCCAAGCCATTACAACTATATAGCACTGGGAAGGGGTCAGGATAAGGATTTGGGATGGGACGGGGGGAAGGAATGGTGCCCAACGTCTTGGATGGTCGGGATTGAACGCCGACCTGCAAGAAGCGAGACCGTCGCTCTACCCTCCGACCCAAGTTGTTGGACACTTTGAGTTTATTTCAGTGGGTTATGAAAACAAACATTTAAAAATTCAAATGTTTCCGCCCGGGATCGAACCGGGGACCTTGCGCGTGTGAGGCGCACGTGATAACCACTACACTACGGAAACCTGAAGTATAGTGACCTGTTATTATATGGACCAAATCCGGTTAATTGTTTTTCTTCAGCGATATAATATGATCAAAACACATTGCTTGAGTAATTATGTAAATTATAAAAGATTTAATAACGAAAATAGAGAGAATATCCTGTTTTATATGTGTACGGCGTGTGTGACGTCACGATAACATGAGAGTCTAACGTACGATCATGTTACGTTGTTGGGTAGATTAGATACACAGTGTTTAGTGAGTTTCATATTTATTTAGTAGTCTTGATTACAGAAGTAGGTTGGTAGCATTGTCGTAGACGTTCAGACGGAGCTTAGAGCAGAGCAGAGAGCTGAGGCCGGAGTCGCGGAGCTCTATGTGGGAGAGCGTGACGGCTCGATTGGGAATTGCGAGTGTCTGAACTCGAGGAGCGAGAGCGTTGTTGCTCGATGCGGTCGTAGTCTGCTATCTGCTTTGTGTCGAAGCTGTAGCGTCTTGGGTCGATTAGAACTGCCTACACCGAGTACTACATTCTTGATTGGAGATTGTACTGTTTTGCTATTCTCAAATCGCTGGCTTTTATACGGTGACTACACCTCACAGTAAGTAGGAGGGTGGAAAAACCGTTACCTGTAAATTTGGATAGGATTATAGCTTGTGTAATTAGTTATGCCATTAAGATGATGAGATAATGGAGCGAGTATAAGTTTACTCGCTCAGGACTTCCCCTGCCAGGGAAAGAAAGAAAAGCAATACAACAAAAAATATGAGGCTACTGTTCCCTGGGTCGCTGTTGAACATGTAGTCTGGTACCAAAAGATGCAGGCAGTGTGTGGACAAGCTCGGTGTAGCAGGAGAGAAGAATGTGCATGATTGTTGCGTCCTTGGGTCGCTGGTGGAGCATTTAGATCCAGGGCGGATGCGTTCGGGCACCAGGACAATAAGAGGTAATGTAGGCACGTAGTTAGGACAACGAGGGAATCTGACGAAAAAGCAGCTTTCGTGGGAGTCCCTGTAGAACAAGCAGTGCCCTGGCAGCGACGGAGAATCGGCAGGATAGACTCTAGATCCCACATGACGTAGTTGCTGATTAAACTGTCAGATGAGTAAGTAACGCTCGCGGTGCAGCAAGCTGTAGTTGATGAAACTGCAGAGATGATCGCCGTGAAAATCATCGCTGTAGTAAGTTTGCTGGGAGCGTTCCATGACAGGTGGCAGCGGTCCACATCATGCAGCAGTAGCAGTAGAGAGAACCTGTAGCGAGTAAACTTATACTCGCTACAAGAGATTTCGTTTAGTTTAGTTCACTTATTATGCACCCCATACCCATCTTGTGGGTGGTAGTGGAAGGGGTTACAGAGGCACATAATTGGCTCAGGGACTGAACCCCACAATTCACTTAGTTAAGCACGTTTCAATCTTGATAAACTAGTTACAAAATTCAGTATAAGTCGTCACATCATAAATGGGTTAGCGATTAACCACAAGTACGGTTTCTAAATTAAGCAACTGACATATGTGGAGAGCTAGTGTCACAACTGATATGTTTGTCCTGCACACCGCCCCCCCTCCAGTGGGCAGCGGTGGATAGCATACAATCACTTAGGTACTACCTACAGTTAGCAAACTGGGGATATTTGGCCAAAATTTCTGGTAGCAGATCATTTTGAATTAAATATTTACACATCTCTAGAACATTTGTTATAGGAAGCAGGAGGAAGTGTTATTAGGGCTTCAGAGAGTGGGAGGAAGCAGTAGGAAGTATTTTTAAGGCTTCAGGGAACAGGAGCGAGCGGGAAAAAGCAGGAGAAAGTGATTTTAGGGCTTCAAGAAGCAGGAGGAAGTGTTTTAAGGCTTCAGAGAGCGGGATGAAACAGGAGGAAGTATTTTTTAGGGATTCGGAGAGCGGAAGGAATTGTTGTTAGGGCTTCAGAGAGCGGGAGCGAGTGGCAGGAAGCAGGAAAAATAATTTGTAAGGTTTCAGAGAGCGGGAGGAAGCAGGAAGAAATGATTTTAGGGCTTCAGAGAGCAGGAGCTAGTGGTAGGAAGCAGTAGAAAGTATTTGTAAGGTATGAGCTTCATGAGGAAACAGGAGGTGGTGGTATTAGGGCTTCAGAGAGCAGGAGGGAATATTTTTAAGGCTTCAGAGAGCGGGAGGAAGTGGGAGGTAGCAGAAGGAAATATTAATAGGGTTTCAGAGAGTAGGAGCGAGCAGGAGGAAGTATTTTTATGGGTTCAGAGAGTGGTAGGAAGTGTTAGTAGAGCTTCAGAGAGCGGGAGGAAGCAGGAGGAAGTGATATTAGGGCTTTCGATGGCGGGAGGGAGCGGTAAGAAGCAGGAGGAAATATTTGTAAGGTTTTAGAGAGCGTAGCCTCCGTAACACAGTTGGTTAGTGTACAAATGTTTCTCGCTGTAGGGCTCTCCACATGTCAGTTGCTTAATTTAGAAACTGTACTTGTGGGCGTCTCGAGCCATTGTTGATGTGATGATGTGCATTGAATTTTGTAACTCTCTCAGCAAGATTAACTTGCTCAGCCTAAATTAATTGTGGGGTTCAGTCCCTGAGCCCATTATGTGCCTCTGTAACTCTTCCCACTACCGCCCACAGGACGGGTATGGGGTGCATATTAAATTAACTATATTATAATCTAGGGTTATCCCATGGAATTGTCTAACTAGCGAAGTCGTTAAATACCAAGATATAACACCTCAGTTCAAAATCCAATAGAAACAATCCTCGTGAACCATGGGGGAAAGAGGGATCTTTGACAAGCCGATGGCTTCCACTATCCGTCGAGAACACCAGAGACAGGTAAATTCAGGTACAAATCTCCCACATTCGTTATTGTGCCTTTATTTGTAACATATAGCTAGCTCAACCTGTAATTTGTAATTACTTATATTGAAGGGGGTAGCAAGACACTTCTATGTACCTACATTTGTAATGAAGAAACATTATTAATACATTAAAACAATTTCGTAGCAGAGCGTAGTTTCGATCTACGGACCTCTGGGTTATGGGCCCAGCACGCTTCCACTGCGCCACTCTGCTGCTCATATTATTTGGATGATACATTTTATACATCTTTTATAATATTATAATTGGTAATATTTTCTTCATAAATAAAAGTATCAGTGTTTCTGCGCAGTAACGCACCAGTACGCACTGATCTTGCGCATGGGATGCGCACATCATGGCTACTGTGCACAGCCAGCTGCGTATGACATACATCATAGCATGGGTATGTGATCACTGCTGCACACGATGGGTATGGGTTCACTACCACTCATGAACAGGACATGTATTGGAGGCACTAACGCTCACAGGATAGGTATACTTGGGGTCTACAGGATAAGTATGGGATCCACTCAGCCCTGGAGGCTGATCTGTCGTGTTTGTTGAGGTCTATAGCAACTCTTCTTGCATGTAAACATTCCAAGCATAAGAATTATATTTAGTGTCTGGACCGTGATTCATCAGTCAGTTACGCAAGTACTTACGAACATGTTATCTCAGTCTTTGGCGACTTTACACATATTAAACAGTTGATGAGCTCCAAAGGACTGGGAGGCTGTTTATAATAATAATAATAATAATAATAATAATAATAATAATAATAATTTTTATTTAGGCAAAGGTACATACATAAAGAGATTTTACAAAGTTTGTTGGCTTTATAGATAGAGCTAGTACATACAATGCCTAAAGCCACTATTACGCAAAGCGTTTCGGGCAGGAAAAAACACTACTGACTAAAGCTTAAAACTAATGGGTAAAAAGAAAAAAATGCGTTGAGTACAAATAAAAATAGAGGTAAAAGAGGGGGGGAACATTGTTGAAAAAACAGCACAAATACAATTATAAATTATTACAGAAAATTACATTAAAACAGCGTTGATTTGTAAAACAAAAAAAAAAAACAAAAAACATACATGGGTTGACAATAGAAGGGTAAGGTAGGTTACATGGAATTTATTAGGTATAGCTTCGTTTTTAACTTAAACTGGTTGAGAGAGGTACTGTCTTTAACATGGTTGGGAAGGTCATTCCACATCCTGGGCCCCTTGATTTGTAGAGCATTTCTGGTTTGATTAAGTCGTACTCTAGGAATATCAAAACTGTATTTATTTCTGGTGTGGTGCTCATGGGTTCTGTTACAACCTTCTATGAAGCTTTTGAGATCAGGATTGGCATTACAATTTAGCGTTTTGTATATGTATAATACACATGAGTGAATGTGCAGTGACTTAATGTCTAACATATTCAGAGATTTGAGTAGGGGTACCGAGTGATGTCTGGGGCCAGAGTTGGATATTGTCCTAATAGCAGCTTTGTGTTGAGTAATTAGAGGACGTAAGTGATTTTGGGTAGTAGAGCCCCAAGCACAAATACCATAGTTGAGATATGGATAGATAAGGGAGTAATAGAGAGTCACCAGGGCAGGGCGTGGTACATAATATCTGATCTTAGAAAGAATGCCCACAGTTTTTGAAACTTTTTTTGATATGTTTAGAATGTGTCCCTGGAAATTCAGCTTGTGGTCAATGAGAATGCCAAGGAATTTGCCATCTAATTTGTTACAAATTTGGGTATTGTTTATTTTGAGATTTATTTGATAGGAAGATTTATTGCCAAACAGAATATAGAAAGTTTTGTCAATGTTAAGGGTGAGTTTGTTGGCAGTTAGCCACAGATGGACTTTATTTAGCTCAGTATTTACTGTGGCATTTAGAGCAAGGGGATCAGGACTGGAGTAAATGAAGGTTGTGTCGTCAGCAAATAGGATTGGTTTGAGGTGTTGGGAGGCATTTGGAAGGTCATTAATGTAGATGAGAAAGAGGAGAGGGCCAAGTATGCTGCCCTGGGGAACACCAATGTTGATGGGTAGGGTGGGCGAAATTGTATTATTCACAGAAACACATTGGAGCCTGTCAGTAAGGTAGGATTTGAGGTATTGTAGGGAGTGTCCTCTGACACCATAATGATGTAATTTAAGAAGAAGGTTTTGGTGGTTGACAGTATCGAAAGCTTTACGCAGGTCCACAAATAACCCAACAGGGAACTCATTTTTATCAAGAGCTGTATGAATCGAGTTAAGCATACTAATAAGTGCATCGTTAGTGCTTTTTTTGGGCCTGAAGCCATATTGGCAAGGGCTAAGTATATTGAGTTTGGCTAGATATGAGTAAAGCTGCTTATAGATTAGTTTTTCAAAAATTTTTGACAAGTTTGGCAGGATTGATATAGGTCTGTAGTTGTTAACATCTGTGAGATCACCACATTTGTGGACAGGCGTTACTCTCGCTTTTTTTAGAATATCTGGAAAGGTTTGGAGTTCAAGTGACTTGTTGAAGAGCAAAGCAATAGCAGGGGCTAAAGATCTGGAGGCTTTTTTGTAGATTAAAGTTGGTATCTCCTCAAGGGCACCAGACTTGGTTTTAAGGGAAAGGATTATCTCATTGACGTCAATGGAATTAATAGGCTTTAGGTACAGAGACTGGGGATAGTTCCCTGTAAGATAGTCCTTAATGTCAGTACTGGAAGATGGAATATCATTAGCAAGGGATGAACCAATGGAAGAGAAGAACCTATTGAACTCAATAGCAGAATCAGAGGCTGAAAGCTGACCATCGTTATTAGACAGGAGAGTCGGTTTGCTATTTAAAGACTTTTTTGATCCCAATATTTGTGAAATTGTTCTCCATGTTTGTTTAATGTTGCTCTTTATTTGGGTAAATTTATCTTCGTAGTATTTAGTTTTGGCTCGTCTAATTATCTTACATAGCAATAATGAGTAATTCTTTGAGAATTCTTTGGAGACAATCCCTAACCTATACTTTTTCTCAAGGTCATGTTTTTTATTAATAGATTTAAGTATTCCCTTTGTAAGCCAAGGATTGTTAAGCCTTTTGGTTGTGACTTGTTTTGTAAGCATA
>NC_091220.1:5822441-5827441 GCF_040958095.1 Procambarus clarkii
TATGTTATGTTTATGAAGATCATCACTTCTTATTTTTATCATTTTCTAGCCCCACAGCTTTACAGTCTTCTCTTATTCTTTTTCAAATAAAGTTTGCTTACTGTTTTCCATTGTTATATGATTTACTTCGTCGGAATCTCCAAGGTGGGTTCACCAGTGTAACGTGACAGTACACGAATGTGGAGAACAGGCACACAGGCTTAGATCTCATGTTTCATTGTCATTTCATAACTAAAATCATCCATCAATCAACAGAAAAAGTCATATTCATCATCATTGTTCCTAACTAAAATTATATGTCGTTAAGTAAGAAATATAGTCAAAGACACTCTTCGAGACATCAAGGACTTACTTCTTAACTAAAGTAGCCTTCACTTTGCTAAAATAGTCTTATTCATCATTGTTCATAACTAAAATTATATGACGTTAAGTAAGAAATATAGTCAAAGACACTCTTCGAGACATCAAGGACTTACTCAAAGACATCAAAGCTGATCTGCAAGATATCTTCGAGACATCAAAGTTACTCTTCATTACATCAAAGTCTCATTCAAATACTACTCAGGTTCTCAGAAGTCATTCTCAAAGTCCTCACTGATTTTCTCAGAGTCAGCAAAGTTATTCTCGGAGTCACCTTCGTTCTTCAGAGAAACTTTCCAAAACATCTTTGTTCATCAAAGTTATTCTCGGAGTCATCAAAGGTATTCTCTAACTCACTTTGGTCATTAAAGTTAATTTCTATGTTATAAAAGTTTGTCTCAGAGACATCTAAGTTTATCTTAGAGTCATCAAATGTAATCTCTAACTCACTTTTGTTCATCAAAGTTGATCTCAGAGTTAACAAGGGTAATCTCTATCTCAGTCTCGTTCATCAAAGTTGTTTCAAAGACATCAAAGTTAATCTCAGAGTTATCCAAAGATATTCTCATGTCCACAAAGTTATTCCAAGAGACGTCAAAGTTGATCAAAGTTATTCTCAGAATCATCAAAGAGATCTCTAATTCACCTTCGTTCACCAAAAAGTTGTTCTCTAAGACACATTCGTTCATCAAAGAAACTCTCCGTCCATCATGTTATTCTTTAAGTCATCTTCAGTCATAAAATTTCTCTCCAAAATGTAACTAGTTCAGCTTTTCATACAATACCGACGCTTCTGTTAAAATATATTTTCTTAGTCACTTTACCCTAAAACTGTTCTCAGAACTACAATGTCCCAATCCTACGTATCCTATCCTCTCCACCCAATGTTGCATAGTTAGCGTAACGTTCCTAAACCTGACTTTACCTATCCTAACTTAACTTACCATACCTTTACCTATCGTACATAACTTAACCTGCATAACATAACTTTACCTATCCTAACAGGACTTGCCTTACATTACCTATCTTACTTAACTTAACCTGCACAACCTAACTTACATAACTTATCTTACCTATCCTAAAGTAACCTAACTTGCTTTACCTAACTTAATCTACATTCCCAAACTGCCGTATCCTAACTTATCTAGTCCAAACCAGCCATGATCTAACTTACATAATTATTCCTGCTTGTCTTTGTGTTTTGTCAATCATTGTCTCATATTCATTTACTCATTTCAAGGGTTAATTTCTCAAATGGGCATTTTTGCATTTCAAGTGTTATTTGTTTAAGATTGGGAGTTTAACCATTTCAAAGGATTTTTGTTATATATATATATATATATATATATATATTTATATATATATATATATATATATATAACCATTTCAAAGGATTTTTGTTATATATATATATATATATATATATATATATATATATATATACCGGTAACGGTTATATATATATAAAACGGTTATATATATATATATATATATATAAAAGCGGTAACCATTTCAAAGGATTTTTGTTATATATATATATATATATATATATATATATATATATATATATATATATATATATATATATATATATATATATATATATATATATATACAAAAATCCTTTGAAATGGTTAAACTCCCAATCTTAAACAAATAACACTTGAAATGCAAAAATGCCCATTTGAGAAATTAACCCTTGAAATGAGTAAATGAATATGAGACAATGATTGACAAAACACAAAGACAAGCAGGAATAATTATGTAAGTTAGATCATGGCTGGTTTGGACTAGATAAGTTAGGATACGGCAGTTTGGGAATGTAGATTAAGTTAGGTAAAGCAAGTTAGGTTACTTTAGGATAGGTAAGATAAGTTATGTAAGTTAGGTTGTGCAGGTTAAGTTAAGTAAGATAGGTAATGTAAGGCAAGTCCTGTTAGGATAGGTAAAGTTATGTTATGCAGGTTAAGTTATGTACGATAGGTAAAGGTATGGTAAGTTAAGTTAGGATAGGTAAAGTCAGGTTTAGGAACGTTACGCTAACTATGCAACATTGGGTGGAGAGGATAGGATACGTAGGATTGGGACAGTGTAGTTCTGAGAACAGTTTTAGGGTAAAGTGACTAAGAAAATATATTTTAACAGAAGCGTCGGTATTGTATGAAAAGCTGAACTAGTTACATTTTGGAGAGAAATTTTATGACTGAAGATGACTTAAAGAATAACATGATGGACGGAGAGTTTCTTTGATGAACGAATGTGTCATAGAGAACAACTTTTTGGTGAACGAAGGTGAATTAGAGATCTCTTTGATGATTCTGAGAATAACTTTGATCAACTTTGACGTCTCTTGGAATAACTTTGTGGACATGAGAATATCTTTGGATAACTCTGAGATTAACTTTGATGTCTTTGAAACAACTTTGATGAACGAGACTGAGATAGAGATTACCCTTGTTAACTCTGAGATCAACTTTGATGAACAAAAGTGAGTTAGAGATTACATTTGATGACTCTAAGATAAACTTAGATGTCTCTGAGACAAACTTTTATAACATAGAAATTAACTTTAATGACCAAAGTGAGTTAGAGAATACCTTTGATGACTCCAAGAATAACTTTGATGAACAAAGATGTTTTGGAAAGTTTCTCTGAAGAACGAAGGTGACTCCGAGAATAACTTTGCTGACTCTGAGAAAATCAGTGAGGACTTTGAGAATGACTTCTGAGAACCTGAGTAGTATTTGAATGAGACTTTGATGTAATGAAGAGTAACTTTGATGTCTCGAAGATATCTTGCAGATCAGCTTTGATGTCTTTGAGTAAGTCCTTGATGTCTCGAAGAGTGTCTTTGACTATATTTCTTACTTAACGTCATATAATTTTAGTTATGAACAATGATGAATAAGACTATTTTAGCAAAGTGAAGGCTACTTTAGTTAAGAAGTAAGTCCTTGATGTCTCGAAGAGTGTCTTTGACTATATTTCTTACTTAACGACATATAATTTTAGTTAGGAACAATGATGATGAATATGACTTTTTCTGTTGATTGATGGATGATTTTAGTTATGAAATGACAATGAAACATGAGATCTAAGCCTGTGTGCCTGTTCTCCACATTCGTGTACTGTCACGTTACACTGGTGAACCCACCTTGGAGATTCCGACGAAGTAAATCATATAACAATGGAAAACAGTAAGCAAACTTTATTTGAAAAAGAATAAGAGAAGACTGTAAAGCTGTGGGGCTAGAAAATGATAAAAATAAGAAGTGATGATCTTCATAAACATAACATAAGATATCCATGGCCGTAATTAATACAGTGTGAACTCTCTTAAACTATGCACACCATGAAATCTCGTCAATATGCATAACTTGTCACTCTGCGAAACAACTTACTGACTATAGTGCGACAGTGAGAATAAAAATGACCACTTATGTTTTGGAGTGCTATTTTAGTCATGAAATACTGTAAAGGATGATTATTGACTAAAGGGAATTTCACGGACTGCTGGTGTTTGATGTGTTGAACTGCTTAAAGGAAGCATATTTGCTAGAAAAAATTCCTGTGAAATAATGCTTGTTATATGTTTTGACTACCTAGCTAATAGCATATTGCATGGCTAATAATGAAATGAAATGTCACATTTTTTGTCTGACTCACTTAGCACGAGTGAAGAGCTAACATTGAAAAAACTGGCAAAGGTTGAAAACTCTGTGAAATCATATCTGTTATGATAAGTTTTGACTAGCTGCACGCTAAGTTTGCCTTCTCTCTCTAATCTACACACACGATATGAAATGTGAATTTGTTGACTGAAGGAGCTTGATGATACGAATAGTAATTGCCGACATTGAGCATAATCTCAAAACATAGTTTCTGCAAAAAAAATAACATTAAATTAGATGCGAGCTGCGATTTGAAAACAGAAGATGTGTGATGTGTGGCTTATTGTGTGGACTCTGGAGATATGATCTCCACATATAAGTTTCTCAAGAAAAGCGGTAATATTTTTCTTGTGTTTGGATGTAAAGGCAAAACATTGATGTCATTTTCAATAATGTTATTTGCTCATCCGAGAAAGTTGATTTTCCCGTTACGTTACATTGTGTTACAGAGGGCTAAAACTGGTAGACCGTAATATTCATATGGAAGGAGATATAATGGAGATGGGCTAAGTCATACTTTTTATTTAAAAATGTCATTTCGGACTGCAAAAAGTTGATTTGCGTTACGTTACGTCACGGTACATTGTGTTACAGAGGGCTAAAACTGATAGACATCAATTATTTATATGGTAAGAGATGTAATGGAGATGGGCTAGCCCGCACTTTTCGTTTCAAAATGACATTTTGGACTGCAAAAAGTTGATTTGCGTTACGCTACGTTGCGTTACATTGTGTTACAGAGGGCTAATTAGGCTGGAGAGGGGCTTGAACGGATATAATTATGTTCGATGATCTAAGACTGAGGAAAATGGAGCTTGGTTAATGTCCAGATTAATTTTACTACGTTAGAAATAAAGCGATCTTAAATCTCAAGGTGATTTAGTTGGAAAATAAAGAACTTGTACAAAAAATGAACTAAGCTAAGGGGCAAGAGTTGAAACTTGATAACTGAACCGGTTTTTATTTACT
>NC_091220.1:5832441-6043282 GCF_040958095.1 Procambarus clarkii
CGTGGTGCAGTAGCCTCATGTGAGTCACGTGGGGCAGTAGTCTCACGTGAGTCACGTGGTGCAGAAGCCTCATGTGAGTCAGGAGGTGCAGTAGCCTCATGTGAGTCACGTGGTGCAGTAGCCTCATGTGAGTCACGTGGTGCAGTAGCCTCATGTAAGTCACGTGGTGCAGTAGCCTCATGTGAGTCACGAGGTGCAGTAGCCTCATGTGAGTCAGATGGTGCAGTAGCCTCATGTGAGTCACGTGGTGCAGTAGCCTCATGTGAGTCACGTGGTGCAGTAGCCTCATGTGAGTCAGGTGGTGCAGTAGCCTCATGTGAGTCAGGTGGTGCAGTAGCCTCATGTGAGTCAGGTGGTGCAGTAGCCTCATGTGAGTCAGGTGGTGCAGTAGCCTCATGTGAGTCACGTGGTGCAGTAGCCTCATGTGAGTCAGGTGGTTCAGTAGCCTCATGTGAGTCAGGTGGTGCAGTAGCTTCACGTGAGTCACGTGGTGCAGTAGCCTCATGTGAGTCACGTGGTGTAGAAACCTCATGTGAGTCACGTGGTGCAGTAGCCTCATGTAAGTCACGTGGTGCAGTAGCCTCATGTGAGTCACGTGGTGCAGTAGCCTCATGTGAGTCAGGAGGTGCAGTAGCCTCATGTGAGTTTAGGAGGTGCAGTAGCCTCATGTGAGTCACGTGGTGCAGTAGCCTCATGTGAGTCAGGTGGTGAAGTAGCCTCATGTGAGTCACGTGGTGCAGTAGCCTCATGTGAGTCACGTGATGCAGTAGCCTCATGTGAGTCACGTGGTGCAGTAGCCTCATGTGAGTCACGTGGTGCAGTAGCCTCATGTGAGTCAGGTGGTTCAGTAGCCTCATGTGAGTCAGGTGGTGCAGTAGCTTCACGTGAGTCACGTGGTGCAGTAGCCTCATGTGAGTCACGTGGTGCAGAAACCTCATGTGAGTCACGTGGTGCAGTAGCCTCATGTAAGTCACGTGGTGCAGTAGCCTCATGTGAGTCACGTGGTGCAGTAGCCTCATGTGAGTCACGTGGTGCAGTAGCCTCATGTGAGTTACGTGGTGCAGCAGCCTCACGTGAGTCACGTGGTGCAGTAGCCTCATGTGAGTCACGTGGTGCAGTAGCCTCATGTGAGTCACGTGGTGCAGTAGCCTCATGTGAGTCACGTGGTGCAGTAGCCTCATGTGAGTCACGTGGGGCAGTAGTCTCACGTGAGTCACGTGGTGCAGAAGCCTCATGTGAGTCAGGAGGTGCAGTAGCCTCATGTGAGTCACGTGGTGCAGTAGCCTCATGTGAGTCACGTGGTGCAGTAGCCTCACGTGAGTCACGTGGTGCAGTAGCCTCATGTGAGTCACGTGGTGCAGTAGCCTCATGTGAGTCACGTGGTGCAGTAGCCTCATGTAAGTCACGTGGTGCAGTAGCCTCATGTGAGTCACGTGGTGCAGTAGCCTCATGTGAGTCAGGTGGTGCAGTAGCCTCATGTGAGTCACGTGGTGCAGTAGCTTCATGTGAGTCACGTGGTGCAGTAGCCTCATGTGAGTCAGGTGGTGCAGTAGCTTAATGTGAGTCACGTGGTGCAGTAGCCTCATGTGAGTCACGTGGTGCAGTAGCCTCATGTGAGTCAGGTGGTGCAGTAGCCTCATGTGAGTCAGGTGGTGCAGTAGCCTCATGTGAGTCAGGTGGTGCAGTAGCCTCATGTGAGTCAGGTGGTGCAGTAGCCTCACGTGAGTCACGTGGTGCAGTAGCCTCATGTGAGTCACGTGGTGCAGTAGCCTCACGTGAGACACGTGGTGCAGTAGCCTCATGTGAGTCAGGAGGTGCAGTAGCCTCATGTGAGTTAGGAGGTGCAGTAGCCTCATGTGAGTCACGTGGTGCAGTAGCCTCATGTGAGTCAGGTGGTGAAGTAGCCTCATGTGAGTCAGGTGGTGCAGTAGCCTCATGTGAGTCACGTGATGCAGTAGCCTCATGTGAGTCACGTGGTGCAGTAGCCTCATGTGATTTACGTGGTGCAGTAGCCTCATGTGAGTCAGGTGGTTCAGTAGCCTCATGTGAGTCAGGTGGTGCAGTAGCTTCACGTGAGTCACGTGGTGCAGTAGCCTCATGTGAGTCACGTGGTGCAGTAGCCTCATGTGAGTCACGTGGTGCAGTAGCCTCATGTGAGTCACGTGGTGCAGTAGCCTCATGTGAGTCACGTGGTGCAGTAGCCTCATGTGAGTCACGTGGTGCAGTAGCCTCATGTGAGTTACGTGGTGCAGCAGCCTCACGTGAGTCACGTGGTGCAGTAGCCTCATGTGAGTCACGTGGTGCAGTAGCCTCATGTGAGTCACGTGGTGCAGTAGCCTCATGTGAGTCACGTGGTGCAGTAGCCTCATGTGAGTCACGTGGGGCAGTAGTCTCACGTGAGTCACGTGGTGCAGAAGCCTCATGTGAGTCAGGAGGTGCAGTAGCCTCATGTGAGTCACGTGGTGCAGTAGCCTCATGTGAGTCACGTGGTGCAGTAGCCTCACGTGAGTCACGTGGTGCAGTAGCCTCATGTGAGTCACGTGGTCCAGTAGCCTCATGTGAGTCACGTGGTGCAGTAGCCTCATGTAAGTCAGGTGGTGCAGTAGCCTCATGTGAGTCACGTGGTGCAGTAGCCTCATGTGAGTCAGGTGGTGCAGTAGCCTCATGTGAGTCACGTGGTGCAGTAGCTTCATGTGAGTCACGTGGTGCAGTAGCCTCATGTGAGTCAGGTGGTGCAGTAGCCTCATGTGAGTCAGGTGGTGCAATAGCTTAATGTGAGTCACGTGGTGCAGTAGCCTCATGTGAGTCACGTGGTGCAGTAGCCTCATGTGAGTCAGGTGGTGCAGTAGCCTCATGTGAGTCAGGTGGTGCAGTAGCCTCATGTGAGTCAGGTGGTGCAGTAGCCTCATGTGAGTCAGGTGGTGCAGTAGCCTCACGTGAGTCACGTGGTGCAGTAGCCTCATGTGAGTCACGTGGTGCAGTAGCCTCACGTGAGACACGTGGTGCAGTAGCCTCATGTGAGTCAGGAGGTGCAGTAGCCTCATGTGAGTTAGGAGGTGCAGTAGCCTCATGTGAGTCACGTGGTGCAGTAGCCTCATGTGAGTCACGTGGTGCAGTAGCCTCTTGTGAGTCAGGTGGTGAAGTAGCCTCATGTGAGTCAGGTGGTGCAGTAGCCTCATGTGAGTCACGTGATGCAGTAGCCTCATGTGAGTCACGTGGTGCAGTAGCATCATGTGAGTCACGTGGTGCAGTAGCCTCATGTGAGTCAGGTGGTTCAGTAGCCTCATGTGAGTCAGGTGGTGCAGTAGCTTCACGTGAGTCACGTGGTGCAGTAGCCTCATGTGAGTCACGTGGTGCAGTAGCCTCATGTGAGTCACGTGGTGCAGTAGCCTCATGTGAGTCACGTGGTGCAGTAGCCTCATGTGAGTCACGTGGTGCAGTAGCCTCATGTGAGTTACGTGGTGCAGCAGCCTCACGTGAGTCACGTAATGCAGTAGCCTCATGTGAGTCACGTGGTGCAGTAGCCTCATGTGAGTCACGTGGTGCAGTAGCCTCATGTGAGTCACGTGGTGCAGTAGCCTCATGTGAGTCACGTGGGGCAGTAGTCTCACGTGAGTCACGTGGTGCAGAAGCCTCATGTGAGTCAGGAGGTGCAGTAGCCTCATGTGAGTCACGTGGTGCAGTAGCCTCATGTGAGTCACGTGGTGCAGTAGCCTCACGTGAGTCACGTGGTGCAGTAGCCTCATGTGAGTCACGTGGTGCAGTAGCCTCATGTGAGTCACGTGGTGCAGTAGCCTCATGTAAGTCACGTGGTGCAGTAGCCTCATGTGAGTCAGGAGGTGCAGTAGCCTCATGTGAGTCACGTGGTGCAGTAGCCTCATGTGAGTCACGTGGTGCAGTAGCCTCATGTGAGTCACGTGGTGCAGTAGCCTCATGTGAGTCACCTGGTGAAGTAGCCTCATGTGAGTCACGTGGTGCAGTAGCCTCATGTGAGTCACGTGGTGCAGTAGCCTCATGTGAGTCAGGAGGGGCAGTAGCCTCATGTGAGTCACGTGGTGCAGTAGCCTCATGTGAGTCACCTGGTGCAGTAGCCTCATGTGAGTCACGTGGTGCAGTAGCCTCATGTGAGTCACGTGGTGCAGTAGCCTCATGTGAGTCACGTGGTGCAGTAGCCTCACGTGAGTCACGTGGTGCAGTAGCCTCATGTGAGTCACGTGGTGCAGTAGCCTCATGTGAGTCACGTGGTGCAGTAGCCTCATGTGAGTCACGTGGTGCAGTAGCCTCATGTGAGTCACGTGGTGCAGTAGCCTCATGTGAGTCAGGTGTGAAATAAGATCTGTTAATTTATAATGTCTGGGAAAAGCAACAAAGCAGAAGAACAAACAAAAACAGATTATTATGGACTATATTGTCGAGAAGAAAACCTCAGTCACTCCTCTCCCAGAACTATCCCTCCCCTCCCAGAACTATCCCTCCCCTCCCTGAACTGTCCCTCCCCTCCCAGAACTGTTCCTCCCCTCCCAGAACTATCCCTCACCTCCCAGAACTATCCCTCCCCTCCCAGAACTGTCCCTCCCCTCCCAGAACTATCCCTCCCCTCCCAGAACTATCCCTCCCCTCCCAGAACTATCCCTCCCCTCCCAGAACTATCCCTCCCCTCCCAGAACTGTCCCTCCCCTCCCAGAACTGTCCCTCCCCTCCCAGAACTATCCCTCCCCTCCCAGAACTATCCCTCCCCTCCCAGAACTATCCCTCCCCTCCCAGAACTGCCCCCCCCCCTCCCAGAACTATCCCTCCCCTCCCAGAACTATCCCTCCCCTCCCAGAACTATCCCTCCCCTCCCAGAACTATCCCTCCCATCCCAGAACTATCCCTCCCATCCCAGAACTATCCCTAACCTCCCAGAACTGTCCCTACCCTCCCAGAACTGTCCCTCCCCTCCCAGAACTATCCCTCCCCTCCCAGAACTATCCCTTCCCTCCCAGAACTATCCCTCCCCTCCCAGAACTGTCCCTCCCCTCCCAGAACTATCCCTCCCCTCCCAGAACTATCCCTCCCCTCCCAGAACTATCCCTCCCCTCCCAGAACTATCCCTCAGCTCCCAGAACTGTCCCTCCCCTCCCAGAACTGTCCCTCCCCTCCCAGAACTATCCCTCCCCTCCCAGAACTATCCCTCCCCTCCCAGAACTATCCCTCCCCTCCCAGAACTGTCCCTCCCCTCCCAGAACTATCCCTCCCCTCCCAGAACTATCCCTCCCCTCCCAGAACTATCCCTCCCCTCCCAGAACTGTCCCTCCCCTCCCAGAACTGTCCCTCCCCTCCCAGAACTATCCCTCCCCTCCCAGATCTATCCCTCCCCTCCCAGAACTATCCCTCCCATCCCAGAACTATCCCTCCCCTCCCAGAACTATCCCTCCCATCCCAGAACTGTCCCTCCCATCCCAGAACTATCCCTCCCCTCCCAGAACTATCCCTCCCCTCCCAGAACTATCCCTCCCCTCCCAGAACAATCCCTCCCCTCCCAGAACTATCCCTCCCCTCCCAGAACTATCCCTCCCATCCCAGAACTATCCCTCCCCTCCCAGAACTATCCCTACCCTCCCAGAATTATCCCTCCCCTCCCAGAACTATCCCTCCCCTCCCATAACTATCCCTCCCATCCCAGAACTATCCCTCCCATCCCAGAACTATCCCTCCTCTCCCAGAACTATCCCTCCCCTCCCAGAACTATCCCTCCCCTCCCAGATCTATCCCTCCCCTCCCAGAACTATCCCTCCCCTCCCAGAATTATCCCTCCCCTCCCAGAACTATCCCTCCCCTCCCATAACTATCCCTCCCATCCCAGAACTATCCCTCCCATCCCAGAACTATCCCTCCTCTCCCAGAACTATCCCTCCCCTCCCAGAACTATCCCTCCCATCCCAGAACTATCCCTCCCCTCCCAGAACTATCCCTCCCCTCCCAGAACTATTCATCCCCTCCCAGAACTATCCCTCCCATCCCAGAACTATCCCTCCAATCCCAGAACTATCCCTCCAATCCCAGAACTATCCCTCCCATCCCAGAACTATTCCTCCTATCCCAGAACTATCCCTCCCCTCCCAGAATTATCCCTCCCCTCCCAGAACTATCCCTCAACTCCCAGAACTATCCCTTCCATCCCAGAACTATTCATCCCCTCCCAGAACTATCCCTCCCATCCCAGAACTATCCCTCCCATCCCAGAACTATCCCTCCCATCCCAGAACTATTCCTCCCATCCCAGAACTATCCCTCCCATCCCAGAACTATCCCTCCCATCCCAGAACTATCCCTCCCCTCCCAGAACTATCCCTCTCATCCCAGAACTATCCCTCCCATCCCAGAACTATTCCTCCCCTCCCAGAACAGAGTGTGAATCACCTTGTAATGGTGTCCGAGGAGAGTCCGGCCTCGCATATCGCCAGCTATGAAGGCGTGAGTGCCTGCCATCAATGCCGCTACCATAGCATCATCATGTAGCATTAGGTCTGTTTTATTCCACAACTTCTTATAGAGGTCATCATTGGTATTCTTCAGCACCCATGACAGGCCACCACCGATGTCCTTCAATGCCAACCTTTTATAAATTATTGCATTAGTTATTACCACTGAGTCACAATAATTATTTTTCCTTAGACTATTTAATAATAGTTTATATTTTATAATGAGTAACATTATTTTCACACACAAAACACACACACTCAGACACACACACACACACATATATATATATATATATATATATATATATATATATATATCTATCCCTCCCCTCCCAGAACAATCCCTCCCCTCCCAGAACTATCCCTCCCCTCCCAGAACTATCCCTCCCATCCCAGAACTATCCCTCCCCTCCCAGAACTATCCCTCCCCTCCCAGAATTATCCCTCCCCTCCCAGAACTATCCCTCCCCTCCCATAACTATCCCTCCCATCCCAGAACTATCCCTCCCATCCCAGAACTATCCCTCCTCTCCCAGAACTATCCCTCCCCTTCCAGAACTATCCCTCCCCTCCCAGATCTATCCCTCCCCTCCCAGAACTATCCCTCCCCTCCCAGAATTATCCCTCCCCTCCCAGAACTATCCCTCCCCTCCCATAACTATCCCTCCCATCCCAGAACTATCCCTCCCATCCCAGAACTATCCCTCCCCTCCCAGAACTATCCCTCCCCTCCCAGAACTATCCCTCCCATCCCAGAACTATCCCTCCCCTCCCAGAACTATCCCTCCCCTCCCAGAACTATTCATCCCCTCCCAGAACTATCCCTCCCATCCCAGAACTATCCCTCCAATCCCAGAACTATCCCTCCCATCCCAGAACTATTCCTCCTATCCCAGAACTATCCCTCCCCTCCCAGAATTATCCCTCCCCTCCCAGAACTATCCCTCAACTCCCAGAACTATCCCTTCCATCCCAGAACTATTCATCCCCTCCCAGAACTATCCCTCCCATCCCAGAACTATCCCTCCCATCCCAGAACTATCCCTCCCATCCCAGAACTATCCCTCCCATCCCAGAACTATCCCTCCCATCCCAGAACTATCCCTCCCCTCCCAGAACTATCCCTCTCATCCCAGAACTATCCCTCCCATCCCAGAACTATTCCTCCCCTCCCAGAACAGAGTGTGAATCACCTTGTAATGGTGTCCGAGGAGAGTCCGGCCTCGCATATCGCCAGCTATGAAGGCGTGAGTGCCTGCCATCAATGCCGCTACCATAGCATCATCATGTAGCATTAGGTCTGTTTTATTCCACAACTTCTTATAGAGGTCATCATTGGTATTCTTCAGCACCCATGACAGGCCACCACCGATGTCCTTCAATGCCAACCTTTTATAAATTATTGCATTAGTTATTACCACTGAGTCACAATAATTATTTTTCCTTAGACTATTTAATAATAGTTTATATTTTATAATGAGTAACATTATTTTCACACACAAAACACACACACTCAGACACACACACACACACACATATATATATATATATATATATATATATATATATATATATATATATATATATATATATATATATATATATATATATATATATATATATATATATATATATATATATATATATATTAGTATATTTTGGTAGCAGTCTCTCCTGTAGACATATATTATTAAATATGACCGAAAAAGTAATGTGAACAGTGAAACGAAATGTACGAAAGATTGAGAAAATTCGTGTTAGAATTATTAATCTTACTTTTTCGGTCATATTTAATAATATATATATATATATATATATATATATATATATATATATATATATATATATATATATATATATATATATATATATATATATATATATATATATATGTCGTACCTAATAGCCATAATGCACTTCTCAGCCTACTATGCAAGGCCCGATTTGCCTAATAAGCCAAGTTTTCATGAATTAACTGTTTTTCGACTACCTAACCTACCTAACCTAACCTAACCTAACTTTTTCGGCAACCTAACCTAACCTAACCTATAGAGATAGGTTAGGTTAGGTTAGGTAGGGTTGGTTAGGTTCGGTCATATATCTACGTTAATTTTAACTCCAATAAAAAAATATTGACCTCTTACATAATGAAATGGGTAGCTTTATCATTTCATAAGAAAAAAATTAGAGAAAATATATTAATTCAGGAAAACTTGGCTTATTAGGCAAATCGGGCCTTGCATAGTAGGCCGACAACGACGTTCTGGCTACTAGGTACGACATATATATATATATATATATATATATATATATATATATATATATATATATATATATATATATATATATATATATATATATATATATATATATATATGTGTGTGTGTGTGTATATCACGAAAATAAACACGTGATTAAGAATGTGACAATGTCAGACCACGGAGGAAAATGAAACAGGAAATTTCCTTAAATACTTTCGTATATTAAATACATCTTCAGAAGGAATGAATATATATATATATATATATATATATATATATATATATATATATATATATATATATATATATATATATATATATATATATATATATATATATATGTATATACCTGCATTTGGGTGAGGCGATATGTTACAACAGTTTTGGATGAGGTGAAAACAAACTTTCAGCACAAGACAGAACACGAAACAATAGGTATAATATTTTGTCAGTTAAAGGGAAGAATGGAAGTAACTGCAAACGGCCTATTGGCCCATATTTCTTGATGCTTCTATATTGGTGCGGAGTCTTGAGGTGGGTAGAATATAGTTGTGCATTAATTGGCTGTTGATTGCTGGTGTCGACTTCTTAATGTGTAGTGCCTCGCAGATATCAAGCCACCTGCTATCGCTGTATCTATCGATGATTTCCGTGTTTTTTGTTAAGACTTCTCTGGTGATGGTCTGGTTGTGGGAAGAGATTATATGTTCCTTAATGGAGCCCTGTTGCTTATGCATCATTAATCGTCTGGAAAGAGATGTTGTTGTCTTGCCTATATACTGAGTTCTTTGAGGCTTACAGTCCCCAAGTGGGCATTTGAAGGCATAGACGACATTGGTCTCTTTTAAAGCTTTCAGCTTTGTGTCTGGAGAGTTTCTCATGAGTAGGTTGGCACTTTTCTTGGTTTTATAGTAAATCGTCAATTGTATCTTCTGATTTTTGTCTGTAGGGATAACGTTTCTATTAACAGGGGTTAGTTAGGGGAGCCGGTCGGCCGAGCGGACAGCACACTGGGCTTGTGATCCTGTGGTCCCGGGCGCCGGCGAGAAACAATGGGCATAGTTTCTTTCACATTATGCCCCTGTTACCTAGCAGTAAAATAGGTACCTGGGTGTTAGTCAGCTGTCACAGGCTGCTTCCTGGGGGTGGAGGCCTGGTCGAGGACCGGGCCGCGGGGACATTAAAAGCCCCGAAATCATCTCAAGATAGAACAATGTCTTTCAGAACCCTTTCCTCCGTTTTATGAGCTGTGGCAAAGAAGTTCCTGTAAAATAGTCTAATAGGGGGTACAGGTGTTGTGTTAGTTGTCTCTTCAGAGATTGCATGGCATTTCACCTTCCTTCTTATGATGTCTTCAACGAAACCATTGGAGAAGCCGTTGTTGACTAGGACCTGCCTTACCCTACAGAGTTCTTCATCGACTTGCTTCCATCCTGAGCTGTGGCTGAGAGCACGGTCGACATAAGCGTTAACGACACTCCTCTTGTACCTGTCTGGGCAGTCACTGTTGGCATTCAGGCACATTCCTATGTTTGTTTCCTTAGTGTAGTCTGCAGTGTGGAAACCTCCGCTCCTTTCCATGACTGTTACATCTAGAAAGGGCAGCTTCCCATCCTTCTCCATCTCGTAAGTGAAATGCAATACAGAATTCTGCTCAAATGCCTCCTTTAGCTCCTGCAGATGTCTGACATCAGGTACCTGTGTAAAAATGTCGTCAACATACCTGCAGTATATGGCTGGTTTCAAGTTCATGTCGACTAAGACCTTTTGCTCGATGGTACCCATGTAGAATTTCGCGAACAGGACACCTAGGGGAGAACCCATGGCGACCCCATCTACTTGCTTATACATGTGCCCATCCGGGCTCAAGAAGGGTGCCTCTTTAGTACAAGCTTGGAGTAGTTTCCTTAGAATGTTTTCTGGTATGTCAAGAGGAGTACAGGCCGGATCACGCTACACTCTGTCCGCTGTCATCCCGCTTGTTTCATCCACAGGTACGATGGTAAGCAGTGATTCTACGTCCAACGAGGCTCTTATCCCTGTGGCCCGTGTTCCCCGCAGTAAGTCAACAAATTACTTTGGAGACTTCAGGCTGAAGGCGCAAGGAACATAAGGAGTCAGCAAGCGGTTGAGTCGCTTCCCCAGTCTGTACGTGGGTGTGGGTATCTGGCTGATGATTGGCCAAAGTAGGTTTCCAGGTTTATGTGTCTTGACATTTCCATACGTGTTTCCAGGTTTATATTCCCCAATAACCTTTGGCAGGTGGAGTCCGGATATTTTGGCGTTCACAGTTTAGGTCAATTTGTTGACCTTTGCTTTCAATTCGGCTGTAGTGTCCTTCAATTCGGAGGGCCTGTGGTGTGAGACGGGTGCCGGTTGCTGACATTGGGGTTGCTAATAGGAAATCACCTGCATGGGGAGCTGCTACAGCTCTAAGTCGGGCAGTGTCATGTGGTGTTGTCGCAGCTTCTTAGGGCGGCAATGGGGAGATCCCAGCTGGATTGCTTATGGGCTTCAGAAGGCGGTCGTTGGGGTGCTGGTCCTGCGAGAGAGACCCATTTGGTTGTGCAGTCTGTGAAGCTGGGATCATGTACCCCTGCCTGTTGAACTAGGTGCTCAGGTAGGATTTCCTTCACCAAGTTGTCAGACCCTACTGAAGAGGACAGGAACGCTGGTACAGCAATTTGTGTTGCTGTGCGCACGCCAAGGCCCCAGATTCTGACAGGAAGGGAGGCCTGTTTTCACTCGCTGAGGGAAAGATTGAGGGCTTTTTCTAGTGTTGATTTCAGCAAGCTGTAGTACTCTTCTAATTTAATATTGTTGAAAGATGGCGAACATCTTAGAAAGTAGGTCAGCCTGGGAAGGGACAAGCATCTGGTGATGAGGTAAAGTGCATCATGAGCATCGATGTCTTCAATCCTCTCGTTCATCCTCTTCAGGTCAGTGATCTTCTTAACTGTCATGTTCACAGAAAATGGTACCATCCGTTTTCTATGTGTGGCAGCTGAGACGCCAGAGAGAGAGGTAAACAAGAGCGTACAGGACGCTACCAGCTTGGAAGCTACTAGTCATGTATCAGTTTAAATATTAAAGTCAATAACCAAGCAATGACTTTATATCAACCCTACAACCAAGACTTCCTCAGCTACACACAAACACCACATTGGCAACAAGGATGAACTGTGAACGCAGGTATTTGTTCAGTTTAAAACACAAGGGAGAAGCATGCTGCCTGGAGGAGGAAGAGAAGCTGTGAGCACCATACCCAATGCTGTGTGCTAAACGATGCTGTGTGCTAACTAATGCTGTGTGCTAACCAATGCTGTGTGCTACCCAAGCTGTGCTGACTGAAGAAGCTGTGTACTGAGGAATCTGCCGACGCAGTGTACGAAACGACGCTTTGATGCTGTATACAAAACCCGATGTTTTGTATGCGAAACGCGCTCTGTGCTACAATTCTTCACGCTGTGAACTGACTGCTGCACCAACTGCTGCACCAACTGCTGTACCAATTGCTGTACCAACTGCTGTACCAACTGCTAACTACTGCTGTGCCAACTGCTGTACCAACTGCTGCACCAACTGCTGTACCAACTGCTGTACCAACTGCTGTACCAACTGCTAACTACTGCTGTGCCAACTGCTGTGCTGCTGCTGTGAGTAGGAACAACACATGTATACAAGGGCTAGGTAAGAAGTCAGATGCTGCTGTATTGTGCTCTGCTGTGAACTTTTGCATTAAAATGCTTGTGTGCTTTGCAAAATTAAAGTAATTACAGTGAATTCTTAACTAACATATACAGTACAGTAAGTGTATTCTGAGAAAGATTTAAGTGATAAGTTTACTTTTATTCAGTAAACAAATGGCAAATTTACCTCAGTTTCCTGCATTTGATCCTGACTGTGACCAGACAAACCTCTCACAGAGGTGGACCAGATGGCTTAAAAGGTTTGAAAATTTGTTGATAGTTTCAGACATCAAAAGTGCTGAAAGAAAGCGTGCCTTTCTACTTCATTATGCAGGTGATAGAGTTTGTGGCATCTTTGACACACTGAAAGACACCGATGGTGCCAAAGATTATGACACTGCCAAAGCCAAATTAACTGAGCACTTCAAACCAAGACAAAACGCTGCAATGGAAATTATGCATTTCAGGAGGGCAAAACAACTCTCTAATGAAACTGTGAATCAATACCACACACGTGAGGGGAGCCGGTCGGCCGAGCGGATAGCATGCTGGACTTGTGATCCTGTGGTCCCGGGTTCGATCCCGGGCGCCGGCGAGAAACAATGGGCAGAGTTTCTTTCACCCAATGCTCCTATTACCTAGCAGTAAAATAGGTACCTGGGTGTTAGTCAGCTGTCACGGGCTGTTTCCTGGGGGGTGGAGGCCTGGTCGAGGACCGGGCCGCGGGGACACTAAAGCCCCGAAATCATCTCAAGATAACGTCTGCAGGGTTTAGCAGCCCATTGTGAGTTTGCTATCTTCAGGTTATCTTGGGATGATTTCGGGGCATTAGTGTCCCCGCGGCCCGGTCTTCGACCAGACCTCCACCCCCAGGAAGCAGCCCGTGACAGTTGTATGGCAATTCCACGACCAAGAGACGGCTTCCTGAACCTTGCAGGAATCAACCTCACTGAGGACCAAGTCACTCTCCTAAATCTGGGTATAAACTGTCGCGTTATGTCCAGACCGAGTGAGATGGCCCGGAAAGTGGAGTTGGAGATCCTGTTGGATGACATATTCGACCTCGAGACACAAAAGAAGGTCACCACCAAAGACACCTTACAAGCAGAACTTATTGCGGAAGGAGGAAAGAATCGAGGCAATTACAGAAGCACTATACTGTCCCCCGAGCTCAAAGCGGCAGCTAAGAGCCTTCGTGAGAACAAGGAGATAGTCGTCAGGAGAAGTGACAAGTCGCCAATATACGTCATTCTTAAAAAAGACGAATTTTTTGCAAAAATGAACCTCATTCTCTCTGACCAAATTAAATTCCAAAGGGTAACGAAGGACACTACAGCCGAATTGAAGGCAAAGGTCAACAAATTGATCGAAACTGTGAACGCCAAGAAATCCGGACTCCACCTGCCAAAGATTATAGGGGAATATAATCCTGGATACGCGTATGGAAAGTCAAGACACATAAGCCTGGAAACCCACTTCGGCCAATCATTAGCCAGATACCCACACCCACGTACAGACTGGCGAAGCGACTCAATGGCTTGCTGACTCCTTATGTCCCTTGCACCTTCAGCCTGAAGTCTCCAAAGGAATTTGTTGACTTACTGCAGGGAACACAGGCCACAAGGATAAGAGCCTCATAGGACGTAGAATCAATGTTTACCAACGTACCTGTGGATGAAACAATCGGGATGATAGCTGACAGAGTGTATCGTGATCCGGCCAGTACTCCTCTTGACATACCAGAAAACATTCTAAGGAAACTACTCCGTGCTTGTACTAAAGAGGCACCCTTCTTGAGCCCAGATGGGTACATGTATAAGCAAGTAGATGGGGTCGCCATGGGTTCTCCTCTAGATGTCCTGTTTGCGAACTTCTACATGGGTACCATCGAACAGAAGGTCTTAGTCGACATGAACTTGAAACCGGCCATATACTGCAGGTATGTTGTCGACATTTTTACACAGGTACCTGATGTCAGACATCTGCAGGAGCTGAAAGAGGCATTTAAGCGGAATTCTGTGTTGCGTTTCACTTACGAGATGGAGAAGGATGGGAAGCTGCCCTTTCTAGATGTAACGGTCGTGGAAAGGAGCGGAGATTTCCACACTGCAGTCTACACTAAGGAAACAAACATAGGAATGTGCCTGAATGCCAACAGTGACTGCCCAGACAGGTACAAGAAGAGTTTTGTTAACGCTTATGTGGACCGTGCTCTCAGCAACGGCTCAGGATGGAAGCAAGTCGATGAAGAACTCTGTAGGGTAAGGCAGATCCTAGTCAACAACGGCTTCTCTAATGGTTTCATTGAAGACATCATAAGAAGGAAGGTGAAACGCCATGCAACCTCTGAAGAGAAAACTAACACAACACTTTACCCCCTATTAGACTATTTTACAGGAACTTCTCTTCCACGGCTCATAAAACGGAGGAAAGAGTCCTGAAAGATATTGTTGATAGGAACGTTATCCCTACAGACAAAAATCAGAAGATACAATTGACGATTTACTATAAAACCAAGAAAATGGCCAACCTACTCATGAGAAACTCTCCAGACACAAAGCAGAACGCTTTAAAAGAGACCAACGTCGTCTATGCCTTCAAATGCCCACTTGGGGACTGTAAGCCTCGAAGAACTCAGTATATAGGCAAGACAACAAGATCTCTTTCCAGGCGATTAACGATGCATAAGCAACAGGGCTCCATTAAGGAACATAATCTCTTCCCACAACCAGACCATCTCCAGAGAATCTTAACAAACAACACAGAAATCATCGATAGATACAGCGATAGCAGGCGGCTTGACATCTGTGAGGCACTACACATCAAGAAGTCAACACCAGCAATCAACAGCCAATTAATGCACAACTATATTCTACCCACTTCAAGACTCCTCCCCAATATAGAAGCATCAAGAAATATGGGGCAATACATTATATATATACATATATATAATGTATATAATGCATTATATATATATATATATAATGTATATTGGTGTATACTGGCAGCAGGTTTTCTTTCAAACATGTTTCATTGAATATGACCGCATATTCTGTATTTATTATTTTCTGGTTTAGGGCTTCTATCCCTCTAACTATTTTCTTAGCATCAGGGCTTAATTGAAATAGGAGTTCTCCAAAACTCATTTTCGTACTTTTAAGGTGAAGAAAAGAAGTGATTTACTATAGAGTGTATTACACTTATTTGTATAATTTGCACGACGTTTCGAACATCCATGGTTCATTCTCAAGTGAACTGATCTTACAATACTAGTTGATTTTATACCCGCATTAGGTCAGGTGATAATACAATGAAGGTGAAAAACATGGGGGGATACATAAGGGATAAATGTGAGGTGAAACATAGAGGCTGCAGAAGGCGTATTGGCCCATACGAGGCATCTCCTATCTAAACACAAAGATTAATCCAGTGTAATTGGCCTGTTATGTTGGACATTGTCTTCTGTGTTGGCATCGATATGTTCTTGTCTTGTCCTTACTTTCATGGTGGGTAGAGTAAATAGTTCCGTGATTTGGGTGTTCATGGTAGGTCGCTCTATTCTTATGTGAATTGCCTCAAGAATTTGTAATCTTCTTGAATCTTGGGTTTTGTCTATTATGCAAGTATTCTTGTTCAACATTTCTCTTGTTAGAGTAATGTCATGGGCTTGTCTCATGTGATTCCTAGGGGCACCAGATTGAAGATGGCATGTCAAACGCCTCGTCAGCTTGGTCGACGTCATACCTATGTACTTACATTGAAGGTTACATCCTTCGTGGGGGGAAGTGTACATGTATACAACGCTTGACTGCTGTAGAGGGTTCTCCATAAACATAAACCTGATAATATTCTACAAAACCAAGAAGACTTCCGAACTCCTTATCAAAAACAGCCCGAAGCCGACGGAGAACCCTCTACAGCAGTCAAGCGTTGTATACATGTACACTTGCCCCCACGAAGGATGTAACCTTCAATGTAAGTACATAGGTATGACGTCGACCAAGCTGACGAGGCGTTTGTTATTCTAACAAGAGAAATGTTGAACAAGAATACTTGCATAATAGACAAAACCCAAGATTCAAGAAGATTACAAATTCTTGAGGCAATTCACATAAGAATAGAGCGACCTACCATGAACACCCAAATCACGGAACTATTTACTCTACCCACCATGAGAGTAAGGACAAGACAAGAACATATCGATGCCAACACAGAAGACAATGTCCAACATAACAGGCCAATTACACTGGATTAATCTTTGTGTTTAGATAGGAGATGCCTCGTATGGGCCAATACGCCTTCTGCAGCTTCTATGTTTCACCTCACATTTATCCCTTATGTATCCCCCCATGTTTTTCACCTTCATTGTATTATCACCTGACCTAATGCGGGTATAAAATCAACTAGTATTGTAAGATCAGTTCACTTGAGAATGAACCATGGATGTTCGAAACGTCGTGCAAATTATACAAATAAGTGTAATACACTCTATAGTAAATCACTTCTTTTCTTCACCTTAAAAGTACGAAAATGAGTTTTGGAGAACTCCTATTTCAATTAAGCCCTGATGCTAAGAAAATAGTTAGAGGGATAGAAGCCCTAAACCAGAAAATATAATGTATATATATATATATATATATATATATATATATATATATATATATATATATATATATATATATATATATATATAACTGACAAGAGATCTCTACCAATATGAACAGTTGTTATATGAGCCTGCAATTAATTATCGTCGGTTGAAAATACCACTATTACAGATTCAAGCCCAATTGCATATATTGAAAGCAAATAGGAAATCTTACCAAAATCAGGTCCACGACGACGACGACATAGTAGTTGAAGATGTGGAACCATTCCTGTCTGACCTAGCACAATATGAAGAAGAAACTCAAGCCAGGTTGGAGCATTTACACAGGATAATTGAATCAGAACAATTAGCCAGTACATCAAATAAAGTAGATAATGTTATGGATGATCTGGATCTTTTTGAGAATAAATGTAAAGCCAGATTAGATCCTTTAATCAACAAGGATAAAGCTTCACCCACCACAGCTTCACCTAATATTATACCACCAGAAATTAAGCAGTTCTCAGACAATTTATCCACAGTCTCTGTGGTTTCTGAAAACCCAATACCTGAGGCTACTAGGTTAACATGCCTCCAAACTAGAGGTGAAGCTGAACCAGTAGTAGAAAATGTAAATGAAAATAGCGACAGCACTAATTTCCCAGTCCAGCTTCTTAGGGATAATGCTGGCAATGAGAAAACTGTTATACATCTAGTACTACAATTGCTGGACTTACCTCAACCTGATCAGACTGCTGACTCATTACAATCCTTCAGTATGGAGTTTGAGTCACTACTAAGAACATTCAGTCTTAAGGTTGATATAACTACTAGTGAATGGATGACCAAAGTAGTCCTTCAACGAAAATTGTCCAGCAATATACTAGATGAATTATATGCACATCAACATAACACCATCCTGACAGTACAGGACATCACTGAAGGTTTGCGTTCCATCATAGACAAACGACGAGCAAATGAGGAAGTTAAAGCCTCATGCAAGCCTTCAGAAATAGAAAATAATAGTCAATTAATGGGTAAAACAACTACCCCAAATAAACATCAGTCAATTACTCTCACACCAAGTTGGAGAAAATCTGACAATGCAGCAGAATCCTCCAAGCCTACTGTTACTAGTTCACCCAAACCGGTAACTTCCAAACGTGCAGTAGGCTGGGGGACATGTATGTTCTGCAAAAAGAAACATTCACCGTTGTGCTAATTATCCAGACAGAGACACTCGTATTAAGCAACTCCAGGAATTAGGGAGATGTTCAAGGTGTCTCAAGTCACACAACATAGACTATTGTGATACCCCAATTCAACACCTGCAACAGGTGTAGAAGAGGTAAACACCATGCAGCACTGTGCAAATATACGAAATTAACGTATTCCAAACCCAAGGTGGAAGATAGCATTCCCACCACAGTACAGTTTTGCAAGGTGCGAGAGAAAATTAGTGTCCAAGCGGCAGAGTCCAAAAGTAATGCGACTCTGCCTACTGCCCAAATTACCATCCAGAATAAGAGGGCCAAAGTCCATACTCGTGGGTTGTTTGACCAAGGGTCCCAGAGAACATGTCACTAAAAAGTTGGCAGCTGAACTACAATTAAAGCCTGTAGCCCAGACGACAATCAACATCTCAGGGTTTCTAACAGATACAGGACCTCAAGTCTACCAGGTGGTACAACCATCAGTACGTTTAGGCAGGTACGTCTGTCAAGTACAAGCCATTGTGGTGGACAAAATACCAACAGACCTACAAGTACAAGGTCTGGGAGGAACAGTCAAATTCCTGAGAAATAGAGGAATAAAATTGGCAGATAATATTAAGTCTGATCACCTCACTGACTTCGGTATCCTTGTAGATACAGACTACTACCATCGATTAATCGATAGCCCTACTAAATATCAGGGCATAACCATGCTAAATTCTGCAGGAGATAAATTACTCTCAGGCCGAGAATTAAGCCTGAGGAGACCTATGCCTGCAGATAAATAATACTAGTAGAAATCTAAATTTTTCAGCTGATTATATTTCTCCAGTAGCATTATACTAAGGAGATTACAGCTGACTATAGCAACAGAGGTTGATGTTAATATCATCAATTAAAGTTGAAGATGAGTTCATGAGGCCTTGGTGGCAAATCAGTGAACAGTAGTATAAACAGCTACAAGTCACTGCGACCAATGTCACTGAACCCACTGCAGTCTCAGAACCATGCTTATCTGGACTATTCAATTCTCTGAATCAACTAACTAAATAAAACTCCAATTTGTCAGCCAAATAAACTTCAGCAAATAAGCACAAGGGATCTTGACTGACTATATAAATCCGACGACTGATTTTGATACATTTATTATTTAATCAAGATGAATTCCACAGGCCTCAGTGTTTATATATCAGTGACCAGTTACCTGAACGATCTTCAAGTTATATCTGATGTCACTGATCTCACTGAAGTCCCTGAATCATACTTGACTGTAGTACTTAATCACATTCAGTCTTCTGGGTTAAATAATATGTATTTAGGCTATAATTTTAGCCTTTCAAGAATTAACAGGGAAATGAAATCGAATTAGACTTCTAACCCCTGCAACTTGAATACAGGACATCCGTCCTGTACGAACAGATGCACAAATGTGTGATTGCTCACTACTAACATCAAATTACTTTAATAATTCGAAGGAGGAGTATCAGTATTCGTCTGTAAATAGGACTGTGACCCGTGAGCAGCCGCCCGGGGAATTATGTTGGAAAACCCGACACAATTTAATAATATTACACACAATTGGCAGATAATATTGCTGCTGTGTTGTATACACAAGTTACCCATAGAAAATGTAGCTTGTAGTGGAATTTTCCGTCAATAGAAAATGGGATATCATTGCCACATAGTAATATAAATTCACCAGCTATTCTGTTTGGAATTATTCTTAAATACAGTAGTCTTTGGACTTATTTCATCATAAAAACATCTCATTTGAATTAACTTAATTATCAGTTTCAAAATAGAGTAAATGTGATCCTTCTATTACTTACTGACATCTGGACAAAGTGAGTCAGGAGCGTCAGTAGTGGAAAGAAGGTTAGCCATTGTTAAGACCAGAGTCATTGGAGCAAATTCCGCTCCTATAATTCTCCTGGACGAAGTGTTATGGAGATCAAATTAGTGCTCTACCATCATCAACACGCTGTCAACAACCACAAGGGAAGTGTCTTTCTGAAATCTTATCTAAGTCATTATTGGCCAGTAATGTTATGTTAGATACGATTATTTCCGGTTAGAACACGAACGATCGACTCAACACAGGTAATTAAGCCATGGTCCTTACCTAATAATATACAGTGTTTTCTCTGATATAGCTGTCATATATTAGGATTCCGACTTTACAGCTAGTGCCCTTTGACAGGAACAAGAAGAGGAAGCAAGGATTAATCTTGGTACATCAGTTACTGGGTGATGGAAGCTAGCCTCTCACGAGGATAATTTGGTGTCTACATCCTATTTATACCTGGTGGACTAAGCCTAACATACAATAAGATAAGGCACCTTCAATTCATATACTAATATATGTAGTTTAATACTGTAGTTTGATTGGCTGCATATATATAAATTTAATATAACCCCCCCCCTAATGTGTAAGGATCGGTTTGTGAGAATTTGCAGAAATACAGTCCACTAAACATCATAAAAATTGCTATCGAAATATACAAATTAACGTAAATATAAATTCTATATAAATTCATATAAATTAAATAAATATAAATCTCACAGGTCGGTTCCCACAACTATATTCTTCCTCCTTCCAGGAGATCAACAACGTACGACTACTCCCGACGACTGCTGTGACTCAAGTGAGGTGACGACGTCGGCTAGCATCACGTCACATAACCAAAGTATCGACATCTCATTTCATGCCACTTTTAATTAAACATTCATCCTCTGCTCGTATTTTTAAGTTGCTCACGGATGTTTATTATAAATTTTTTTCCTCTGACCTCTTAATTTCTGGTCCGGAAAGCAGAATAACTCTCATAGGGTAGACTCGTTCCACCCAGGCTTCATGGGGTCATAACACTCCCCTCCCATTATTTTTTAGAGTTATTCTCAATAACTAGGCTAATGACAAAGCGTCGGCCACCACATTATCTCGTCCTCTTGTGTGTCTTATCTTCAGATAATATTCTTGAAATAACAGGAACCACCTGGTTAACCTGTGATTCGCGTGCTTCATCTTGCTCAGGAACACGAGGGGATTATGATCTGTATACACAGTAACGGAATGACTTCCCCCACTTACGTATACCTCATAATGTTGTAATGCCTGGACCAGAGCCAAAGTCTCTTTCTCAACCGTACTGTATGGCCGGTCGACCGAGCGGACAGCACGCTTGACTTGTGATCCTGTGGTCCTGGGTTCGATCCCAGGCGCCGGCGAGAAACATTGGGCAAAGTTTCTTCCACCCTATGCCCCTGTTACCTAGCAGTAAAATAGGTACCTGGGTGTTAGTCAGCTGTCACGGGCTGCTTCCTGGGGGTGGAGGCCTGGTCGAGGACCGGGCCGCGGGGACACTAAAGCCCCGAAATCATCTCAAGATAACCTCTGATGCTTGATGAACTTCTTCGAAAAGAATGATACGAAGCGATAAATTGCATCCTTCTGCTGAATCAATACAGCTCCAGCTGTTGGAAATTTCCAACACTTAATTACTAATCCTTAGTACAATAAGATGTTATTCATGTACTAGGCATTATAATTTACTAACCAGTAGTTTAGTGATATTGTGTTTATTTAATTAAGGCGTAGAAACGTCTCATTTCCCTATAAATTATGGCTGTGGTGTTGCGTCGGCCACCCGGCTCGAGGAATAATTTCTACATCTACGTGAATCAAATTAAATTCACTCTACTTCAACATTCCTTATTAAGAGTTATAATCTGACAATAGATTTATCTTTAATTAGTAAATTTTCACCATTTACTGGAAATATTTTATACAGTTATGGTCAGCTGTTCCAGTTAATAAATTAAGAACTGAATTTCCACTCTTAATATTTTCGCCCATTTAATGCCATCCCATTTAAAATATTTGCGTAGCTAGAACCGATCTATTGTCATATAAGACAAATTAATATCACATAATTTAAGACCAACCTTGTCTCCATCCTCTCGGAAAATTAGATACATTATAGCATTTAATTCCTGAGTTCCAACATTGGGAACGAATGAGCATACGCGAGCCAGCCGAGGGAGATTGGCTGAGATCGGCCGCCATTATTAGCTGCACTGAAGGTGTTCTGGAGCTGAGCGTTCCTCATCGAGCAATTTCCATAGCATCAGACAACTGAGGAGATTCCGATTGATACCCCAGCTTCCATCATTTACGAACACCATGTTTGGCAGACATAAGTACCTCAGATATATTTAATTGGCCAATTATATATGTATTCTGTTAGGTGGTCTGTTGTGACGATGTGCGATAATAACAACATCCACGTAAGTGGACGTTCTATTTTTCAAGCTTATTTACATTTATTGATTTATTGTATTAATTGAAGGTTTGGAATAGAAATTATATGTAGTTCGCCTTTCAGCATGGATTTACGAGCACGAGAGAGACCACATTCTCCCAGCACGATCACGCATATATAGGATTGTCCAAGCAGGCTACCATCAGTGGTAGTCTGCTTGGACAAGTTGGCCGTGATGCATTTGCTGGATACATGCTACTATCATCTTTACCAGCTAAGCTGTTCCCGTATAATTTTTGCAGTTAGAATCATTGATTATTCTAGTGATTTAATATTTTATGATTTAATACTTTATTCACATGTATATGCATATTATATAAATTTAACCCCCAAAGTTTGTGTATGGAGTTAGAATTAGAATTAGAATTAGTATTAAAGAGAAGAATTAGTATTAATTTACAGTTCTTTAGTATGATTTATTTGATTTCATTTTACAAGTAATGAAGGAGATCCATAGGCACTGGCTTTCTTTAATTATTAATAGAATTCTGGTCCTTCGAGACATTTATCATCATTACTATACTAAAGCTAGATTTCCCCACACCAGCCCCTACGTCACTGGCATCCACGAACAACGCAAACGGTGCTCCAAAATCCGGAGATACTAACAAAGGCGTCTCAGTCAATAACCTTTTGGTTTATTCAAACGCCTCTTGCCCTACTCCGTTCCATTCCCACTTTTTACTCTTAATCAACAAACTTGTTCTAGGAGTGGCTATGGTGGAAAAATTCTTACAGAATTTCCTATAATATCCGATCATTGATTCCTCAACAACTCTCTCCTTCCTTTGGGTACTGGGAAATTATCGAAGGCTTCCACCTTCGTCCTCACTGGAGCAACATCCCCTTGCCCTATCACATAACTTAGGTACTCCAGTCGTGCTCTTCCAAACTCACTCTTCGCTGAGTTAATTGTCATATTGGCCCTCTCTAATCGGCCGAACAAATCCAGTAGTCTGTCTGCCTCACTCGTTGGAAATATGGTCTTCTTCTAAGTGACCCAACTTCTCTTGCACCTTGGCTAGGCTGTCCGTGTTGGACACCTACGCTTCATCATTCGTTTCTTCTTCTTGCTTTCCACACGTCCAGAGTTAGACATTTATTTTCTATACCTCCTCTGTCGTCCTCATACTTCGGTTCATCGTCCTCACGCTTTGGTCTGTCGGCATCACACTTCAGTGTGATGCCGACAGACCAAAAGAAAGACCATTCTTTCATCTCCACCTAATTGGTATCTTCATCCTCTTCGACGTCCTTTGAGCCTTCGACTTTCTTCTACTCTACCATACCTGCATTATTATCCTCCTCTTCTCCCGTTCTGCTCTACTACACAACTCCAATTCTTCTCCTTCAAGAGAGGAGAAGCCTCATTCCACTCTTCTCCTCATTCCCTCAAAGCTTCCTCAAGTACTGCACTACACTCAACCATACTCGACAATACTTGTCGCTCTACCTCTTCTAGAATGCTAATAAGGATATCTCCATACATACTATCTCTTATCACTTCCTCTTCTTGGCTATCATTCCTCTTCACCATCTTTTCTTTGCGCTTCCTGTTAAATGTATCAACTTCTGACATCTCATACAACTCAACTTCATCATCACTATACTTCTGTTCCTGTAGACAACTTGTCACTCTACTCTTGTTTTCAGTCTGTCCACACTCTCCTTCATCTCTGTTCAGCAGTTATCTCAACTTTCTGATTCTCGAATTCAACAGGCTGGGCTCTACTCAGGTCCACTCTGTTCACATTAGTTTTCTTCACTTCTGACCTCGTCTTGCCCTCATTTTCCTGAGCTGGACCTTCACCAAACAGCCACGTTATCTCCACGTCGATCACTTCACTCAGTGGAGTTGACACTGTCACCTCGCCAACAGTGTCTCCGTCGTCGTCAACCTCTGCCCTCGTCACTACACAGGCAGGGTATACAATTACTTGGCTGTCCTCTGACTCATCTTCTAGGATGCTAGTCAGGTCTACTCTCTCAGGTGTCCCATCAGTACCGTACGATAATAACTTCTTCTTCTTCTGGCTTCTAGTGGAAGCTTCTGGCACAGCTTCCACTATAAGCTTCGGCAACACCTTCGACCTGCACAAATCATTACCCAGGATCACTTGTATCTCTGGAACAGGTATGTCAGGACACTCTCCCAACGTTACCTCCGCCGACAAATAATCCGACTTGAGCCTGACAGCACAACTGGGCATGTCACCCTCAGACAATAACCCATGCTCCCTTATTTTCCAAGTGTCATCTAAAAGTCGATCATCCACGATCAGGCTTCTGAAAATCAGTCTCTGATTCACTCCCGTACCTCTTAGGATACTAACTTCCACTTCAGGTTGGACTTCCATACTAACCCAACCTTTACTAATGAACGGGCTATACCTCTCGTTCACTAAATTCACTTTCTGCAGTTTGTCCTGTATTAAATTAACACATACATTACGGGGTCACACATTGTCAGGGTCATAACTCTCTTGCCCGGTCAACAATGTTTAATCATGTGACCTTGTCCGTTACATCTATAGCATCTCATTTGGGAGAAGTTTCTTCTATATCTCCTTGAGTGGCTTTAACTCTGTCCACTCGCCTTGGAGGTTCTCTGAACAGGCGCACCACCTGCATTCTGCTGGGGTCTGGCTGGACTCAAGATCTCTTTGCACGCACTTAGTTTCTTGTTTAATTCCGTCATCCTCACTTTCAGACAAAACATATGACCTCCTCTTCTGAGTTTTAGGATGCTTTCGTTTATTCGCCCATCTATCAAATTTTTTCTCACTCTAGGCTTCCCTTGGTTTGCCATAATTGCATCTCACATCGCTCTTCACTCTGTCTTCCCTCAAGCTCCGGTAAGCATCCGTATTCAGTCTGCTGCATTTCTCACATTCTTCACTCCTGCCTCTTGGATCTTAAATTTCGTTTCAGGGTGCATCATTTCCAGACATTTCTGCATAATCATCAACCGCTTCAAATCATCATACAATTCTACACCGACAGCTTCTATCCTCCTCTGGAAACACCTTTCCAAGTCTCTCGCTGTCTCAGCATTTGTACTTGCAGGAGCTTTCATCATCTCTCTGAAAAGCTTTCTGTAAGCTTCAGGCGTTAACAGAAATGAGCACAACATGCTGCTCTTCACAGTCCAGAAATCTTGGCATTTCTCCAAAGACCACTGGGTTTACACCTTCCTGGCAGGACCGGTCAGCCGTAACTGTACCAACTGAGACCACTCCTCTTGCGTCCAGTGTCTGATGTTGGCAATCTTTTCAAAGTGCTTGAAGAAACTCTCTGACTCCTCAGGCACAAACAATGGAATATCTTTCTCCCTAACTTTGTTATTGTGTATGTGACACATGTGTGGTGCTCTCTGGCAAACCACGTTCAATCCTTTGCTCTGCCACAGCTCAATTTGCTTCTATTTGCGTTTGTCTTGTTCTCGCCTTTTCTTTCTTTACCTCTAGTTTGGTTTTCTTTTTGTCTACCTTTAGTTTAGTTTTCTCTTTTTCTTTCTCCTGTTCCAACTACAATTCTCTTATCCTGGTTTTCTCCTTTTCTTTTTCTGCTTCATTTTTCATCTTAAGTTCTAATCTTAACTTTTCCAGTTGGAATTGCCTCTTCTCATGCTCACGTTGTCGTTGCATCTGGAGCTCCAGCTGAAATCTTTCCAAACTCCGGTTCCTGCTACTGCGGCTACTCCTACTTGATCTTTGAGATTTCACTTCATCTCGTTTGTCCTAGCTCCCTAGCTACTTCCTAGCTCATAGCTACTTCCTAGCTACTGTCCCTAGCTCCCGCTGCTTCCTCTGATGTTAATGAAGTAATCCTTTCCCTTAAAAACCAAGTCAAGCGCCCTTGACGAGATACCATCTCTAATTTACAAAATTACCCAATTACCTAATTACCCTACACAAAGCTTCTATTAGAACAATATCTAACTCTGACCCCAAGACAGCACTCGGTACCCTTACTCAAATCTCTGAAAATGTTAGATATTAAGTCACTGCACATCCTCTCATGTGTACTATATGTATATAAATAAAATGTAAATGTTCGTTCGTTCAAAATCGCTAATCTCCGAAAGTTCTTCACCGATTGCTTTGGCATTTTCATGCAACGTTCCATTCGCATCTGAGCAGGTTTTTACATATATACTATATAAATGTCACGTCTGTGATGGGAAAAAGGCTTTTTTTGAAAAACTGTGTTTTTCATGTGTTTTTTTATGTGAGGAAATCTTCGAAACCTCTTTACTGATTGCTTTGAAATTTTGACACCACGTTGCATTCGAATTGGCGCGTGTTTTTATATACCAACTATATAGATGCTACACCTGTGACAAGTAAAAAATATGTTTGTTTTTTTTAACAGCGCCATCTGTTGCACGTAATAGCAACACACGCTTTACTAAATATGTCACGATGCCATTTCACTGTTTCTGATTGCACTGATAAATTGAATTTTCATAAATTTTGATATATTTTCATTTTGATTTATTTATTTTGTGTGACATTGCATTGAAATTGAGTTTTGTTGTTTACCATACAGTTCATTTTGTAAGTATAGTTTATTTTATTATTTTTCATTGTTTTTCATTTCGCTTTTTTAACTGTTTTTCTTATATTTCAGTGACAGGAACATAAGATCATTTGATGTTCCCAATTTTCTGATGGGAGCATCAGATAATTTGGGAATGCATTGGACGAGGGAGTGGGGAATTATGTGGAGGACGAAGGGAGAGGAGTGGGGGATGGTGGGGATGACGAGGGGACAGGGGGAGGGGGTAATGGTGCACAAGACGAGAGGACGGGGGGACAAGGTAACGGAGAATAGTGGGGAGGACAAGGGGGATGGGGACTTCCCCGTCTCGTTCTCTAGGGGACGGGGGAGTAGGGGGAATGGTCGAGAGGACGAGAAGATGATGTGTGGCAGATGGTTGGGAGGGCAAGGGGACAGTGTAGGGGAGAATAGTTAGGAGAACGAAGGGACGGTGGTGTGGGGGATGGTGGGGAGGGCAAAGAGACAGGGGAGGGGGGGGGAAGGATGAGGGGATGGGGGAGAGGGGAATGATTGGGAAGACAAGGGTTTGGGGGAGAGAGGAGTGGTTGGGAGGTCGACGGAACTGAGGAGGGGGGAATAGTGGAGAGACCTGGCAGAAGGGGGAAAGGCTGCTGTAGCTCATCAACGCACATGCATTACTGAGCCACAGCAACGTGTAGCCGGGTACAGCTATCTATATAAATAAAAATGGAAATGTTCGTTTGTTCAAAATCGCTAATCTCCGAAAGTTATTCACTGATTGTTTTGAAATTTTCCCACAAAGTTTCATTCGCATCCGTGCAGGTTTTTATATACATACTATATGGATGTCACGTCTTTGACGTGAAAAACCTGCTTTTTTGAAAAACTGTATTTTTTGTGTTTTTCATGTGAGGGAAATCTGCGAAACCTCTTTACCGATTGCTTTAAACTTTTGACACAACATTGCAAATCGAATAGACACATGTTTTTATATACCTACTGAATACATGCCTCACTTGTGACAGGAAAAAACATTTTTTTTTTTTTAAACAGCGCCATCTGTTGGACATAAGAACAACACATGCTGTAATCTCCGAAGGTTCTTCACCGATTCCTTTGAAATTTTGACACGTCGTTCCATTCGAATACGCACGTTTTTTTATATACTTACTATATAGATGCCACACCTGTGACAGGTAAAAACATGCTTTTGTGAAAAACAGAGCCATCTGTCGCACGTACTGTAATAGCAATACACACTCTACTAAATACGTGACGTTTCCATTTCAATGTTCCCAATTTGCATTAATAAATTGAATTTTCATAGATTTCAATTTAATTTCCTTTTGATTTAATTATTTTGTGTGACATTGCATTGAAATTGAGCAGTGTTGTGTACTATACCGTTCATTTCATGAGAATAGTTTATTTTTATATTTTTTCATTGTTGTTCATTTCGTTTTTTAACTGTTTTTCTTATATATCAGTGATGGGAACATCAGATTAATTGTTGTTCCCAATTTTCTGATGGGAACATCAGATCATTGATGATCATCATCATCCTCGTTCGATCTGATGAACGGACGAGGGATTGGGGAATAGTGGGGAGGACGAGAGATGTGAGTGGGGGATGACGGAAAGGACAAGGGGACAGGGAAGGAGAGTAATGGATGGGAGGATGCGGGAGAGTTGGAAATTGTGGGGACGAGGGGACAGGGGAATGGAGAATGGTGGGCAGGACATGGGGACAGGGGAGTGGGGGATGGTAGGGAGGACGAGGGGACGGGGGAGGTAGGGAATGGTAGGGAGGACGTGGGGATGGGGGACTGGGAGATGGAGGGGAGGATGAGGGGATAGTGGAGTAGGGAATGTTTAGGAGGGCGAGGGGACTAAATATGTATAGTCCCTTTACTAAATCTGTTACGATTTCATTTCAATGTTTCCGATTTCATTGATAAATTGAATTTTCATAGATTTCAATTTATTTTCATATTGATTTAATTATTTTGCGTGACATTGCATTGGAATTGATCTGTGTTGTTTACCATACCGTTCATTTTGTAAATATAGTTTATTTATTTCTTTTTTCACTTGTTTCATTTTGATTCTTTTACCGTTTTACTAATATTTCATTGATGGGAACAACAGATCATTTGATGTTCCCAATTTTCTGATGGGAACATCAGATCATTTGGGAATTCATTAAATGAGAAAGTGGGAAATAGTGGGGAGGACGAGGGGACAGGGGAGGAGTTAATGGTGAGGAGGACGAGAGAACGGAGGAGTTGGGGATGGTGGTGACGAGGGGACAGGGGAATGGAGAATGGTGGGGAAGACAAGGGGGAGACAGGGGAGTGAGGAGATGATGGGCAAAACGAGGGGATAGGGGAATGGTAGGGAGGACGAGGGGACAGGAGTGGGGGATGGTGGGGAGGACGAGGGGATGGGAGAGTGGGGGAGGTTTAAGAAGACAAGGAGATTCTGGAGTGGGGGATAGTGGGTTGGAAAAAGGGAACGGGGCAGGGGAGGAGATGATGGGGAGAGCAAGGGGATGGGGGAGTGAGGAATGGTTCGGAGGACGAGGGGATGGAGAGGAGAGAATGGTGAGGACTTGGAGACAGGGAAAGGTTGCTGTGGCTCAGTAACGCACATGCGTTGTTGAGCCACAGCAACGCATGGCCGGGTACTGCTAGTATATATATAAAACTCTGAATTGTAATGTCAATCCTGAGCTTAATTCAAATTCAAATTCAAATGTTTATTCAGGTAAAGTACATACATACAAGAGGTGATACAAAAATTGATAGATTTATAGGTAGAGCTAGTACATACAATGCCTAAAGACACTATTACGCAAAGTGTTTCGGGCAGGAAAAACATTAAAGACTAAAACTTAATACTAATTGAGATTAAAGTATAAAATGTGTTGAGAAAAAATAAAAATAAAAAAGGGGGAAACATGGCAGGAAAACAGCAGAAATACAATTAGGGCGACAAACAGCATTGTTAAAAAATAACAAACATGGGTTGACAATATAGGGGTAAGGTAGGTTACAAGGAATTTATTAGGTAGTGATTAGTTTTTATCTTAAACTGGTTGAGAGAGGTACAGTCTTTAACATGATTGGGAAGGTCATTCCCACATTCTGGGTCCCTTGATTTGTAGAGCATTTCTAGTTTGATTAAGTCGTACTCTTGGAACATCAAAACTGTATTTGTTTCTGGTGTGGTGCTCATGGGTTCTGTTACAACCTTCAATGAAGTTTTTGAGGTCAGGATTGGCATTACAGTTCAGCGTTTTATATATATATATATATATATATATATATATATATATATATATATATATATATATATATATATATATATATATATATATAATTCACATGAGAGGATGTGCAATGACTTAATATCTAACATATTCAGAGATTTGAGTAGGGGAACCGAGTGATGTCTGGGGCCAGAGTTAGATATTGTCCTAATAGCAGCTTTGTGTTGAGTAATTAGAGGACGTAAATGATTTTGGGTAGTAGAACCCCAAGCACAAATACCATAGTTGAAATATGGATAGATAATGGAGTAATAGAGCGTGACCAGGGCAGGGCGAGGTACATAATATCTGATCTTAGAAAGAATGCCAACAGTTTTTGAAACTTTTTTTAATATATTTAGAATGTGTCCCTGGAAATTCAGCTTGGAGGCAATGAGAACGCCAAGGAATTTGCCATCTACTTTGTTACAAATTTTGGAATTGTTTATCCTGAGAATTATTTGATTAGAGGATTTATTGCCAAACAGAATACAGAAAGTTTTGTCAATGTTGAGGGTGAGTTTGTTGGCAGTTAGCCAAAGATGGACTTTATTTAGCTCAGTATTCACTGTGACATTTAGAGCAAGGGGGTCAGGACTGGAGTAAATGAAGGTTGTGTCGTCAGCAAATAGAATTGGTTTGAGGTGTTGGGAGGCATTTGGAAGGTCATTAATGTAGATGAGAAAGAGGAGAGGGCCAAGTATGCTGCCCTGAGGAACACCAATGTCGATGGGTAGGATGGGAGAAATTGAATTATTCACAGAAACATACTGGAGCCTGTCAGTAAGGTAAGATTTGAAGTATTGCAGGGAGTGACCTCTGACTCCATAATGATGTAATTTAAGAAGAAGGTCTTGGTGGTTGACAGTGTTAAAAGCCTTACGCAGGTCCACAAATAACCCAACAGGTAACTCATTTTTATTAAGAGCTGCATGAATCAAGTTAATCATGCTAATAAGTGCATCGTTACTGATTTTTTGGGGTCTGAAGCCATATTGACAAGAGCTAAGTATATTGTGTTTGGCTAGATATGAGTAAAGCTGCTTGTAGATTAGTTTTTTCAAATATTTTTGACAAGTTAGGCAGGATTGATATAGGTCTGTAGTTGTTAACATCAGTGAGATCCCCACATTTGTGGACAGGGGTTACTCTCGCTTTTTTTTAGAATATCTGGAAAGGTTTGGAGTTCAAGTGACTTGTTGAAGAGCAATGCAATAGCAGGGGCTAAAGATCTGGAGGCTTTTTTGTAAATAAGAGTTGGTATCTCTTGGTTGGTATAAGGGTGCCTGGTAGCCTGGTGGATAGCGCGCACGACTCGTAATTCTGTGGCGCGGGTTCGATTCTCGCACCAGGCAGAAACAAATGGACAAAGTTTCTTTCACCCTGAATGCCCCTGTTACCTAGCAGTAAATAGGTACCTGGGAGTTAGTCAGCTGTCACGGGCTGCTACCTGGTGGTGGAGTCCTGGTCGAGGACCGGGCCGCGGGTACACTAAAGCCCCGAAATCATCTCAAGATAACCTCAAGATAAGATCTCCTCAAGGGCACTAGACTTGGTTTTAAGGGAAAGGATTATCTCATTAACATCAGTGGAATCAGTAGGCTTTAAGTACAGAGACTGTGGATCGTTACCTGTAAGATAGTCCTGAACATCAGAACTGGAAGATGGAATATCTTAATAGCTTCTTAGAAGGTTGTAACAGAACCCATGAGCACCACACCAGAAACAAATACCTCTTTGATATTCCAAGAGTACGATTTAATCAAACTAGAAATGCTCTATAAATCGAGGGACCCAGAATGTGGAATAACATTCTCAATCATGTAAAAGGCTGTATCTCTCTCATCCAGTTTAAGATGAAAACTAAGTATTACCTAATTAACTCCATGTAACCTACCTTTCCTCTAAATGTCAACCCATGTCTTACTATTTTTAAACAATGCTGTTTGTTGACCAACTTGTATATTGACTATTGTTCCTATATTGTATATTGTTCCTCCCTTTTTTATCTTTTATTTTTTTAACGCATTTTATACTTTAAGCTCAATTACTATTAAGTTTTAGTCTAAGTGTTTTTCCCCCCACCTCACCTTGCCCAAAACGCTATGCGTACTATTGGCTTTAGGTATTATATGTACTAGCTCTATCTATAAATCCAACATTATGTTTGTAAATCAACTATGTATGTACTTTCCTGAATAAAATTTACTTTACTTTACTTACTTTACTTTACTTTACTTGATCTTTGGGATTTCACTTCATCTCGTTTGTCATCTTCTATTCTGCCTTCAGCTCTTTTCTGAGCTCCTTGTTCTGCCGCTTCATTTGTAACTATCAACTGTCTGAGGATCTTAGCCTTCATTCCGGCCACTTTAGAAGACTTTACCTTGACGCCTCATTTCTCCGCTATCTGCTTTAACTACTCTTTGGTGCAACCTTCCAAATCTTCAGGCTTGCTTGACCCTACAAACGTTTTCATTTTCTCCATCCTGTCCTGTGGGTCTTCCTGAGAGAAACAAAAAATCTACCTGTGGTCACACGGGCTACCTACTGCTGCAATGGGTGAATCAATCCAACCGACTGGGCTTAAACTGCAGGTGTCTCAATTCAATCATGGACTGTCCCCCAAAATTTCTATTGGGATGGGATTGGGGATTTAAACCTCAAAAAGGAGCTCTGGTTGTTGGACCAGACTGTTACTAGCGTACAGGCAGACAGCGTCCCCAACCACTTCCTGACAGAGCAAACAGCCGACCTCGTCAGCCACACTCCCGCTACCGTCGGTCGACCAGCAATGAACACTGGAGTGCTTGGAATTTACTTGGAAGATCGCCCTGTACGCCTTTTGATCTTGGAGAGCGGGTTCAGCGTCACTTATTTAGGGGTGCGGCTCTAAAGCTGGTCTCATTGTCTTGTGTGTACACCCTACTCCGGGTGTAGCGGAGTGCAGGACCAACCGGGCTGTGGTGGGGATGTGGGCTGTTCCAAGCAACAGCCTGGTGGACTAAACTCTCACAAGTCAAGTCTGGCCTCGGGCCGGGCGTGGGGAGTACGCCCGGCCCGTGGGGAGTACTCCCCACTCTCTCCTTGTTTGGTCTCTCTCTCATGCGCGCTTTCTAAGAAGCTTCTCCAGGACAAGGGCAAAAGTCTACCAACATACAAAACACTTAATACATTAATGAACGTACATATTACAACCTATGATAAGCAATATGACCATACAACACTCCAAACTGCTACAACCCGGCAGTACTTTAAAATCGTATCCTGGCTTCACCAATTGTCTATATGAAATGGCTGCACAACTGTTGGTTTATAACTTACTACTCCCTCACCGCTTGGGGACTGAAATCCTGACACAACAATACTGTATCCTCAACCCTAAAAGAATATGAAACTCTGCTTGGGGCTGAAACACCAAAAATATCTACATACGTATCCCCCAAACAAAAGAAGAAACCAATCTCTTACTTTACACAGTTTCTTACTTGCCAATAAGCATTCAAGCACTCCCCTTCTATAATCATGTGTCCACAATGAACCTCTGTTCTGCTCCTAGAGGCTCCTTAACCCTTAAGCTGCTCATGTCACTTTTAATTAGAAGCTTATCCTCTGCTCGTATTTTAAAATTACTCACTGACGTTTATTATATATTTTTCCACAAATCTCTTAATTTCTGGTCCGGAAAGCAGGAAAACTCTCACAGCGCACACTCGTTCCACCCAGGCTATATAGGGTCATAACACAACCAGGTGGTGGAGAGTGTGGAGGTGCTGTGGGTACTGGGGACTATACCTGTAGTGACTGTCAACCAGGTACTGGGGACTATACCTGTAGTGACTGTCAACCAGGTACTGGGGACTATACCAGTAGTGACTGTCAACCAGGTACTGGGGACTATACCTGTAGTGACTGTCAACCAGGTACTGGGGACTATACCTGTAGTGACTGTCAACCAGGTACTGGGGACTATACCTGTAGTGACTGTCAACCAGGTACTGGGGACTATACCTGTAGTGACTGTCAACCAGGTACTGGGGACTATACCAGTAGTGACTGTCAACCAGGTACTGGGGACTTTACCTGTAGTGACTGTCAACCAGTTGGTGGAGAGTGTGGAGGTGCTGTGGGTACTGGGAACTATACCTGTAGTGACTGTCAACCAGGTATTGGGGACTATACCTGTAGTGGCTGTCAACCAGGTATTGGGAACTATACCTGTAGTGACTGTCAACCAGGTACTGGGGACTATACCTGTAGTGACTGTCAACCAGGTATTGGGGACTATACCTGTAGTGACTGTCAACCAGGTACTGGGGACTATACCTGTAGTGACTGTCAACCAGGTACTGGGGACTATACCTGTAGTGACTGTCAACCAGGTACTGGGGACTATACCTGTAATGACTGTCAACCAGGTACTGGGGACTATACCTGTAGTGACTGTCAACCAGGTACTGGGGACTATACCTGTAGTGACTGTCAACCAGGTCCTGGGACTATACCTGTAGAGACTGTCAACCAGGTACTGGGACTATACCTGTAGTGACTGTCAACTAGGTACTGGGGACTATACCTGTAGTGACTGTCAACCAGGTACTGGGACTATACCTGTAGAGATTGTCAACCAGGTACTGGGACTATACCTGTAGTGACTGTCAACTAGGTACTGGGGACTATACCTGTAGTGACTGTCCACCAGGTGCTGGACAGTGTGGAGGTGCTGTGGGTACTGGGGACTATACCTGTAGTGACTGTCAATCAGCTGCTGGAGAGTGTGGAGGTGATGTGGGTACTGGGGACTATACCTGTAGTGACTGTCACCGAGGTACTGGGGACTATACCTGTAGTGACTGTCAACCAGCTGCTGGAGAGTGTGGAGGTGCTGTGGGTACTGGGGACTATACCTGTAGTGACTGTCAACGAGGTACTGGGGACTATACCTGTAGTGACTGTCAACGAGGTACTGGGGACTATACCTGTAGTGACTGTCAATCAGCTGCTGGAGAGTGTGGAGGTGCTGTGGGTACTGGGGACTATACCTGTAGTGACTGTCAACCAGGTACTGAGGACTATACCTGTAGTGACTCTCAACCAGGTATTGGGGACTATACCTGTAGTGACTGTCAACCAGGTACTGGGGACTGTACCTGTAGTGACTGTCAACTAGGTACTGGGGACTATACCTGTAGTGACTGTCAACCAGGTACTGGGGTCTATACCTGTAGTGACTGTCAACCAGGTACTGGGGACTATACCTGTAGTGACTGTCAACCAGGTACTGGGGACTTTACCTGTAGAGACTGTCAACCAGGTACTGGGACTATACCTGTAGTGACTGTCAACTAGGTACTGGGACTATACCTGTAGTGACTGTCAACCAGGTATTGGGGACTATACCTGTAGTGACTGTCAACCAGGTATTGGGGACTATACCTGTTTGACTGTCAATTAGGTACTGGGACTATACCTGTAGTGACTGTCAATCAGGTATTGGGGACTATACCTGTAGTGACTGTCAACCAGGTACTGGGGATTATACCTGTAGTGACTGTCAACCAGGTACTGGGGACTATACCTGTAGGGACTGTCAACCAGGTACTGGGGACTATACCTGTAGTGACTGTCAACCAGGTATTGGGGACTATACCTGTAGTGACTGTCAACTAGGTACTGGGGACTATACCTGCAGTGACTGTCAACTAGGTACTGGGGACTATACCTGTAGTGACTGTCAACTAGGTACTGGGGACTATACCTGTAGTGACTGTCCACCAGGTGCTGGAGAGTGTGGAGGTGCTGTGGGTACTGAGGACTATACCTGTAGTGACTGTCAATCAGCTGCTGGAGAGTGTGGAGGTGCTGTGGGTACTGGGGACTATACCTGTAGTGACTGTCAACCAGGTTCTGAGGACTATACCTGTAGTGACTGTCAACCAGGTACTGGGGACTATACCTGTAGTGACTGTCAACCAGCTGCTGGAGAGTGTGGAGGTGCTGTGGGTACTGAGGACTATACCTGTAGTGACTGTCAACCAGGTACTGAGGACTATACCTGTAGTGACTGTCAACCAGGTACTGAGGACTATACCTGTAGTGACTGTCATCCAGGTACTGGGGACTATACCTGTAGTGACTGTCAACCAGGTACTGGGGACTTTACCAGTAGTGACTGTCAACCAGGTACTGGGGACTATACCTGTAGTGACTGTCAACCAGCTGCTGGAGAGTGTGGAGGTGCTGTGGGTACTGGGGACTATACCTGTAGTGACTGTCAACCAGGTACTGGGGACTATACCTGTAGTGACTGTCAACCAGGTACTGGGGACTATACCTGTAGTGACTGTCAACTAGGTACTGGGGACTATACCTGTAGTGACTGTCAACCAGGTACTGGGGACCATACCTGTAGTGACTGTCAACAAGGTACTGAGGACTATACCTGTAGTGACTGTCAACCAGGTATTGGGGACTATTCCTGTAGTGACTGTCAACCAGGTACTGGGGACTTTACCAGTAGTGACTGTCAACCAGCTGCTGGAGAGTGTGGAGGTGCTGTGGGTACTGGGGACTATACCTGTAGTGACTGATAACCAGGTACTGGGGACTATACCTGTAGTGACTGTCAACCAGGTATTGGGGAGTATACCTGTAGTGACTGTCAACTAGGTACTGGGGACTATACCTGTAGTGACTGTCAACCAGGTACTGGGGACTATACCTGTAGTGACTGTCAACCAGGTACTGAGGACTATACCTGTAGTGACTGTCAACCAGGTACTGAGGACTATACCTGTAGTGACAGTCAACCAGGTACTGGGGACTATACCTGTAGTGACTGTCAACTAGGTACTGGGGATTATACCTGTAGTGACTGTCCACCAGGTGCTGGAGAGTGTGGAGGTGCTGTGGGTACTGGGGACTATACCTGTAGTGACTGTCAACCAGGTACTGAGGACTATACCTGTAGTGACTGTCAACCAGGTACTGGGGACTATACCTGTAGTGACTGTCAACCAGGTACTGGGGACTATACCTGTAGTGACTGTCAACCAGGTATTGGGGACTATACCTGTAGTGACTGTCAACCAGGTACTGGGGACTTTACCAGTAGTGACTGTCAACCAGGTACTGGGGACTATACCTGTAGTGACTGTCAACCAGGTACTGGGGACTATACCTGTAGTGACTGTCAACCAGGTACTGGGGACTATACCTGTAGTGACTGTCAACCAGGTACTGGGGACTTTACCTGTAGAGACTGTCAACCAGGTACTGGGACTATACCTGTAGTGACTGTCAACTAGGTACTGGGACTATACCTGTAGTGACTGTCAACCAGGTATTGGGGACTATACCTGTAGTGACTGTCAACCAGGTATTGGGGACTATACCTGTTTGACTGTCAATTAGGTACTGGGACTATACCTGTAGTAACTGTCAATCAGGTATTGGGGACTATACCTGTAGTGACTGTCAACCAGGTACTGGGGACTATACCTGTAGAGACTGTCAACCAGGTACTGGGGACTATACCTGTAGTGACTGTCAACCAGGTACTGGGGACTATACCTGTAGTGACTGTCAACCAGGTATTGGGGACTATACCTGTAGTGACTGTCAACTAGGTACTGGGGACTATACCTGTAGTGACTGTCAACTAGGTACTGGGGACTATACCTGTAGTGACTGTCAACTAGGTACTGGGGACTATACCTGTAGTGACTGTCCACCAGGTGCTGGAGTGTGTGGAGGTGCTGTGGGTACTGGGGACTATACCTGTAGTGACTGTCAATCAGCTGCTGGAGAGTGTGGAGGTGCTGTGGGTACTGGGGACTATACCTGTAGTGACTGTCAAACAGGTACTGGGGACTATACCTGTAGTGACTGTCAACCAGCTGCTGGAGAGTGTGGAGGTGCTGTGGGTACTGGGGACTATACCTGTAGTGACTGTCAACCAGGTTCTGAGGACTATACCTTTAGTGACTGTCAACCAGGTACTGGGGACTATACCTGTAGTGACTGTCAACCAGGTACTGGGGACTTTACCAGTAGTGACTGTCAACCAGGTACTGGGGACTATACCTGTAGTGACTGTCAACCAGCTGCTGGAGAGTGTGGGGGTGCTGTGGGTACTGAGGACTATACCTGTAGTGACTGTCAACCAGGTACTGAGGACTATACCTGTAGTGACTGTCAACCAGGTACTGAGGACTATACCTGTAGTGACTGTCAACCAGGTACTGGGGACTTTACCAGTAGTGACTGTCAACCAGCTGCTGGAGAGTGTGGAGGTGCTGTGGGTACTGGGGACTATACCTGTAGTGACTGTCAACTAGGTACTGGGGACTATACCTGTAGTGACTGTCAACCAGGTATTGGGGACTATACCTGTAGTGACTGTCAACTAGGTACTGGGGACTATACCTGTAGTGACTGTCAACCAGGTACTGGGGACTATACCTGTAGTGACTGTCAACAAGGTACTGAGGACTATACCTGTAGTGACTGTCAACCAGGTACTGAGGACTATACCTGTAGTGACTGTCAACCAGGTACTGGGGACTATACCTGTAGTGACTGTCAACTAGGTACTGGGGACTATACCTGTAGTGACTGTCAACTAGGTACTGGGGACTATACCTGTAGTGACTGTCAACCAGGTACTGAGGACTATACCTGTAGTGACTGTCAACCAGGTACTGAGGACTATACCTGTAGTGACTGTCAACCAGGTACTGAGGACTATACCTGCAGTGACTGTCAACCAGGTACTGGGGACTATACCTGTAGTGACTGTCAACTAGGTACTGGGGATTATACCTGTAGTGACTGTCCACCAGGTGCTGGAGAGTGTGGAGGTGCTGTCGGTACTGGGGACTATACCTGTAGTGACTGTCAACCAGGTACTGAGGACTATACCTGTAGTGACTGTCAACCAGGTACTGAGGACTATACCTGTAGTGACTGTCAACCAGGTACTGGGGACTATACCTGTAGTGACTGTCAACCAGGTACTGGGGACTATACCTGTAGTGACTGTCAACCAGGTATTGGGGACTATACCTGTAGTGACTGTCAACCAGGTACTGGGGACTTTACCAGTAGTGACTGTCAACCAGGTACTGGGGACTATACCTGTAGTGACTGTCAACCAGGTACTGGGGACTATACCTGTAGTGACTGTCAACCAGGTACTGGGGACTATACCTGTAGTGACTGTCAACCAGGTACTGGGGACTTTACCTGTAGAGACTGTCAACCAGGTACTGGGACTATACCTGTAGTGACTGTCAACTAGGTACTGGGACTATACCTGTAGTGACTGTCAACCAGGTATTGGGGACTATACCTGTAGTGACTGTCAACCAGGTATTGGGGACTATACCTGTTTGACTGTCAATTAGGTACTGGGACTATACCTGTAGTAACTGTCAATCAGGTATTGGGGACTATACCTGTAGTGACTGTCAACCAGGTACTGGGGACTATACCTGTAGAGACTGTCAACCAGGTACTGGGGACTATACCTGTAGTGACTGTCAACCAGGTACTGGGGACTATACCTGTAGTGACTGTCAACCAGGTATTGGGGACTATACCTGTAGTGACTGTCAACTAGGTACTGGGGACTATACCTGTAGTGACTGTCAACTAGGTACTGGGGACTATACCTGTAGTGACTGTCAACTAGGTACTGGGGACTATACCTGTAGTGACTGTCCACCAGGTGCTGGAGAGTGTGGAGGTGCTGTGGGTACTGGGGACTATACCTGTAGTGACTGTCAATCAGCTGCTGGAGAGTGTGGAGGTGCTGTGGGTACTGGGGACTATACCTGTAGTGACTGTCAAACAGGTACTGGGGACTATACCTGTAGTGACTGTCAACCAGCTGCTGGAGAGTGTGGAGGTGCTGTGGGTACTGGGGACTATACCTGTAGTGACTGTCAACCAGGTTCTGAGGACTATACCTGTAGTGACTGTCAACCAGGTACTGGGGACTATACCTGTAGTGACTGTCAACCAGGTACTGGGGACTTTACCAGTAGTGACTGTCAACCAGGTACTGGGGACTATACCTGTAGTGACTGTCAACCAGCTGCTGGAGAGTGTGGAGGTGCTGTGGGTACTGAGGACTATACCTGTAGTGACTGTCAACCAGGTACTGAGGACTATACCTGTAGTGACTGTCAACCAGGTACTGAGGACTATACCTGTAGTGACTGTCAACCAGGTACTGGGGACTTTACCAGTAGTGACTGTCAACCAGCTGCTGGAGAGTGTGGAGGTGCTGTGGGTACTGGGGACTATACCTGTAGTGACTGTCAACTAGGTACTGGGGACTATACCTGTAGTGACTGTCAACCAGGTATTGGGGACTATACCTGTAGTGACTGTCAACTAGGTACTGGGGACTATACCTGTAGTGACTGTCAACTAGGTACTGGGGACTATACCTGTAGTGACTGTCAACCAGGTACTGAGGACTATACCTGTAGTGACTGTCAACCAGGTACTGAGGACTATACCTGTAGTGACTGTCAACCAGGTACTGAGGACTATACCTGCAGTGACTGTCAACCAGGTACTGGGGACTATACCTGTAGTGACTGTCAACTAGGTACTGGGGATTATACCTGTAGTGACTGTCCACCAGGTGCTGGAGAGTGTGGAGGTGCTGTCGGTACTGGGGACTATACCTGTAGTGACTGTCAACCAGGTACTGAGGACTATACCTGTAGTGACTGTCAACCAGGTACTGAGGACTATACCTGTAGTGACTGTCAACCAGGTATTGGGGACTATACCTGTAGTGACTGTCAACCAGGTACTGGGGACTTTACCAGTAGTGACTGTCAACCAGGTACTGGGGACTATACCTGTAGTGACTGTCAACCAGGTACTGGGGACTATACCTGTAGTGACTGTCAACTAGGTACTGGGGACTCTACCTGTAGTGACTGTCCACCAGGTGCTGGAGAGTGTGGAGGTGCTTTGGGTAGGTTGGTCTGGTGAAGATGGCTATGAGGTTGCAGGTGTAGGCGCCACTGATGATGAGACAATAGAGGTACCACACACCGACGAACATCCTCCGCCACACTGTGCGGGGGAGAACCGGCAAGCTCTGGTTCAGTGGTCCTCTCAGTAGGTAGAGCCAGCTGGAGACCACGCCGCCCACCATGGCCGCCCCCGCCACACGCTCCTGCACACGTCAACATTTATGTTAATTTCCAACGAAAAATAATTAAACCTGCGGAAGATGGCATCAATGTTAACTCTTCCTGAACACCAGTAATGAATGATTTGTCAACATATTTCGCAATGCAGTCCTCGTCCACTTACTCGTGTCTAGTGTCTCAGTCCTCGTACACTTACTGGTGTGTAGTGTCTCAGGCCTCGTACACTTACTAGTGTCTAGTGTCTCAGGCTTCGTCCACTTACTGGTGTCTAGTGTCTCAGGCCTCGTACACTTACTGGTGTCTAGTGTCTCAGGCCTCGTACACTTACTGGTGTCTAGTGTCTCAGGCCTCGTCCACTTACTGGTGTCTAGTGTCTCAGGCCTCGTCCACTTACTGGTGTCTAGTGTCTCAGGCCTCGTACACTTACTGGTGTCTAGTGTCTCAGTCCTCGTACACTTACTGGTGTCTAGTGTCTCAGGCCTCGTCCACTTACTGGTGTCTAGTGTCTCAGGCCTTGTACACTTACTGGTGTCTAGTGTCTCAGGCCTCGTACACTTACTGGTGTCTAGTGTCTCAGGCCTCGTCCACTTACTGGTGTCTAGTGTCTCAGGCCTCGTACACTTACTGGTGTCTAGTGTCTCAGGCCTCGTACACTTACTGGTGTCTAGTGTCTCAGGCCTCGTACACTTACTGGTGTCTAGTGTCTCAGGCCTCGTCCACTTACTGGTGTCTAGTGTCTCAGGCCTTGTACACTTACTGGTGTCTAGTGTCTCAGGCCTCGTACACTTACTGGTGTCTAGTGTCTCAGGCCTCGTCCACTTACTGGTGTCTAGTGTCTCAGGCCTCGTACACTTACTGGTGTCTAGTGTCTCAGGCCTCGTACACTTACTGGTGTCTAGTGTCTCAGGCCTCGTACACTTACTGGTGTCTAGTGTCTCAGTCCTCGTACACTTACTGGTGTCTAGTGTCTCAGGCCTCGTCCACTTACTGGTGTCTAGTGTCTCAGTCCTCGTACACTTACTGGTGTCTAGTGTCTCAGGCCTCGTCCACTTACTGGTGTCTAATGTTTCCTCATCTCATCTTTCGATATTGCAGCCCTCTACTCAATGGTTCTTCCTTTGGGTAGAGTTATCGTACTTCCACCAGATATTTAAATGTCAGTAAACTGTGGTCACCCATTCCTATAGGGGCTTCGGACTGATGTCCAGAGGTTGGAAAAGGATGGGGTAGGGGTGAGAGGGGGGGAGAGATGAACGATATGAAATTCTGGAAGGGGATTGGGTTTGTGAGTGAGGGGGGATGAAAAGGTCGATGGCCTGTCCACCTTGGGTTAGCATGAGGTGTGAATCGTTTGTTTGGTTTGTGTGATTGTTTGGGTGTGTGTTGTGTAAGGTTGTCAGTGTTGGCTGGGTTGGCTAGTGTGGCTGTCTAAGTTAGTGTCGGGGTTCCAACATCAGGTTAGTTGCACTGCTTGCACCACAAACAAATTATTTTTTTTGGTTGTATTCTTTTTATTTAGTTTTTTATGCATATATATATATATATATATATATATATATATATATATATATATATATATATATATATATATATATATATATATATATATATATATATATATATATATATATATATATATATATTGTGACGGTAAAGCGTTGGTGTTCGGCTGTTTCAAAAGCTAGGGGCAGGGCCTCGTCACATTAAAGAAAAAAAAAAGAAAAAGCTGGAACTTTTGTCTGTGGTAAGGTAAATGGGGAGACACACAAAACACAAGTAAATTTAACAATGAAATTTTAATTACGTTAGAAAAACAAGACATGAATAAAATTAAGCATAAAATATAAAAGACAAGTAAACAAACAAAATATTAAGAATAATCACTGGCAAATGAAAAGTTACGTTAAGACAAGTGAGTAATAGCAAAATATATAAAAATAAAATAAAAAATAAAATAAAATGTTTATTTAGGTAAGGTACATACATACAATAAATTTTTACAAAGATTGGTTGACTTATAGGTAGAGCTAGTACATACAATGCCTAAAGCCACTATTACGCAAAGCGTTTCGGGCATGATAAACTTAAATGACAAGCTTAATACTAATTGAGCATAATGAGTAGAATGAAAACAAGAAATGAAAACATAGATGAAAAAGCAGCACAAATACAATTAAGTCGACAAACAGCGCTCTTTAAAGAAAAACAGACATTGGTTGACAATAGAAGGGTAAGGTAGGTTACAGGGAATTTATTAGGTATAGCTTCGTTTTTAACTTAAACTGGTTGAGAGAGGTACAGTCTTTAACATGGTTGGGAAGGTCATTCCACATTCTGGGCCCCTTGATTTGCAGAGCATTTCTAGTTTGATTAAGTCGTACTCTAGGAATATCAAAACTGTATTTATTTCTGGTGTGGTGCTCATGGGTTCTGTTACAACCTTCTATGAAGCTTTTGAGATCAGGATTGGCATTATAGTTTAGCGTTTTATATATGTATAATACACATGAGAGAATGTGCAGTGACTTAATGTCTAACATATTCAGAGATTTGAGTAGGGGTACCGAGTGATGTCTGGGGCCAGAATTGGATATTGTCCTAATAGCAGCTTTGTGTTGAGTAATTAGAGGACGCAAGTGATTTTGGGTAGTAGAGCCCCAAGCACAAATACCATAGTTGAGATATGGATAGATAAGGGAGTAATAGAGAGTCACCAGGGCAGGGCGTGGTACATAATATCTGATCTTAGAAAGAATGCCCACAGTTTTTGAAACTTTTTTTGATATGTTTAGAATGTGTCCCTGGAAATTAAGCTTGTGGTCAATGAGAATGCCAAGGAATTTGCCATCTAATTTGTTACAAATTTGGGTATTGTTTATTTTGAGATTTATTTGATTAGAGGATTTATTGCCAAACAGAATATAAAAGGTTTTGTCAATGTTAAGGGTGAGTTTGTTGGCAGTTAGCCAAAGATGCACTTTATTTAGCTCAGTATTTACTGTGGCATTTAGAGCAAGGGGATCAGGACTGGAGTAAATGAAGGTTGTGTCGTCAGCAAATAGAATTGGTTTGAGGTGTTGGGAGGCATTTGGAAGGTCATTAATGTAGATGAGAAAGAGGAGAGGGCCAAGTATGCTGCCCTGTGAAATTTGTGAAATTGTGCTCCAAGTTTGTTTAATGTTGCTCTTTATTTGGGTAAATTTATCTTCGTAGTATTTAGTTTTGGCTCGTCTAATTATCTTAGATAGCAATAATGAGTAATTCTTTGAGAATTCTTTGGAGACAATTCCTTACCTATACATCTTCTCAAGGTCATGTTTTTTATTAATAGATTTAAGTATTCCCTTTGTAAGCCAGGGATTGTTGAGCCTTTTGGTTGTGACTTGTTTTGTAAGCATAGGACAGTGGATTATAAAGGCTAAGAGTTTTTTGAAGAAAAGATTGCACTGCTAGGTTGATGTCCTCTATGTTACCTAACTCGGACTCCCAGTTGACATTATCAGCAGCAGTCATAAAATTGTCTATAGCAGTTTCATTGTGCAGTCTAAAACGTATCTCTCTTGACTCAAGAGGTGGTTTGCTAATGTTAGTTAAGAGAAATGTGGGGTAATGGTCTGTAGTGCTATCGGTGATTATACCTGAAGTAAGCGGAGAGGTTATGTTTGTCCAGATGTGATCTAGAGTCGTGGCAGTGCTATCAGTGATTCTAGTAGGTCTAGTGATTAAGGGTATGAGGAAGCAGGAATTCATACAGTTGAGGAAGCTAACAGCAGTAGGGTGTTCTGGCTCACAGAGGTCAATATTAAAGTCCCCCTGCGATAATTAGGTGGTTTTTGTTCAGTCTGTTATCAAGTATTAGATTTCTAAGGTTTGAGTTGAATTCGGACACATCAGTGTTAGGAATTCTATAAACTGCACCCACAGACAGGACAGACTCGGCACCTTTGACTCTGAAGCTGGCGAAGATATACTCCCCATAGCAGTCTCTAGTTCTAATTTCTTTTAAGCATGTTAGTTCTTGGTGGTAGTAAAGAGCAGTGCCACCACCTCTCTGAAGTTGACGACAGTTGTGAATTGCTGAGTAGTTAGGCATGTTAAAGAGTTGAATAGTATCCTCTTTCAACCATGTTTCAGTAAGCATAATAAAAGAGAATTTGTTGTCAATAGTTTCAATCAAGGCACTAACATCATCGAAGTGTTTACCTAGGGATCTAACGTTCAAATTGATTACAGAGATATTGTGATTATGAGTTAATACATTGTTTACATCATGTGCTGCAAAATATCTGCAATTTAGATCATTAAAGTGATTATTGTCATAGATAGTGGATAAGAGGTTAAGTTCTGGGTCTATACTTGTCTGCATAAAAAAAAGCTGATTGCAGGAAAAACAAGGAAAGAAAGGCAAATTACAAGGTAGAAATAAGCTATAAAATAGGGAAAAATATGTACACAATACTGTACAAAAACACAAAATGAATAAAAAAAAAAAAGTTAGCTTACAAGGGGCTTACAGGGGTACAATGGAGTAAGGGAGTATGGCTAGGCTAGGCAACCTAGGTAATAAATGAGATTAAAGAAAAAACATATAAACATGGACTATACAAAACACAAGATATAGAAATACAAAACAAAAATATAAACAAGACTAAGCAATACAAAAAACAAATTGAGCAAAAATGAAAAAAATGAGGTAGATTGCTTACAAGTACTCTCAGGTACACTGTAAGTAACAATTTGCAATTTGAGATGCAGGCAAAGCCAGGGGTACAATGGAGTAAGGGAGCATGGCGAGGCTAGGCAACCTAGGTAATAAATGAAATCAAAGAAAAGTTGAATAATAAACATAGGCAAATTTAAGCTAATGATTATTAACTATAAATAGTTCAGTTATGACTGTATAATTAATAAGACCTGAAGAACTACTTAATGCACTCAATTAAATAATTTCAGTAAATGACTAGTTAAGAGTAAGTTAAAAATTAAGACAGAAAATGAAACAAGGAGACTTAGGATACCTAGCCCCACTAGTTGACAGGGGGTTAATTAAGTTAATTCACTGGGAGTGATAATAAGGTGAGACAAACCACATTGGGAGAGGAAAGTGTTGAGGTTTTCTTCTTCAGTAATTGTAAACATTTTGCCCTCTGCGGTTTTTCTCACCTTTATCAGTCCATCTCTAACGAAGCACTGATGAATCGCATCTGGGTTTTGTTGACGGATTTGACGCAGGCGGTAGAGGAGTTGCTGTCTGTTCCTAGTCAAGCACTCGTTGATGTATAATCCCTTCCGTTGGGATGCAGCTGTCCGGACTAGATGGGATTTCGTGAACTGGGAAGACAGCTTCAGGCGAATTTTCCGTTGGTTTTGACCTGATGGATTCTTTTTGCCTACTCTGTAGGCAGCAATAACGTCAGTTTTGTTTAGACTGAGCTGCAATTTGTTTTTTAAGAGATCCTGAGCTATTTCGACACAATTTTCACCTTCATGTTCCACAGGTATATCTTGGGACGAGACAATAACAGAGTCTAGCAGCTTTTGCTGGTCTTGTTCATCCTGGGAGACGGAACGTTGGGCTGAAAATGTACTGATACATGCAGCCATTTTGCTGAGAGCTTCCTCCTGTTTTTTTATGGCTTCATCAGTTTTCAGAAGGTTGTTTTCCTCACGGAGATCATTCAAATCATGCTGTAGTTGGTCTTGGCTAGCCTTGCAGTTTCTAATATCCTCGCGGAGGAGGGTTAAAAAAACTTTTAAAAAAACGTTAAAAAAAGCACTTTCGCGCTTTATATTAGAGATAACTTGTCACCGTTTTTTCTTACGATTCCGCATAACAGCCTACTTTTCTCGTCCATCGAAAAAATATTTCTATAAATTCCATTTTTTAACCGAAATGGATGGGGATACTCTCAGATTTTTCTCCATGAAATTCCCGTTCTCCCTCACCGAACACATGGCATCTCGGCCTACCCGATCACGTGGTCGGCCCATTGTTTTGTTGACACTCCAAGTGCCCACACTGCGCTCCCCTCTCGCGGCAAACGTGACCCGTTTTACGCATTTATTTCCGTTCCGTTTCCGTTCTCGTGTACCTAAAACCCATTCAATACCTTCAATATGGATGCTGCACCAGGAACAAGCAGTGGAACGCAAAAGAAAGGTAGGAAATCTAGGAAAGCAGAAGAGATCGCCATGATTCACGATCTGTATCGTGGGGTCAAGCTCACTCCATCCAAGATTCCCGACGTTGTTGAAGCCTTTTCAGGGTCTTCTGATGATGAATTTGAGGCTGACGAACCTGAAAATGATGTGTTATATGAGGTTTCCACAACTGATGATGATATTTCGAGTGAGAGTGAGGATGAGAGTGAAGAAGAAGCCCCTGCCCCGCCACGCGGAAACCGCACGTGTCCGGTACCAAAGAGGGCTAGGCTGGGTGATGACTGGAATCGTAGCAATACTCCTCCCATCGTTGATGACTTTTCTGCAAACCCTGGCCTAACAATTCCACTACCTACTACTCCATTGCAGTTTTTACAACTGTTTTTCACTAGAGCAGTGGTTGAATACTTAGCGTATGAAACCAATTTGCATGCCACACACATCATACATCTCATGGCTGACTCAGCAAGAAACACGTGGAAACCAGTGTCTGTGAAAGAAATGGCCCGATATTTGGCCTGTGCATACTGATGGGCATAGTGAAGATGCCTACAATGAGGATGTACTGGCAGACGAATCAGATGTGGCATTGTCGCTTCTTCAACTTGTTTATGTCGTCTGCTCGTTTCCAACACATTTCTAAGTTCTTCCACATGTATAACAAAAAAGGCGTTCCAGTGAATAATAGTGACCGACTGATAAAAGTGAGACCACTAATGGACTATTTTTCAGAAAAATTTGCATCTGTATATATCCCCAAAAAAGATGAGGGTACAATGGCATGGCGAGTCTCGATGAGGGTACAATGGCATGGCGAGTCTCGATGAGGGTACAATGGCATGGCGCGGCCGCCTCTCTTTCAAGGTCTACAATCCCAACAAGCCTGATAAATATGGTGTAAAATTTTATATGTTGGCCGAAGAGACATCAGGCTACATATATAAATTTGATGTGTATTGTGGAATTGGAAAAACGACAGTGGAAACCGTGATGGGGTTGATGGCGCCCCTAGTCAACAAGGGTTATCATCTGTATATGGATAACTACTATAACTCGGTAAGCCTAACAGAACAATTACGTGAAGTGGGTGTTTACACATGTGGCACACTTAGACTCCAACGTGGCGCCCCCAAGGATCTGCAACAAGTGGTAAAGGGTAAAATGGCAACCGATACGACCCTATACATGCGTAAGGATAACACCTTTGTTATAGTTTGGAAGGACAAGCGCCCCGTCTCTGTCATCACCAATATCCACAATGCCGACACTACTCAAGCACAGCGCAGGAAACGCGTTCGTAAACGTGACGGGAGAACTGGAGTAGAAATTGTGAAAATGAACAAACCCAAGGCCATAGTGGATTAAAATAAGTTCATGAAAGGTGTTGATCATTTTGATCAAATAGTCAAATATTATGAGTTTGCAAGAAAAACCCACAAATGGACCAAGAAGATCACTTTCTATTTTCTGCAAATGGCCATGCACAATGCATACGCATTGTATAACCACTACTCAACAGATACAAAAAAACTAACACTATTAGAGTTTCACGCAGTAGGAATAAAAGCCTTATTGGCGTGGAACAGCGAGGAATGGCCAACAACAACAAGCATACCACATGTTCCCGACATAGATGCCAGCGCAGCTCCTCCTGCTGACGCGGCAGTTTCAACACCCGGCACATCTGGTGCGAGGCGTCCTCTGTTCACCTCAACACCTCAAGCCCACTCATCAACCACAAATTCTGAAATGGACATTGAGGACATAGAACCACTTGATGTTTCTGATTTCATAGAAGATTCTACTACAAGTTTGGTGGTTCCTGTAGAAGACAATATTCCTCCACTGCATCCAAGAAATACAAGAATTATAGATTTAGAACAACGTCTCAACTACAAGTTGACGCATGAACTCGTGCACTTGGCTAAAAAAAGATTATTTGCCTAATAAGCCAAGTTTTCATGAATTAATGTTTTTTCGATTACCTAACCTACCTAACCTAACCTAACCTAGCTTTTTCGGCTACCTAACCTAACCTAACCTATAAAGATAGGTTAGGTTAGGTTAGGTAGGGTTGGTTAGGTTCGGTCATATATCTACGTTAATTTTAACTCCAATAAAAATAAATTGACCTCATACATTATGAAATGGGTAGCTTTATCATTTCACAAGAAAAAAATTAGAGAAAATATATTAATTCAGGAAAACTTGGCTTATTAGGCAAATCGGGCCTTGCATAGTAGGCTGAGAAGTGCGTTCTGGCTACTAGGTACGACATATATATATATATATATATATATATATATATATATATATATATATATATATATATATATATATATATATATATATATATATATATATATATATATATATATATATATATATAATTATATATATATATATACATATATATATACATATATATATATATATATATATGTTTCATTGAATATGACCGCATATTCTGTATTTATTATTTTCTGGTTTAGGGCTTCTATCCCTCTAACTATTTTCTTAGCATCAGGGCTTAATTGAAATAGGAGTTCTCCAAAACTCATTTTCGTACTTTTAAGGTGAAGAAAAGAAGTGATTTACTATAGAGTGTATTACACTTATTTGTATAATTTGCACGACGTTTCGAACCTCCATGGTTCATTCTCAAGTGAACAGATCTTACAATACTAGTTGATTTTATACCCGCATTAGGTCAGGTGATAATACAATGAAGGTGAAAACATGGGGGGATACATAAGGGATAAACATAGGGGCTGCAGAAGGCTTATTGGCCCATACGAGGCATCTCCTATCTAAACACAAAGATTAATCCAGTGTAATTGGCCTGTTATGTTGGACATTGTCTTCTGTGTTGGCATCGATATGTTCTTGTCTTGTCCTTACTCTCATGGTGGGTAGAGTAAATAGTTCCGTGATTTGGGTGTTCATGGTAGGTCGCTCTATTCTTATGTGAATTGCCTCAAGAATTTGTAATCTTCTTGAATCTTGGGTTTTGTCTATTATGCAAGTATTCTTGTTCAACATTTCTCTTGTTAGAGTAATGTCATGGGCTTGTCTCATGTGATTCCTAGGGGCACCAGATTGAAGATGGCATGTCAAACGCCTCGTCAGCTTGGTCGACGTCATACCTATGTACTTACATTGAAGGTTACATCCTTCGTGGGGGCAAGTGTACATGTATACAACGCTTGACTGCTGTAGAGGGTTCTCCGTCGGCTTCGGGCTGTTTTTGATAAGGAGTTCGGAAGTCTTCTTGGTTTTGTAGAATATTATCAGGTTTATGTTTTGGTTAGGAGTAGTGCTTTTTACTCCTTTACGGATTATTTCTTTCATTATTCTTTCCTCTTTTATATGTTCACTGTGCATGGTTGATTTGTAATATAATTTTATTGGGGGTGTTGTGGTTTCTGTTCTAGGTTCTGAATTATACCAACGGTCCAAGTGTCTTCTTATAGCAGCGTTTATTTCCGCGTTGCTATATCCGTTGTTCACCAATACCTGAGTTACTCTTTCAAACTCTCTACTCACGTTGCTCCATTCAGAGCAGTGGGTAAGCGCTCGACGAATATAAGCATTGAGAACACTGGCTTTGTATCTTTGGGGGCACTCACTTCTACCGTTCAGGCATAATCCTATGTTGGTGGGCTTGGTATATACGTTGGTGCTTAAAGAGGTTCCTGTTTTTGTTATTAGTACATCCAAGAATGGCAGACTGTTATTTTCACTATTTTCATGTGTAAATCGGAGTACTGACTCTCTCTCTAGGTCTCTTTTTAGGTCAATTAGTTCATCTGAGTCTTTTACTATTACGAATATGTCATCTACATAACGGCAGTATACAGTTGGTTTTTGTCTGCTACTGAAGACCCTATCTTCGATGGTTCCCATATAAAAATTAGCAAATAAAACTTCTAAGGGGGAGCCCATTGCTACTCCGTCTATTTGTAAATACATGTCTCCTTGTGGACTGATGAAAGGGGCTTCCTTTGTACATGCTTCGAGAAGACTTTTCAAGTGTGGCTCAGGTATGTCTAATTTGGGGGTGCTCTCGTCTCTGTATACTCTGTCCAGTATCATTCCTATGGTTGTGTCGACTGGGACGTTGGTAAAAAGGGATTCAACGTCCAGGGAAGCGATGATTCCATCGGGTTGGGTAGATTTGATCAATTCTAGGAAATCTGCTGATGATTGTAGACTAAACTTACTTGGAGTGTATGGAGTTAGGAGTTCATTGAGTTTCTTTGCCAGGTGATAAGTTGGGGTTGGTATTTGGCTGATTATAGGGCGTAGTGGGTTACCTGGTTTTGGAGAACTCCTATTTTGTACTTTTAAGGTGAAGAAAAGAAGTGATTTACTATAGAGTGTATTACACTTATTTGTATAATTTGCACGACGTTTCGAACCTCCATGGTTCATTCTCAAGTGAACAGATCTTACAATACTAGTTGATTTTATACCCGCATTAGGTCAGGTGATAATACAATGAAGGTGAAAACATGGGGGGATACATAAGGGATAAACATAGGGGCTGCAGAAGGCTTATTGGCCCATACGAGGCATCTCCTATCCAAACACAAAGATTAATCCAGTGTAATTGGCCTGTTATGTTGGACATTGTCTTCTGTGTTGGCATCGATATGTTCTTGTCTTGTCCTTACTCTCATGGTGGGTAGAGTAAATAGTTCCGTGATTTGGGTGTTCATGGTAGGTCGCTCTATTCTTATGTGAATTGCCTCAAGAATTTGTAATCTTCTTGAATCTTGGGTTTTGTCTATTATGCAAGTATTCTTGTTCAACATTTCTCTTGTTAGAGTAATGTCATGGGCTTGTCTCATGTGATTCCTAGGGGCACCAGATTGAAGATGGCATGTCAAACGCCTCGTCAGCTTGGTCGACGTCATACCTATGTACTTACATTGAAGGTTACATCCTTCGTGGGGGCAAGTGTACATGTATACAACGCTTGACTGCTGTAGAGGGTTCTCCGTCGGCTTCGGGCTGTTTTTGATAAGGAGTTCGGAAGTCTTCTTGGTTTTGTATAATATTATCAGGTTTATGTTTTGGTTAGGAGTAGTGCTTTTTACTCCTTTACGGATTATTTCTTTCATTATTCTTTCCTCTTTTATATGTTCACTGTGCATGGTTGATTTGTAATATAATTTTATTGAGGGTGTTGTGGTTTCTGTTCTAGGTTCTGAATTATACCAACGGTCCAAGTGTCTTCTTATAGCAGCGTTTATTTCCGCGTTGCTATATCCGTTGTTCACCAATACCTGAGTTACTCTTTCAAACTCTCTACTCACGTTGCTCCATTCAGAGCAGTGGGTAAGCGCTCGACGAATATAAGCATTGAGAACACTGGCTTTGTATCTTTGGGGGCACTCACTTCTACCGTTCAGGCATAATCCTATGTTGGTGGGCTTGGTATATACGTTGGTGCTTAAAGAGGTTCCTGTTTTTGTTATTAGTACATCCAAGAATGGCAGACTGTTATTTTCACTATTTTCATGTGTAAATCGGAGTACTGACTCTCTCTCTAGGTGTCTTTTTAGGTCAATTAGTTCATCTGAGTCTTTTACTATTACGAATATGTCATCTACATAACGGCAGTATACAGTTGGTTTTTGTCTGCTACTGAAGACCCTATCTTCGATGGTTCCCATATAAAAATATATCCATATGGTTCCCATATATATATATATATATATATATATATATATATATATATATATATATATATATATATATATATATATATATATATATATGTCGTACCTAGTAGCCAGAACGCACTTCTCGGCCTACTATGCATGGCCCGATTTGCCTAATAAGCCAAGTTTTCCTGAATTAATATATTTCCTCTAATTTTTTTCTTATGAAATGATAAAGCTACCCTTTAATTGTGTATGAGGTCAATTTTTTTTTATTGGAGTTAAAATTAACATAGATATTTGACCGAACCTAACCAACCCTACCTAACCTAACCTAACCTATCTTTATAGGTTAGGTTAGGTTAGGTAGGTTAGGTAGTCGAAAAACAATTAAATCATGAAAACTTGGCTTATTAGGCAAATCGGGCCTTGCATAGTAGGCTGAGAAGTGCGTTCTGGCTACTAGGTACGACATATATATATATATATATATATATATATATATATATATATATATATATATATATATATATATATATATATATATATATATATATATATATATATATATATGCGAACAAGCCTGAATGGTCCCCAGGACAATATGCAACTGAAAACTCACACCCCAGAAGTGACTCGAACCCATACTCCCAGATGCCACGCAACTGGTATGTACAAGACGCCTTAATCCACTTGACCATCACGACCGGACATAATGAGGTGATAGCCGAGGCTATTTGAACCACCCCACCGCCGGCACTCGGATAGTAATCTTGGGCATAGCATTTTACCAAATCACCTCATTCTTTGGGGCACACGTGAGGAACATTATGTATATATATATATATATATATATATATATATATATATATATAAATATATATATATATATATATATATATATATATATGTATATATATATATATATATATATATATATATATATATATATATATATATATAAATATATATATATGTCGTACCTAGTAGCCAGAATGCACTTCTCGGCCTACTATGCAATGCCCGATTTGCGTAATAAGCCAAGTTTTTCTGAATTAATATATTTTCTCTAATTTTTTTCTTATGAAATGATAAAACTACCCATTTAATTATGTATGAGGACAATTTTTTTTTATTGGAGTTAAAATTAACGTAGATATATGACCGAACCTAACCAACCCTACCTAACCTAACCTAACCTATCTCTATAGGTTAGGTTAGGTTAGGTAGCCAAAAAAGTTAGGTTAGGTTAGGTTAGGTAGTCGAAAAACAATTAATTCATGAAAACTTGGCTTATTAGGCAAATTTGGCCTTGCATAGTAGGCTGAGAAGTGCGTTCTGGCTACTAGGTACGACATATATATATATATATATATATATATATATATATATATATATATATATATATATATATATATATATATATATATATATATATATATATATTTCAAGTACAAATTGGGTCCGGGATGGTCCACTTATCTGGGTCTTTTAGCAGTCCTGTTGAGAGCTCTGTGGATCTGGACTGTCCTCTAGTTTGATTTCCCTCATGTCTGACTCATTCAGGGTCATGAGATCAAGTCTAGCTGGTTCGCCATTGCCTCATTCTTGTGGGCCTCTTGACTTGCAAAGTTTCTTCTCACCAGGTCTAATAGTTTAGCTCTCCATTAGTTTGTTTCTCCATGTGTGTGTCTGTTTTCTCAGTCTTTCTTTCCTTAGGTAAAGTCTCCCGTAATTAACAGTCTAGATCTATTCCTGCAAGCGAAATTTTATTAATGGTTGCCAAGCTGCTTCTGTCATACTGATGGCTGGCCTTTTGTTGTCATTTAATGGAGGGGTATATAATACTTGGGTGTCAGTCAGGGGTAGTACGTCTGACAGGAAACAGTCGTACCTTCAGGTGGTTCACCTGCTGTGGTCCCCACCTGCACTCAACTCTCACCTGTGGCTCCTAGCACCTGTTTGCATGCAACAGCGGCCACTCCCTGGTAAACTGCTTCGACTGGCAGGCAAAACCAGGTGAGGGTAGACGGAGGTTTGAAGCCCTCAATGAGTTCAGCCTTGTCTGCCTACTCATGTGAAGACTGGACCGGCGGACTATCTGGAGGTAACCACCAGAACGGGCAGGAAGGCGGACCAGCAGAGCGTTGTGGACCGCAACTAGAGCACAGTGAGACATCCTGCATCATAACCTATTTTCTGTTGCCTTGACTGCCCTATTCAGATAGACCAGGACGAGAGAGCGAGGCTGACGATTTGCACAACTCTCCCTCACTTGAATCCAAATGAAGCGCAAGTCATAACTTCAACCCATACCTCGCAACCTCAACTCCTGTAGCAATGGGCGAGTGGCGAAGCACCGGGTGAGGATACACTGGAAGCTGTAGTCACAGACAAGCACACAGGCGGCTCACGGCATAGGGTCACTCTCTACTGGACCGAAGAAGCAGTAGAGTTCGGCAGCCTCCTGGGTGCCTGAGCAGCCTTCTTTAGGACACACTCTATTCGCCTCCATGGAGAAAGAGCTAGAAAAGGTGCCTTAAACTTAGCCTGCTTTAAATCATCGTGGCTAGCAAGCAGCGGCTGGCGGGGATTCCCGACAGCAGTCGAACAAATATAAAGTAAAAAGTGAGGATGCTCCATCTCGTTCTTGGGACGTTCGAACTCACCTGAAAGGTGAACTGCACTGGTTGCAAAGGCACTAACACGCTACATTGTGGACATAGAAGCACACAGTGAACCACGCTTGGCTGACAAAGGTCAGCTTACAGAAAGTTGTGGTTGGTACACGTTTTTCTAGAGTGGTCGCGGGAGTGCCAAACGACGAGAAGCTGGAGGGGTGGATTTGCCATCACATCCCACCTCACCCAAAAACTTGCTAAGCTCTCAGAGGACATCAACGACCTCCTAATGAGGCTCCAGCTCCCGCTTGGAAGCAAGTGGAATACAACGCTCATTAGTGTGTATGCCCCAACCATGACCAACCCAGAAGACATCAAGGAAAAGATCTATGAAAAACTGGACAACATCATTGCAGCATTCCCAAAATCAGAGAAACTTTTTATCCTCGGGGACTTCAACGTCATAGTAGGGACGAACTACCAGACCTGGGAACGGATGATTGAAGACATGGCACTGGAAAGTGCAACATATTATGACCCCAAGTAGCCTGGGTGGAACGAGTCTTCACCTCATAGGTTATTCTGTTTTACAGGCCTGATGCGAGAGGTCAGAGGAAAGATGTATATATTAAATAATTGAATAAACATCAGTGAGTAGTCTAAGAATAGGAGCTGAAGAGCAGCTTCTAGTAAAAGTGACATGGATTGACATGTCGATATTTTGGTGACTTGACGTGAGGCTAGCGGAACGTCGTGACGTTACTTGTGTAACGTCACGACGTATTCAGAGATGGTCGTGCTTCGTTGATTCTCCTGGAAGAACGAAGAATATCGTTCACTGTGTTTGTGCCGGAGTGATAGCTACTTGTTTGCAAGTGTGAGGAAGCTGTTGGGGACATAGTACACCATTTCCCTGTGATTTGGATATAATGGAGGCGACCTGGAAGTGAGTGTTGGTCGCGCCTTTGTGGAACTCTAATTGCGTGCTGTTTCTGTGTGGAGCCTGCCGGGGCGACTCCTTGTACTTAAGCCAGTACTAGAAGAAGCCTTGTGAAGCAGTCCTACAGCGATATTTGTGAGCCGCCTGTATGAGTGCCATGTTGAGGGCCAGGGAGTGAACGCCCTACGTCATAGATCCCTGCGGTAAGCCTGTTTAATCAGTGGTTAGATTATCTACCAGTATTTGATCGTGTGCCCAGCGATCATAGTGAGTATATGTGTATATATAAGGTAGTAATTTTATTGAGCCATTAAGCTGAAATAGGAAATTTAAGTTGAGAGGACATGCTGGAGGGAGCAGTGGTACGTCTGCTCTCGATGGAGGTCAAAGGTCAACTGAGGCGGTGGCCCAACAGCGTCACGGCCGACGGAAGCTCCCAGCGGTGTGTCAAGACTTGTTTCCAGCTTGGATTCGTCCAGGATGGGGGAATACCCACCACAGTTTAACGGCATGGTGGTGTTGGAGGGCGAGATTTAATACTGGGATATAGGTTTATTACTTATGTTTTATTAGGAAATATTTTTATTTGCATGGTAATGGAATTGCAGGTTTGTCTGGGAAGAAGGTAATGGAGGAACTACGAGGCTAGAGAAGACGTTAATGGGGGAACTTCGAGACTGGAGTGGAAGTGTATGCTGAACACTGAGGAAGAGCAGAGTTCCTTAGTGAGGACTCTCCCTGGACAGATGTAATAGGACCCATTATCACAACACCAGAAATAAATATCTCTTTGATATCCCCAGAGTCAAACTTAATCTGTGTAAACACTCTATGCAAATAAAGGGATCCAGTCTATGGAACTCACTCCCTAATGAATTGAAAAGCTGTTCAACGTGTATTTGTGTGAATGTGTGTATTTGCCTCATTCAAAACCAAAACCAAAAAGTACCCAATTTCATATTCATAGTTTCCTACTCTGTGCTTTAAAATCGCACTGTATCTAGTGCTACCCAATCTCCCAATCTTTATGTACCTTATCCAACCCACTTTACCATTGTGATCATTGGTGTCTTCTTATATGTGCTATCAATATGCTGTATTGTGCCTATTAATCTTCGTTAAATTACCAATCAAGCTTTCAATGCAATCAATCATCGCTACCAATGTGCTTTAATATACCTATTAATCTCATCTTATTTTTTTCCTTGCAATGTATCTGTTATCATTTTATAAAATTTATTAAAATTTACCTACTTATAATTGTCTGTTAGATTAAGGACCTGCCAGAAACGCTGTGTGTACTAGTGGCTTTATAAGAATGTAAACACCATATATCCTCACAATATATCCAATGTCCTTTCTTGTACATAAATACATATATATAAATATGTAAATAAATAAATAAGTAAATAAATAAGTAAATAAGTTGATCTTCAAGCAGTGTAGGGGAGTTGCAGGTTACCTTGTGGAAGCAGTGAAGAAGCGACACAGATGTTGGAGGACTTCGTTAGCACCAGACTGGGAGGAATGCAGAAGTCTCTTTCCTGATATTTTGGAGGACCTAGAGATATGCATTGGTTGTAAACCTATAAGAGCAGAACAGAGGTTCATTGTGGACACATGATTGTATAAGTGGAGAGCTTGAATGCTTATTGGCATGTAAGACAGGTGAGAGTTTGATTTCTTGTAAGGTGAGAGATAAGTGTAAGTGTAAGGGGAGAGATTGAGTTCTTCTTTTGTTGGGGGGATACTTATGTAGATGTTTCAGGTATATTAGCCCCAAGCAGTTTCATATACTTTTACGGTTGCAGATACAGTACTGTTGGGAGAGGATTTCTGCCTCCAAGCAGTGAGGGAGTAGTAAGTGGTGAGCCTAGAGTTGTGCACTCACCTGATAAGGACAGTTGGTGAAGCCAGGATATGATATTGGAGTGCTACTGGGTTGTAGCAGTTTGGAGTGTTGTATGGTCATATTGCTTCTTATATGTTTTCATTGTGTACGTTTATAAATATATTAAATATTTTATATGTTAGCTGGCTTTTGCTCTTGTCCTAGTGAGGTTTCCCAGTAAGCGAGAGAGAGAGAGGGTCACGGCTGTTGATAGGGTGACAGTAAACACTAATTCACAAAAGGGGGATATAGGAGATCATTCCAAACAAGTAGAGAGTAGGGAGTTACGGCAGCTCGAGTAGGGTGTGTACACAAGACAACAAGGTCAGTTTTGGAGCCGCACACCTAAATAGTTGATGCTGAACCCCTCACCAAGATCAAGAGGCGTACAGGGAGATCTCTTAGGTAAATTTCAAGCACTCCAATGTCCCCTGCTGATCGACCAACGGTAGCGGTTGGCTGTTTGTTCTGTTGTGGAGTGGTTGGGGACACTGTCTGTTGGAAATTTCCAACACTTAATTACTAACCACCTAGTACGAAAAAAGGTAATTCTTGTACTAGACATTATAATTTACTAACACTACTGACCAGTAGTATATAGATATTCAAGTTATAGATTTGAGGCGTAGAACACCCGATCCCTTCTAGAAATCATGGCCATGGTGTTGCGTCAGCCACCCGGCTAGAAGAAATAATTTCACATATTAATGGAACAAGTTGAATCCAATCTTATTTTACCTTTTTTTATTAAGCATAATTGAGTAGTAATAGATTTACCTTTAGTTAATAATCTATATGGCCGTTTACTGGAAATAATTTATACAGTCACGATCAGCTGTTCCTGTAAATAAAACAATAAATTTGATTTCAACTCTCAATTTTCTCGTGTGTTTAACATCATCTAAATTAATTGACCTACACTATGAAAAATCATTTGCAGTCTTATAAAACCCCTTATTATGACGTAAATAGTCATCAACCCACGTCTCCATCTATTCGAAACCCTGTTTGAAATATTACAATTAATACCCAGAGTTCCAGCATTGGCGTGAGTGCGCATGCACCACGGGATGGAGGAGAGAAGGGGGATAGACTCGCCATGTTAGAAATCTGGTGTTTGGATGTTCCGGAGCTGCACGAGAGTAATCGATCGAAATAGAGCACATCCGTACTTCTGGGAGCTTCTCATCGAGTGTACAGCCTTCATAATTTACAAACATCACGTTCGGCAGGACAGAGTACTGCATTTGTATTTAATTTGGCCATTTTATGTACTATATTGTTGGTGTCCAGTCGTTACGTAGCGAGAGATAAAATAACCCCACTTAAGTGCTGATCTTACCCTCCAATCAACCCGTTCTCGCAAATTCGTAAAGTCAATATTGACTTATTAAATAAGTGCATAGGTGACATACTAAACATAATAGATACCCTTAAAAAGCTTCATAGAAAACACCGACCTTACCTAACCTTGTTAGTATCTTAAGATAAGCATTTTATAGCTTCGTAATTACAATTGTTACTTAACCTATTATAGGTATAGGTTAAGTAATAATTGTAATTACGAAGCAATAAGATGCTTATCTTAAGATACTAACAAGGTTAGGTAAGGTCGGTGTTTTCTATGAAGCTTTTTGAGGGTATCTATTATGTTTAGTATATCACCTATGGACGTAGGTAATAAGTCAATATTGACTTTACGAATTTGCGAGAACGGGTTGCTCCAATTTCTTTAGAATATGCGATTGAATGCACGAATTTAGAGTCTAGAGTGAAAATTACATAAGATTTGCCTTTCAGTGTGGAAATAACTGTGAGAGGGACAAGTTTCTACCTGCATGCTCACGTGTCATTGGGGACGGCTGACTCAGACAGGAATAAAGGGGTTAACGCAGCCAGATGTTATCTGCGTTCATCTCTGGCAGCTAAGCTGTTTCTGTCTTATATAGCAGTTAGCTAATATACTCGTCTTCTCACTGGAATTTAACCATTTGAATGATTTATTTTATAATCCGAAGTGTATTAACTTCATATTATTTAATCCCAAGTTGTAGGGTGTATGGAGTTAGTTCTGAATTGGCATTAATATTACAGTTCATTTCTCTAAATATATTGAATTATATTCATGCATTTATTATTGGGGATCCAAAAGCCACTGGTTCTCTGATCTTTAACATTAATTTTGGTCCTTTGAAACATTTAATATAATTTCATTGTAGATCTAATTCCTCCCCGACACTGTCTGCCTGTTCGCAAGTTACAGTCTGGTGTAACAACCAGAGACCCCTTTTGAGGTTTAAATCCCCAACCCCATCCTGATAATCCCCAACCCCCTCCCGATAAACAGTAATGGCCTTCTGCTCCTCACGTTGTGTACTACTCACGACCTCATCGTCACCAACCCGCTGTTTCACCTTTCCTCCCGCAACAAGACATCATGGATACACCTATGCTCTCGGCATTGGTATCTTACTGATTATATCATCACCAGGAGGAAAGACAGGCAGGACATGAGAGTGACTACGACCATGTTTGGTGCCGACTGATGAAATGACCATTGCCTTATTGTGTCCAAGTGCAAACTTCACAGCCTCCCCACGAGAAAACCCTAAAGTCTGAAGAATATTGAGACTCAATGTCTAAGCTGAAGAGCAGTAAAGGTGCTGACTGATTCTTCAACGACCTAGAAGGCAGGGTACTAGACACTCCAGAAGGGCCAGGACAGCATCGATGTGAGGTTGGCAGCCTAAAGAGATGCAGTCTACTCTACTGTTCTTGAGCACCTCGAACCAGCAACCCGCATAAACCAGGACCGGTTTGACGAAAACGATGAGGAGAAACTGATATTGCGGTAAAAAATATCACCTGTTCTCTGCACACCAGAATGATCCTACGTCACAAGGGAAGAAAGATGCCTTTGCCAGTGCCCGAATAATGGTACAAAGGAAATGCTGTGAGATGCAGGACGCATGGTTTAGCAAGAAGGCCGATGAAATCCAAAGTTATGCAGTCACGACACCAAGCATTTCTATGACGCTCTGAAGGTAATATATATGGACCACAGCCCTCTGGCTCAGCTTCTATCATCAGTGCAGATGGGACCAACTGCTGACAAAGAAGATGCAGGTCTTGGATAGATGGGGTGAGCAATTTAATCAAGTCCTTAACCGCTCTGCCACAATTAACGACGAGGCCATTGCTCGCCTGCCTTGAGTGGAGATCAATCAGGACCTTGATAAACCTCCACCAGAAAAAGTCAGGAAGGGGCCGGCAATGTTGTTCTCAAACTTCCTCAAACACTCTCAATTTTTTTTAGTAATCTACATGGTAAATGCTCCCATTTTCCCTAATGGATCAACATCGTAACATGAGCAGAATTATTATTTTAATAAATTGACAATTTCACATTAACAAAAATGTAAATAGTAAAATATCACCATTTTTTTCATTGTGGTTTCAGAGTAGCATTTGATCTTCATTTCACTCGTTTAGATTATAGTTTGGGTGTATAGTTTACTGTAAAAAACATGTATTAATAAGAATTATCTCTATCTCTTATTTGTCTCTGTTTGGAATTATGTCCAATCCCAACTCTCTAGTCGTTAGAGGGAGGTAATTTCTCTCAATCTGTTCTTTTGCCCATGAAAGAGTGTTAGAGACTGAAGTGTCATACTTACCATTCAGAGTGGTGGGACCACGGCCTGCTGCTGTAGTATCTCCTAGTTGTTGGAAGTAACACTCTCCATTAACGTAACGTAACCATGTCATAGTGTATTAGTGAGTAAGTTTATAGAATAAATTTATTTTGTTGTACACGTGTCTTTCCGTCATCCCTTTTTCTGAGTCATGTCTCGATATATATGTTCTGTTATTAAATTATTGCTGATATCTGTGTGTAATGAAATATGGGCGAAGAGGTAGAATAGTTTACTGGCAGAGCTCGGGTGCATGGGTTTATTGTGTAAAAAACCTGGTTTGTGTCATGGAGAGACTGCAGGATCCGTGGTAGGTCAAGTTGATTTCCTGGTTGCAATTCTTATACCATGTCGTAGCTCAGTCGAATAAAGTGCGTCTGGGATCATCTCGGACGTAAGTTCGAATCCTCGTCACGGCCCTTGTGGATTTGTTCATTTGATGCATCACGCTTTTGTTATTTCTGTGTGTATTGCTGCTTGTTTTAATTGAGTTAGCTCAGGGTATCAAGACCCATAGTCTTACACAGTGAATACAAATTCGGTGTGAGGACCCATTAGTTTATCCTCTAGATTGCTTAAGCAGTTGAGAGACTAACGACCCAATGATGGGAGATAATTGAATACTGGGTTGGGGACGAGGGTTGACCAGAACCTTTTGATTATTCAACAGCCTGCCGTCAGAGGAGGCAGGTTTACTCTACTATTGCTCCCAGTTGGCAAGTAAGGCTTGGAGCTGACGGTCGTGTGGCTGTTCCTTGATCTGTTTTGGGTCTGTCAACACACACAAAAGTTAGTGTGAACAAACACACCCAGCTGGTATGGGGTGTGTTTGTTCAAGGATGGGATCGCCCCTTTCCTCCGGTGAAGCGGACTGCCCCGGCTGGCCTCGAGTTTTTCATCAGTGTTCCATGTGGCGTTGGTGAAGGTGCTCCTTTTCAACTTTGCGGAAGAGATGGGCATTCAGATCGTGCGAGACAGACGTGTGGTCAAGTTTACTCAGCAAGGTGTGTTCAGAAGTTCGTCAACTGTTTAGAGGGACACTCATTCTGTGTCCTATTCCATAATTGTGGTATGGTAGGTATGAAGGCTTATTCGTGAATGAAATTGTTACCTGCTCGTTATTATGACAATGACTGACCCTCTTTTCACTTCCCAGACTCGTGGGGAGGGCGACCAAGCCCCCGAGTTAGAGTGTGTTAGAGGTAGAGTGCAAGCCCCCCGGTCTCTGTATAGCCCCGGCTACATTGGCCCACTGATCATGTTTCCTCCCCGGATCTACCGACTGCCTCTCTGCTCCTCTCCCACCTCTGTGGAGGGTTTGAGCCTCCAGTGGTGACAACCTCATCACCTGGCATGGCTCTATCTCTAGTTGTCACCACTGTGCTTTTTACCCCCTCTGCAGACGAGGAGTCACAATAACGTGGCTGAAATATGTTGACCAAACCACACACTAGAAAGTGAAGGGACGACGAAGTTTCGGTCCGTCCTGGACCATTCTCAAGTCGATTGTGAATGGTCCACAATCGACTTGAGAATGGTCCAGGACGGACCGAAACGCCGTCGTCCCTTCACTTTCTAGTGTGTGGTTTGGTCAACTTGCCCCCACTAAGCCCACTCTTAGTGGGGGTACTCAGCGTCGTCACCTCCACACTCCCTCGCACTTGATTCCTTCCCAATCTCTTTCTTTCCAGTCTTTGTTTAGTCCAGCTACATGGACTAAGTATTTTGATCTTAGTCATGTTGACCCTCCTCGTCCTGATGACTTATTTCTCTATAAGCCCCTTGTTGATTCGGTGGATACGATGATCACCGCTAACCCCACCCGTACTGGTACCCGTGTTGTTGCAGCCCCGTCTCAGGAAGCGTCTGCCCGCTTGGCTTCGTTGTCCTGCATTAGGGGAGACCCCTGTTCGGATCTCCAAAAATGCCCCGTTGAATGCCTGCATCGGCACAATTCTTCTTCTGCACCATGTTGCGACTGGTGACAGGGAAGTTAAAGACTGCCAAGAGGATATTAAGTATATCCTTGACGCCCAAGGCCATTCTATCCTCCAGGTGGATACCTTTACTTGGCTCCCTCGTGGTCGTCGCCGTCAGCCTCTTAGCGTTGTGAAGGTCACGTTTGACGGTCGGTCCCTTCCCTCTTCAGTCATTCTTGCTGGTGCCAGATGCTCCGTTCATGAATACATCCCCGCGGCCCGATCCTCGATCAGGCCTCCTTTTTGTTATATACCCCCAGGAAGTAGGTGTGTCTCGTAGCAGCAGTCTAACTTCCAGGTACCTATTTACTGCTAGGTAACAGGAGCATCAGGGTGAAAGAAACTCTGCCCATTTGTTTTCACCTCCACCGGAGATCAAACCCGGAACCTCAGGACTTTGAATCCGAAGTGCTGTCCACTCAGCTATCAGGCCCCCCTCAACTCAGCTGTCAGGCTCCCTGGAGATTTGGGCATGGTCCCTCCAGCTGCACAAGTTAAGCCTCTCTCTCTCTGCCCCTTGTGGAGCCTCGGGTCATTCCAAGACGGAGTGCCCGTCTTCCCAAACTCTCTGCATCAATTGCGGTGACGCTCACCCAGTCTTCTCCCATGCATGTGTGCTTTACAAATTTGAGGAAGCCATCCTCAGTTTGAAGCATCGTGATCATTTGTCTTTTCCTGAGGCTAGTCGCCATGTTCGCCGTCTTCCCTCTGTCTGGCTTGTCTTATGCGCGTGTGTTGCGTGCTTCTTCGCTCTGGGCCATTTTCTTCGCTCTTTATGTTGACGATCTAACTCTCTGCTGTCAAGGTGATGACTCGCCTTTCCTCCAACAGTGGCTTCAATTTGCGATTAATGCCGTGTCGTCCTGAGCCACCAATCATGGCTTCAAGTTCTCTCCGGCTAGGAATTGTGCTATGACCTTCACTCAGAAGCAGGTCGTCCTTCGACCCCCCTCTATCACTTTATGGTAATCCTCCTTTGTATAAGGCTTCTGGTAAGTTTTTGGGGTTAATCTTTGACACTTGTCCTGGTCACCCTATATCTCTTACCTCCGAGTTGAATGCTCTAAGGCCTTTAATTTACTTAAAGTCTTGTCCCATACTTCCCGGGGAGCTGATAGACGCACATTCCTCTCTTGTGCTGTCTAAACTTTATTATGGTCATCCTGCTTATTCGTCTGCCTCTCCCTCCACACAACGTCGTCTTGATGCTCTTCACCATATTGGGTTCTGTCTTAGCTCTGGTGCATTTCATTCGACCCCTATCCAAAGACTGTATGTTGAGACCGGCATCCTGCCTCTCAGGATCGTCGTGATCGCTTCTGTCTTCGCTACTTTGCGCGGTCTTTATTCTCTCATTCTCACTTATGTTATACTTTGACCGTTACCCCTCCTGTGGGCCCTTTTCCCTTTCACCACCTTCCCAAGCGAGACAACCGAGACAAGCGGTTGTCTCGCTTGCATGGTTCTCTCTCGGTTCGTGTTGCCAATGTTTCTTCTCTTGTCGTTCCACCCTTGCCCCCATGGAGGGTAGGGTGGAACCCTTCTTCCTATATTTTGTAGAGCCTTACCTGCATGACTAAAGCGTTTACCCCTCATACAGTTCTGAAATGCCTTTTCCTTGCTCACTTTTCTTCACACTTCCGCTCCAGTTCCGTTTTCACCGATGAGTCTAAGTCTGCAGATGGTGTAGGCTACTATGTTGTATTTCCTGACCACACCTATATGTGTCGCCTGCTTCCGGAGACTAGCATCTTCGCGGCAGAACTTTATACTATTCTATACGCTCTTCGTCAACTGCTTTCGCGCCGTAATTCTTCCTTTGTTGTTGTAGTTGACTCTCGCAGTGCCCTCATGATTCTCGAGTCCTTTAATCCTGTCCATCTTGTGGTCGTCGAAATTCCATGTTGGCTGTTTCTTATCTCCAGCAGGTTTAAGACAGTCGAGTTTTCCTGGGTTTCCAGCAATATTGGTGTGTTCTTAAATGAACGTGTGGACGTTGCTGCTAAGGAGGCTATCCACACTTGTCCCATCTCCTGTAAAGGTATTCTTTATTCCCCCTTCTACCAAGTTATTCATTCCTCCATCCTTGCCTGTTGGCAGGGTCGTTGGTCTTCTGTTATTGGTAACAAGCTGGGTGCTCTTAAAGGAAGTGTGTCCCTTCGGCCTTCCTTCTTCCACCGTAACCGGCGGTGAGAAATGGCTCTAGTGAGGTTACGTATTGGCCATACATGCTTAACTCACAGGCACTTAATGGGGCGCCGCCCTGCTCCTTATTGTCCAAACTGCACTGTCCCTCTTAAGGTCGTGCATATTCCTGTTGAATGTCCTGACTTCCAGGATGTTAGTGCGCCTCGATTTCCATCTGTCCCTCGTGGTTCCCTGTCCCTCGATAGTATCCTTGGTGAATCAGATGCCTTTGATATTGTTCCCCTTATGCGCTTTTGTTCTCGTATTGGCATCCTTAGTGATATTTAGTGCCTTTTGAATATCCCGCACTTTTGACGGTGTTATGTAGCCTCCCCCGGCTTGGTGCCTTCTTTTGATAATTATTTACTTGCCATTGTGCGCTCGGTCCGGCAGGGTTTCCCTCTTTATGTTATTTTTCAGGAACCGTTGTTTCGGGCGGACAAGCCCGCGCTTCCTGGTCCTGCTCTTAGGTGGTGTCCAACGTTGCAATGAGTTTTGCCATGCATTTTTCCTTGACATTGTGCTGTCTTGACCCCATTGTATGTGGGGATTTCAATGTGTGTGTGTGTGTGTGTGTGTGTGTGTGTGTGTGTGTGTGTGTGTGTGTGTGTGTGTGTGTGTGTGTGTGTGTGTGTGTTTGTGTTGCAAGTTTCAGAGGTGTCTCTCCTACTTGCTAGTTACAACTGAGCTGTGTATGTGTTTTGACCCTGGAATATGTTCATTCCGGTCGTGTGTGTGCCTCTTTCCTCTCTGACTGTAGTCAGTTGTTGTGTAATGTTTTCATTGGATTGTTTTTGGATTTCCCTTTTTGGGCCTTATTATGTTGGGTGTTTCCGTCTGTTTTTTATTTATTTTGGTGCGTGGTAACCGCCATCATTTGTGGAGGGTTATTGTGTGTGTTATTATTATTGTTATGTTTTTCTGTCGTGTGATACTGGTGCTCTGTATTTGAAGTACCTTATGTGTGTTCCACTTGTGTGATTGGTGTACATATAGTGCACGTATATGTGCTGTGCCCTGGGTATGTGTCTTCTGTATTAGCATTGTGTATATATTGTTTTATAAAGTTATGTATTGGTTTGGTGTATTGTGGAGCCCTGGTTTGGTGCATTGTTTCTGGCGCTGTATCTGGTGGTGTTCGTGTACAACAATGTTACTTTGGTATCTTTACATTTATGTGTATATAACTGTTGTTTTATATAATAAAAAAAAAATACATTTTGCGACTCCACCAGAGGGTCTTTCTCTCCACCTGAGTGGACCTCGGTGATTGCTCTCGCCTGTTGCTAGGACTTTCTGCAAAGTGACCTCTTGCAGTGTTACCACCTGTTCTAGTGCCGTTACATGCAATTTCAGGAATAAAACAATATATAATATCCCTCACAATGGAGTCTGCCTCTGCCACATCTCTTCCTAGCGCATTTCTTTTGTTAAGTACCCTGATACTGAAAAAAATATTATTTGTTTAATTAAATTATGTACACGCCGACCTGTGACTAACGTCGTCTCGTGGTAAATGACGACGCTCCAGGGATAACTCAACTGGGGACTCCACCAAATGTGCAATTAATGCCAGAAATACACAAATTGAGGAAATATACAATTTATGTCAACATTCTCACTGTTATCACTGTTATCTTTTAAATTAATTAATTTTCTAGCTGTATGCTTACTGGTGTTTGGAGAATCACAGGCGCATTACCAGCCTCGGTGATTTCATCCACTCACACTAACATGAACAGCACTGAACACTAAGTGAGAGCACAATACGTAGCCTGGGTCGGAACCGGGCTGTCAATATCTTCCACTAAGAGCCGTCTGTGGCATAAGCGTCCAGCAATGATTTAAAGACAGTTGGTATCACTATTCTCCTTGATGTTAGTGAAATTGTGAAGACCGTGTCTATGTTCGAGATCAACATGGATGTCCTTCTCTCACTTGTTTGTGGATTAATAGTTATTAAATTGGAAGTTGTTCTAATCAATTTGAGTTATTACTAAATCCGAATTAAATATATTAAATTGTTTAATATATAATATATTGGATTTAATCTCCACACTTTAGTTCACTAACGAAATTTAAGGGAATTATTTCAATTACTCGTTCAAGAGAATTAGTTTATGTAACAATATAGTTAGAATTTATATTTAAATAACAAGAATAATCCTCATATATAACTTAGTTTAATTATTATTAATTTGTAATTAGTTTTATAGATTTAAACGAAGGATGAATCCTTATTAGTTGTGTATTACTAGATAAATTTATCAGGCCATTATTTATGTTTACAGGAGGGAAATAGTTCCCAAATATTTCAGGGGAGGGGGGGCGGGGGTTGGGGGGTGAAACACAGACCGGAGCCCACTCTTCAAGAGTGGCCCAGCCACACACGAGACTGCTATTTAAACTTTAAAGGCAGGCGGGAGTAAGAGGAAAAGCCCTGGCATATGTAAGGAACTACCTAACAGGCCGGAGCCAGAGAGTAACAGTCAGGGCCGAGAAGTCAGACTAGCGAACTGTAACGAGTGGAGTACTTGAAGAATCCGGCTGGGACCAGTTTTATTTCTAATATACGTGAACGACATGTCTACAGGAGTCGAATCCTATATGCCATTGTTCAGGAGGGAGACTCTTCTTCTTCCACTCCCTAATGCATTCCATTTGTTAACTACTCTGACACTGAAAAAATTATTTCTACTGTCTCTGTGGCTTATTTGGGCTCTAAGTTTTCCCCCGTGTCCCCTTCTTCTTGTTCCACTTATGCTAAATAGTTTGTCTTTGTCCACCCTGTCCATTCCCCTGAGAACTGAGTAGGTGGTGATCATTTCTACCCTAACTCTTCTGTCTTCCAGGGACCTGAGGTTTAGCTCCCATAGCCTTTCCTCGTAGCTCATACCTCTCAGTTCTGGGACTAGTCTGGTGGCATTCCTCTGAATCTTCTCTAGTATGGCCTTGTGTCACGATGTCCATACCTAGTCCATACAAGGTATGGACTACACGCGGGGGCTACATACTCCAGAATTGGTTTGACATAAGTGGTATACAAGGTCCTGAACGATTCCTTACACAAGTTTCTAAAGGCAGTAGTCTGTAATCGTCCTGTAGTCACTGTCTATCTTCATCTGTCTTCATTCGTCTCATAATTTTTGCATCATGAACAAACATTGAGAAGAATGAGTAATGAGTCTATATAGGATGATGAATGAGACTGAATCTATGTATGAGTGTGTTCGGGTGGATATAAATAGGTGCTCCTCATGTAGTCCATCCGACCTTTTACAAAGTCCTTAATTCTTATGGTCTTATAATGCCCTTGATATTTCTTCCCATATATGCTTTATTTCCATTATACCAATATTAAATAGCCAGTTATATCTAAATATGGGAGGCTCGTCGAAATTTGGTAACTATTGTAAAGATATATTGTTGCCATATATGTGTATGTGTGTTTGTGCATTGTGTATATTTCTACCCGTTTATATGAATTTATATGTTACCCTCGTTTGTGAGTTTGTGTTGGGTTGATTATATGCACCAGTGAATGAGAGGCCCGACTCACCTGGAGAGTTAGGAGTCCAACAGCGACCACAAGAGAGGCGATAACAGCAGCCCACACCAGGGGCTGCAGGGGCCGGAACACGTTCCTCCACGTCGCCAGAGGCTGAGGCCTCAACAGGAAGGCTCCACAGTTATGCATTAAATACTGCTCAGATGCTGCAAAGTCTCTGATACGATCATCCATCAATGTAAAACAATTCACAGTGAAATTCTTTTCTTTTCTATATATCATTCCCAGAATTCCAACCCAAGTTCCGTTTTCCATTCTGCCCCACTTGTGGTCAGGCGCACTCTCCGTCATTGTGTAGGTGAAGTTTAGTGTTGCTGAGAGCGCAACCAACATCCTTATTGCTGACCCTGATATGGCGTTATCAGACTTCCTCTGATATAAGAAAGGTCCGTCGTCCATGGAGGTGGCCAACTGAAACCTGTACCCTTCAAATGCAGGAAAGCGGTCAGGAAACAAGATTTCTCTCCGAGTAAAAAACTGGGGATTCCACTTACCGAGGAATTTCGCACTGCTTGATGAGAAAGGTAAGACAGTAAACACCCCCATTGCATTAGGCCTTCCATTTCCCTCACTCGGGATCTCGTCAATAAGAGCCAGACTTCTGACGCTGCTGAAAACCTCCTCACTAAGGACATCGAGACTGGAGCTGGGTGCCAGACTGAAGAGTAAGAGGTCCAGGGGCTTCCAGTCTAGCCACAGCGGCTGAAGGAATTGTGTTGGGTCAGCGATGAAGAGGACGAGATGGAGCACGGAGATGCCCTGAGAGAGCGCCACAACCTGCTGGTCTGGCCTCCACCTCTCATTCACTCCAAGATTTATAGTCGTGTAAAACGTCTTCTGCATCGCCTCTAGAGTAATTACCGTTTGCTGGGTTTGGCCTGGAACAGAGGGATCCAGGTACAGTATCACAGTCGAGCCTCGGAACAAGTCCAAGGCCTCCGACAGCACCACCAGCTTCCTGGTGTTGATGTATGGTCGTTTGGGAACCAATGACCAACCATTACCAGCTAAAAGTACCAGGAGTCCAAAGAGTAAGATGCATTGTCGGTCCATAATTAGTATCCGGAGGGATGAATCTCCTGTCTCCTTGCTTGATGGTAGCTCTAGTGAGTTTATAACGGACGCGACCACTCGCTATAACAGCAACTTTTTTTCTATTCCCCCTCACACATCCCTTTGCCCCTCACATTTCACAGGTTCTCCCCCTTCACAACTCACAGGCCTCTCTCACACCTCCCAGCTCACAGGAAATATCCTGTCCTCGGGAGTCAATGAAAACAAGGCGTTGGCCAAGAACGAGCAATTCCTCATTGATTATGTTGATAAACAAATTATGTTTAAAGGATGATTCAGGAGGTAAGTATCAGGACAAACATAACACCATAAGAAATTAGGAGTGCAGAAGGCAGCTTGACCTAGGCAAGACAGCTCCTACTGATACCAAAACTAATTAAAAACATTAGACCAAAAATAAAACGAAACTGCTGAAGCTCAAACCATCTTCCTGTTTAGACAGTACCTATTGTGACGATCGTCATTAGTCAGAATTCGTACGTACTTAGCTTTTAGTTAGTAGTATATTGACCAGTAGGGAATTCTTTTAAAATAAATGAAGCTAAAACACACACTTACTCATTCCCAGGGCTGGAGTAGCGCACATATGTACCACATTAGGCCTTAGATGTCATGCATAAGGCCGAGGGAGGTTAGGATGGGTAAGTTTAGTTTGTCATTTACAACACAAGTAAAAAATAGTTTTCCGGTTTGTCCAACTCAATAGTTCAGATTTCTACGTTCTAATTTCCTTGTACGTCGGTACATATACTCTGGTCCTCCGTCCCGCACCCAGTCCAGAACCCGGTCCAGCACCCAGACCCGCACCCCGTCTAGCACCTCCGTCTAGCACCTCCGTCCAGCACCTCATGCCACACCCCGTCAAGCACCCCATCCAGCATCCGGCCCAGCACCCAGTCCAGCACCCCGTCAAGCACCCCGTCCAGCACCCGGTCCAGCACCCCGTTCAACACTCCGTTCACCACCCGATCCAGCACCCCGTCCAGCACCTCCGTCGAGTACCAACGTCCAGCACAAACGTTCAGCACCACCGTCCAGCACAAGCGTTCAGCACCACCATCCAGCACCACTGTCCAGCACCCGGTCCAGCACCACGGTCCAGCACCCCGTCCAGCACCACCGTCCAGCACCACCGTCCACCACCACCGTCCAGCACCCCGTCCAGCACCTCCGTCCAGCACCACCGTCCAGCACCCAGTCTAACACCACTGTCCAGCACCACCGTCCAGCACCTCCGTCCAGCACCACCGTCCAGAACAAACGTTCAGCGCCACCGTCCAGCACAAACGTTCAGCGCCACCGTCCAGCACCACCGTCCAGCACCTCCGTCCAGCAACACCGTCCAGCACCACCGTCCAGCAACACCGTCCAACACCACCGTCCAGCACCCCGTCCAACATCACCGTCCAGCACCACCGTCCAGCACCACCGTCCAGCACCACCGTCCAGCACCTCCGTCCAGCATCACCGTCCAGCACCACCGTCCAGCAACACCGTCCAACACCACCGCCCAGCACCACCGTCCAGCACCACCATCCAACATCACCGTCCAGCAACACCGTCGAGCACCACCGTCCAGCAACACCATCCAGCACCCCGTCCAACATCACCGTTCAGCACCACCGTCCAGCACCACCGTCCAGCACCTCCGTCCAGCACCACCGTCCAGCTCCCCCGTCCAACACCACCGTCCAACACCACCGTCCAACACCACCGTCCAGCACCACCGTCCAGCACCACCGTCCAACACCACCGTCCAGCACCACCGTCCAGCACCCCGTCCAACACCACCGTCCAACACCCTGTCCAGCACCACCGTCCAGCACCACCGTGCAGCACCACCGTCCAACACCCTGTCCAGCACCACCGTCCAGCACCACCGTCCAACACCACCGTCCAACACCACCGTCCAGCACCACCGTCCAGCACCACCGTCCAACACCACCGTCCAGCACCACCGTCCAACACCACCGTCCAGCACCACCGTCCAGCACCACCGTCCAGCACCACCGTCCAACACCACCGTCCAGCACCACCGTCCAGCACCACCGTCCAGCACCACCGTCCAGCACCACCGTCCAGCACCACCGTCCAACACCACCGTCCAACACCACCGTCCAGCACCACCGTCCAGCACCACCGTCCAGCACCCCGTCCAACACCACCGTCCAACACCCTGTCCAGCACCACCGTCCAGCACCACCGTCCAGTACCACCGTCCAGCACCACCGTGCAGCACCTCCGTCCAACACCCTGTCCAGCACCACCGTCCAGCACCACCGTCCAACACCACCGTCCAACACCACCGTCCAGCACCACCGTCCAGCACCACCGTCCAACACCACCGTCCAGCACCACCGTCCAGCACCACCGTCCAGCACCCCGTCCAACACCACCGTCCAACACCCTGTCCAGCACCACCGTCCAGCACCACCGTCCAGCACCACCGTGCAGCACCACCGACCAGCACCACCGTCCAACACCACCGTCCAGCACCACCGTCCAGCACCACCGTCCAACACCACCGACCAGCACCACCGTCCAACACCACCGTCCAGCACCACCGTCCAGCACCCCGTCCAGCACCACCGTCCAGCACCACCGTGCAGCACCACCGACCAGCACCACCGTCCAACACCACCGTCCAGCACCACCGTCCAGCACCACCGTCCAGCACCACCGTGCAGCACCACCGTCCAGCACCACCGTCCAGCACCTCCGTCCAACACCACCGTCCAGCACCACCGTGCAGCACCACCGACCAGCACCACCGTCCAACACCCTGTCCAGCACCACCGTCCAGCACCACTTGTTATACTCAAATTCTCTGTCAGTTGAAATGTAACCAATCACAGGCAAGTAGGCCTCTGACGTCATGCCAGACAGAGGAGCATCAGCGATGCTCCCAGCAGCCTCAGTTCTCCTCACAGACTCAGAGTAGGTGGACTTCGGTTGGCCAGATATATACCTTGTTGTCTCGGTCAATAAATATATACAGAAGCGACTACTGTGTCTACATTCAACCCGAACAAGGCAAACGAATACACCGTCCAGCACCCCGTCCAGCACCCCGTCCCACACCACCGTCCAGCACCACCGTCCAACACCACCGTCCAGCACCCCGTCCAGCACCACCGTCCAGCACCACCATCCAGCACCCCGTCCAACACCACCCTCCAGCACCATCGTCCAGCACCACCATCCAGCAACCCGTCCAACACCACCGTCCAGCACCACCGTCCAGCACCACCGTCCAGCACCACCGTCCAACACCACCGTCCAGCACCACCGTCCAGCACCCCCGTCCAGCACCCCCGTCCAGCACCACCGCCCAGCACCCCATCCAGCACCACCGTCCAGCACCACCGCCCAGCACCCCATCCAGCACCACCGTCCAGCACCACCGTCCAGCACCACCGTCCAGCACCACCGTCCAGCACCACTGTCCAACACCACCGTCAAGCACCACCGTCCAGCACCATCGTCCAACACCACCGTCCAGCACCACCGTCCAGCACCACCGTCCAGCACCACTGTCCAACACCACCGTCAAGCACCACCGTCCAGCACCATCGTCCAACACCACCGTCCAGCACCTCCGTCGAGCACCACCGTCCAGCACCACCGTCCAGCACCACCGCCCAGCACCCCATCCAGCACCACCGTCCAGCACCACCGCCCAGCACCCCATCCAGCACCACCGTCCAGCACCACCGTCCAGCACCACCGCCCAGCACCCCATCCAGCACCACCGTTCAGCACCTCTGTCCAGCACCACCGTCCAACACCACCGTCCAGCACCACCGTCCAGCACCACCGTCCAGCACCACCGTCCAACACCACCGTCCAGCACCACCGTCCAGCACCCCGTCCAGCACCACCGTCCAGCACCACCGTCCAACACCACCGACCAGCACCCCATCCAGCACCATGTCCAGCACCACCGTCCAGTACCCCGTCCAGCACCACCGTCCAGCACCACCATCCAGCACCACCGTCCAGCACCCCGTCCAGCACCCCCGTCCAGCACCCCCATCCAGCACCACCGTCCAGCACCCCGTCCAACACCACAGTCGAGCACCACCGTCCAGCACCCCGTCCAGCACCACCGTCCAACACCACCGTCCAACACCAACGTCCAGCACCACCGTCCAACACCACCGTCCAACACCACCGTCCAACACCACCGTCCAACACCACCGTCCAACACCACCGTCCAGCACCTCCGTCCAACACCACCGTCTAGCACCACCGTCCAGCACCTCCGTCCAGCACCACCGTCCAGCACCACCGTCTAGCACCCCGTCCAGCACCACCGTCCAGCACCACCGTCCAGCACCTCCGTCCAGCACCACCGTCCAGCACCACCGTCCAACACCACCGTCCAACACCACCGTCCAACACCACCGTCCAGCACCACCGTCCAGCACCACCGTCCAGCACCCCGTCCAGCACCACCGTCCAGCACCACCGTCCAGCACCACCGTCCAGCACCACCGTCCAGCACCACCGTCCAGCAGCACCGTCCAACAACCCGTCCAACACCACCGTCCAGCACCACCGTCCAGCACCACCCTCCAGCACCATCGTCCAGCACCACCATCCAGCAACCCGTCCAACACCACCGTCCAGCACCACCGTCCAGCACCACCGTCCAGCACCACCGTCCAACACCACCGTCCAGCACCACCGTCCAGCACCCCCGTCCAGCACCACCGTCCAGCACCACCGCCCAGCACCCCATCCAGCACCACCGTCCAGCACCACCGTCCAGCACCACCGTCCAGCACCACCGTCCAGCACCACCGTCCAGCACCACCGCCCAGCACCCCATCCAGCACCACCGTCCAGCACCACCGTCCAGCACCACCGTCCAGCACCACTGTCCAACACCACCGTCAAGCACCACCGTCCAGCACCATCGTCCAACACCACCGTCCAGCACCTCCGTCGAGCACCACCGTCCAGCACCATCGTCCAGCACCACCGTCCAGCACCACCGCCCAGCACCACCGTCCAGCACCACTGTCCAACACCACCGTCAAGCACCACCGTCCAACACCACCGTCCAGCACCATCGTCCAACACCACCGTCCAGCACCACTGTCCAACACCACCGTCCAGCACCACCGTCCAGCACCATCGTCCAACACCACCGTCCAGCACCACTGTCCAACACCACCGTCCAGCACCACTGTCCAGCACCATCGTCCAACACCACCGTCCAGCACCATCGTCCAACACCACCGTCCAGCACCACCGTCCAACACCACTGTCCAGCACCACCGTCCAGCACCATCGTCCAACACCACCGTCCAGCACCTCCGTCGAGCACCACCGTCCAGCACCACTGTCCAACACCACCGTCCAGCACCACCGTCCAGCACCATCGTCCAACACCACCGTCCAGCACCATCGTCCAACACCACCGTCCAGCACCACCGTCCAACACCACTGTCCAGCACCACCGTCCAGCACCTCCGTCGAGCACCACCGTCCAGCACCACCATCCAGCACCACCGTCCAGCACCCCATCCAGCACCACCGTCCAACACCACCGTCCAGCACCACCGCCCAGCACCCCATCCAGCACCACCGTTCAGCACCTCTGTCCAGCACCACCGTCCAACACCACCGTCCAGCACCACCGTCCAGCACCCCATCCAGCACCACCGTTCAGCACCTCTGTCCAGCACCACCGTCCAACACCACCGTCCAGCACCACCGCCCAGCACCCCATCCAGCACCACCGTTCAGCACCTCTGTCCAGCACCACCGTCCAACACCACCGTCCAGCACCACCGTCCAGCACCACCGTCCAGCACCACTGTCCAGCACCACCGTCCAGCACCACCGTCCAGCACCACCGTCCAGCACCACCGTCCAGCACCCCGTCCAGCACCACCGTCCAGCACCACCGTCCAACACCACCGACCAGCTCCACCGTCCAGCACCACCGTCCAGCACCACTGTCCAGCACCACCGTCCAGCACCACTGTCCAACACCACCGTCCAGCACCACCGTCCAGCACCACCGTCCAGCACCACCGTCCAGCACCACCGTCCAGCACCACCGTCCAGCACCACCGTCCAGCACCACCGTCCAGCACCACCGTCCAGCACCACCGTCCAACACCACCGTCCAGCACCACCGTCCAGCACCACCGTCCAGCACCACCGTCCAGCACCACCGTCCAGCACCACCGTCCAGCACCACCGTCCAGCACCACCGTCCAGCACCACCGTCCAGCACCACCGTCCAGCACCACCGTCCAGCACCACCGTCCAGCACCACCGTCCAGCACCACCGTCCAGCACCACCGTCCAGCACCACTGTCCAACACCACCGTCCAGCACCACCGTCCAGCACCCCATCCAGCACCACCGTCCAGCACCACCGTCCAACACCACCGTCCAGCACCACCGTCCAACACCTCCGTCCAGCACCCCGTCCAGCACCACCGTCCAGTACCCCGTCCAGCACCACCGTCCAGCACCACCATCCAGCACCACCGTCCAGCACCCCGTCCAGCACCCCCGTCCAGCACCCCGTCCAGCACCACCGTCCAGCACCCCGTCCAACACCACCATCCAGCACCACCGTCCAGCACCACCGTCCAGCACCCCGTCCAGCACCACCGTCCAACACCACCGTCCAACACCAACGTCCAGGACCACCGTCCAACACCACCGTCCAACACCACCGTCCAACACCACCGTCCAACACCACCGTCCAACACCACCGTCCAGCACCTCCGTCCAACACCACCGTCTAGCACCACCGTCCAGCACCTCCGTCCAGCACCACTGTCCAGCACCACCGTCTAGCACCCCGTCCAGCACCACCGTCCAGCACCACCGTCCAGCACCTCCGTCCAGCACCACCGTCCAGCACCACCGTCCAACACCACCGTCCAACACCACCGTCCAACACCACCGTCCAGCACCACCGTCCAGCACCACCGTCCAGCACCACCGTCCAGCACCACCGTCCAGCACCACCGTCCAGCACCACCGTCCAGCACCACCGTCCAGCACCACCGTCCAACACCACCGTCCAACACCACCGTCCAGCACCTCCGTCCAGCACCACCGTCCAGCACCTCCGTCCAGCACCACCGTCCAGCACCACCGTCCAACACCACCGTCCAGCACCACCGTCCAACACCACCGTCCAGCACCACCGTCCAACACCACCGTCCAGCACCCCGTCCAGCACCACCGTCCAACACCCCGTCCAGCACCACCGTCCAGCACCACCGTCCAGCACCACCGTCCAGCACCACCGTCCAGCACCACCGTCCAACACCACCGTCCAGCACCATCGTCCAACACCACCGTCCAACACCACCGTCCAACACCACCGTCCAGCACCACCGTCCAACACCACCGTCCAACACCATCGTCCAACACCACCGTCCAGCACCACCGTCCAGCACCCCGTCCAGCACCACCGTCCAGCACCCCATCAAACACCACCACCGTCCAGCACCCCGTCCAGCACCACTGTCCAGCAACCGGTCCAACACCGTGTCCAACACCCCGTCCAGCACCACCGTCCAGCACCACCGTCCAGCACCACCGTCCAGCACCACCGTCCAGCACCCCCATCCAGCACTACGCCGTGTAAATGTCCAGGATGCCACAAACGTCCTCACTTCCTATGTTTTCAGATGTATGGATTAAGAGTCTAATTTTTCTCTCACATTATTGTAATAAGACTCTCAAAGGAGCCTTCGATAAAGCGCAGGGGATAGCGATCCTGGACGAGTTTGCATGCATGGGTGTCAAGGGGAGACTCATGAAATGGGTTGAAGACTACCTCACAGGAAGGAAAGCCAAGGCCTGTTTCAATGGAGCAGTGTCCAGAACAATGAATATTGAACTCGGGAACCCCCCCAAGGCGGAGTCTTAAGCCCTACACTATTCAATGTACTTATGAACGCCATTGCAAATATTGATTTTCCGGAAGGAACACAAGAAGTGGGATTTGCAGATGATATCCTAATACAAGCTCCCACCTTGGGAAAAATTAAACAGTCCATTGAACTCCTTGGAAGGAAATATTTTGCGCTCGGGTTCACTCTCTCCACAAACAAGACGAAGGCATACTCCCATCACAAGCGGGGAGCAAATGAAGAACTGCAAATTAATGGTGTAACACCTGAATGGGTTTACCACTATCGGTACCTTGGCATCACTGTCAGCTCTAACACGGGGAAGAAAGATGTTATGGTTGAAGGCTGAAGAGAAACAATCTTCGTCCACATGGTTTAATTCTCAGCCTATTACAACAACAACAAAAACAATTATCCGGTACATGAAATATTATTAACAAGATCATAAACAAAAGAGCATCTGCTCCAAACATGCTACCTCCAACATCTGTAGTATTCATCCCAACATTCCTCATCTTTTAAATAAACTCTACCCCTACAGTGCATGGCCAAGAAAGTACTGGGGCCTCTGGTCTCTGATAATTCTTAAAGCAAATATGACAATTTTTTGTTACCTCAGCAATATCTTGGTCTATTTTTGGCCACCAAACCCAACTTCTAGCTTCTGCTTTCATAGCATTTATGCCATTATGGCCTACATGCAGCTGTTCCAAAATCTTACATCTCAGTTCCCCAGGCACCACCACTCTATTCCTATACAAGAGTACATCCTGGTGAATACTAAGGTCAGCCTTCACTGCAGCATACTCTGACAATAACAAATTATCATTCCAACCATATTTGACATTTTTCAACAACATATTTAATTTGGGATCTCTACCAGTTGCCTTCCTTATAGTCTGGAATGAAATATCCTCAAAAGACATAGATTCCACCAGGTTAACATACTCCACTGGAATACTGGAATTTAATTCTTCTGTCACAGGCAATCTACTTAATGCATCAGCTACTACATTATCCTTGCCTGGCTTAAACTCTAAATCATACTCAAACTGCGAGAGTAGTAAGGCCCATCTTTGAATTCTAGCATTGGCATTAACTGGAATCTGCTTACCTCTGCCAAACAATCCTAGCAGGGGTTTATGGTCTGTTCTAGCAAGAAATTTCCGCCTCAGCAGAAAATACCTCAGTTTTTTTTTTTACAGCATATACCAAAGCTAAGGCTTCTTTAACCGAGAATAATTCTGTTCTGCAGGAGATAATTTCTTGCTAGCAAAATATACTACTTTATCCTGACCATGTACTTCCTGTAATAATACACAACCCACTCCTACTGGGGAAGAATCTACCTCCCATTTTAACGGGAGTTTGCCTGTAAAATTAGTGAGCACTGGAGAATTTATCAATTCCTGCTTAATATTCCTGAAGGCATTTTCTTATCTAGCTGCCCACTTAAATCTAGCCCCTTCTTTCAACAATTCATACAAGGGTGCAAATTTTGTTGAAAAGTTCTTCACGAACTTATAAAAATATGTAACCATACCAACAAAAGACTGTACTTCCCCAACTGATGTTGGGGCTAGGGCATCTATATTGCCTCTACATTTTTTGAGAAGGAGTAAAGCCCTTACCTATAATACGGTACCCCAGGTATTCAATGGCCTTGGTCTTCAATGTTGTTTTACCCTTATTAATCTTCACATTGTGCTTTTGTAAAAGATTCAAAACTTGTTCATATCTAGCGATGCCTCACAGCTCTGGTGGATTTTCCCATTGATATATATATATATATATATATTATATATATATATATATATATATATATATATATATATATATATATATATATATATATATATATATATATATATATATATATATCACGTTAGTGTGATTTCCGTGTGAAATAACTTTGATGACTATAATAATATTAATAATAATAATAATAAGTATAATAATAAAAATTTACACAGAAATTACACTAAAGTTATATATATATATATATATATATATATATATATATATATATATATATATATATATATATATATATATATATATATATATATATATGCAATTGACGATCACAAAACACTGATCATTTTATGCGGAAAATCCACAGAGAAATATGAAATGAGGTGAACGTTTCGGCTTTGTTAAAGCCTTTGTCAACACCAGACTGACTCAACTGACTCATTGACTCATTGAGACTGACTCATTGACTCATTGAGTCAGTCTGGTGTTGACAAAGGCTTTAACAAAGTCGAAACGTTCACCTCATTTCATATTTCTCTGTGGATTTTCCGCATATATATATATATATATATATATATATATATATATATATATATATATATATATATATATATATATATATATATATATATAAATATATATATATATATATATATATATAAATATATATATATATATATATATATATATATATATATATATATAAATATATATATATATATATATATATATATATATATATATATATATATATATATATATATATGTCGTACCTAGTAGCCAGAACTCACTTCTCAGCCTACTATGCAAGGCCCGATTTGCCTAATAAGCCATGTTTTCATGAATTAATGTTTTTTCGTCTACCTAACCTACCTAACCTAACCTAACCTAGCTTTTTTTGGCTACCTAACCTAACCTTACCTATAAAGATAGGTTAGGTTAGGTTAGGTAGGGTTGGTTAGGTTCGGTCATATATCTACGTTAATTTTAACTCCAATAAAAAAAATTGACCTCATACATAGTGAAAAGGGCAGCTTTATCATTTCATAAGAAAAAAATTATAGAAAATATATTAATTCAGGAAAACTTGGCTTATTAGGCAAATCGGGCCTTGCATAGTAGGCTGAGAAGTGAGTTCTGGCTACTAGGTACGACATATATATATATATATATATATATATATATATATATATATATATATATATATATATATATATATATATATATATATATATATATATATATATATATATATATATATATATATATATATATATAACTTTAGTGTAATTTATATATATATACTATTAAATATGACCGAAAAAGTAAGATTAATAATTCTAACACGAATTTTCTCGACCTTTCTTACGTTTCTTTTCACTGTTGATGGTAATTCAAAAATCAATTCTCCAAAATTCATTTTTATTTCTAGTCTGACGCGACACTTGAGCGTGTTTCGTAAAACTTATTACATTTTCAAAGACTTTAGTTTACACACACACACACAACTTTAACTGAATAGAGCTTAAACATCTTCGAGTTTTTATACCTACATTTGGGTGAGGTGACATGTTACAACAGTTTTGGATGAGGTGAAAATAAACTTTTAACACAAGACAGGACACGAAACAATAGGTATTAAATGTAGGTAACTGCAGAAGGCCTATTTTTATTGGCCCATATTTCTTGATGCTTCTATATTGGAGCGGAGTCTTGAAGTGGGTAGAATATACTTGTGCATTAATTGGCTGTTGATTGCTGGTGTTGACTTCTTGATGTGTAGTGCCTCGCAGATGTCAAGCCGCCTGCTATCGCTGTATCTATCGATGATTTCTGTGTTGTTTGCTAAGATTTCTCTGGTGATGGTTTGGTTGTGGGAAGAGACTATATGTTTCTTAAAGGAGCCCTGTTGCTTATGCATCGTTAAACGCCTGGAAAGAGATGTTGTGTCTTGCCTATATACTGAGTTTTTTTAGGCTTACAGTCCCCAAGAGGGCATTTAAAGGCATAGACGACGTTTGTCTCTTTTAAAGCGTTCTGCTTTGTGTCTGGAGAGTTTCTCATGAGTAGGCTGGCCGTTTTTTTGGTTTTATAGTAAATTGTCAGTTGTATCTTCTGATTTTTGTCTGTAGGGATAACGATTCTACTAACAATATCTTTCAGGACCCTGTCCTCCATTTTATGGGTTGTGGAAAAGCTATCTTATATATATATATATATATATATATATATATATATATATATATATATATATATATAAGATAGCCGACAGAATGTATCGTGATCCGGCCTGTACTCCTCTTGACATACCAGAAAACATTCTAAGGAAACTACTCCAAGCTTGTACTAAAGAGGCACCCTTCTCGAGCCCGGATGGACACATGTATAAGCAAGTAGCTGGGGTCGCCATGGCTTCTCCCCTAGGTGTCCTGTTTGCAAACTTCTACATGGGTACCATCGAGCAAAAAGTTTTAGTCGACATGAACTTGAAACCGGCCATATACTGCAGGTATGTTGACGACATTTTTACACACGTACCTGATGTCAGACATCTGCAGGAGCGGAAGGAGGCATTTCAGCAGAATTCTGTGTTGCGTTTCACTTACGAGATGGAGAAGGATTGGAAGCTGCCCTTTCTAGATGTAACAGGAAAGGAGCGGAGTTTTCCACACTGCAGTCTACACTAAGGAAACAAACATAGGAATGTGCCTGAATGCCAACAGTGACTGCCCAAACAGGTACAAGAGGAGTGTTGTTAACGCTTATGTCGACCCTGCTCTCAGCCACAGCTCAGAATGGAAGCAAGTCGACGAAGAACTCTGTAGGGTAAGGCAGGTCCTAGTCAACAACGGCTTCTCCAGTGGTTTCGTGGAAGACATCATAAGAAGAAAAGTGAAACGCCATGCAACCTCTGAAAGAGACAACTAATGCATCACCTATACCCCCTATTAGACTATTTTACAGGAACTTCTTTTCCACAGCTCATAAAACGGAGAAAAGGGTCCTGAAAGATATTGTTAATAGAAACGTTATCGCTACAGACAAAAATCAGAAGATACAATTGACGATTTACTATAAAACCAAGAAAACGGCCAACCTACTCCTGAGAAACTTTCCAGGCACAAAGCAGAACGCTTTAAAAGAGACCAATGTCGTCTATGCCTTCAAATGCCCACTTGGGGACTGTAGGCCTCAAAGAATTCAGTATATAGGCAAGACAACAACATCTCTTTCCAGTCGATTAACGATGCATAAGGAACAGGGCTCCATTAAAGAACATATAATCTCTTCCCATAACCAGACCATCACCAGAGAAGTCTTAACAAAAAACACGGAAATCATCGATAGATACAGCGATAGCAGGCGGCTTGATATCTGCGAGGCACTACACATTAAGAAGTCAACACCAGCAATCAACAGCCAATTAATGCACAACTATATTCTACCCACTTCAAGACTCTGCACCAATATAGAAGCATCAAAAAATATGGGCCAATAGGCCCTTTGCAGTTACTTCCATTCTTCCCTTTAAATATTATACCCATTGTTTCGTGTTCTGTCTTGCGTTGAAAGTTTGTTTTCACCTCACCCAAAACTGTTGTAACATATCACCTATCCCAAATGCAGGTATAAAATGAAAGCTGTTTAAACTCTGTTTAGTGTTTGCAGGTTATAGTTGTGTGTGTGTAAACTATAGTGTTTGAAAATGTAACAAGTTATTACGAAACGCGTTCAAGTGTCGCGTCAGACTAGAAATAAAAATGAGTTTTGGAGAATTGATTTTTCAATTACTATCGACAGTGAAAAGAAACATAAGAAATATTGAGAAAATTTGTGTTAGAACTATTAATCTTACTTTTTCGGTCATATTTAATAATATATGTCTACAGGAAAGACTGCTACCAAAATATACTAATATTAAAACGCATGACCCAGCAGCAAGGAATCAAGCCTTCACGATAAAATATCGCCAAGATCTGATTCGAAATCGGAGACACAAGGCAGAAAATGAAATCAAAGACAACAAAATGCAACTACTTCATGCTACAAACCAATGGAGAAACAGCAACATCGACGAAAGTCTCCGTACTCGCATCGAGCAACACCTCGACATCCTCACAGATCGACATCACCTCAGCACCGAAACCAGGATAATCAAGAAAGTAACAACATTATATGGAGGACCTATCGCGATTCCACGACCAAGAGACGGCTTCCTGAACCTTGCTGGAATCAACCTCATTGAGGACCAAGTCACTCTCCTAAATCTGGGTATAAACTGTCACGTTATGTCCACACCAAGTGAGATGGCCCGGAAAGTGGAGTTGGAGATCCTGTTGGACGACATATTCGACCTCGAGACACAAAAGAAGGTCACCACCAAGGACACCTTACAAGCAAAACTTATTGCAGAAGGAGGAAAGAATCGAGGCAACTACATAAGCACCATACTGTCCCCTGAGCCCAAAGCGGCAGCTAAGAGCCTTCGTGAGAAGAAGGAGATAGTCGTCAGGAGAAGTGACAAGTCGCCAATATACGTCATTCTTAAAAAAGACGAATATCTGGCGAAAATAAACCTCATTCTCTCTGACCAAACTAAATTCCAAAGGGACACTACACTACACTTCAGGACACGACAGCCGAATTGAAAGCAAAGATCAACAAATTGATCGAAACTGTGAACGCCAAGAAATCCGGACTCCACTTGCCGAAGATTATTGGGGAATACAAACCTGGATACGTGTATGGAAATGTTAAGACACACAAGCCTGAAAACCCACTTCGGCCAATCATCAGCCAGTTACCCACACCCACGTACTGACTTGCGAAGTGACTCAACGGCTTGCTGATTCCTTATGTCCCTTGCGCCTTCAGCCTGAAGTCTCCAAAGGAATTTGTTGACTTACTGCGGGGAACACGGGCCACAGGGCTAAGAGCCTCGTTAGACATAGAATCACTGTTTACCAACGTATCTGTGGATGAAGCAATTGGGATGATAGCGGACAGAGTGTATCGTGATCCGGCCTATACTCCTCTTGACATACCAGAAAACATTCTAAGGAAACTACTCCAAGCTTGTACTAAAGAGGCACCCTTATTGAGCCCGGATGGGCACATGTATAAGCAAGTAGATGGGGTCGCCATGGGTTCTCCCCTAGGTGTCCTCTTTGCGAACTTCTACATGGGTATCATTGAACAAAAGGTCTAAGTGACATGAACTTGAAACCGGCCATATACTGGAGGTATGTTGACGACATTTTTACACAAGTACCTGATGTCAGACATCTACAGGAGCTGAAGGAGGCATTTGAGCAGAATTCTGTGTTGCGTTTCACTTACGAGATGGAGAAGGATTGGAAACTGCCCTTTCTAGATGTAACAGTCGAAAGGAAAGGAGCGGAGGTTTCCACACTGCAGTCTACACTAAAGAAACAAACATAGGAATGTGCCTCAATGCCAACAGTAACTGCCCAGACAAGTACAAGAGGAGTGTTGTTAACGCTTATGTCGAACGTGCTCCCAGCCACAGCTCAGGATGGAAGCAAGTCGACAAATTACTCTGTAGGGTAAGGCAGGTCCTAGTCAACAACGGCTTCTCCAATGGTTTCGTTGAAGACATCATAAGAAGGAAGGTGAACCGCCATGCAACCTCTGAAGAGACAACTAACACAAAACCTGTACCCCCTATTTGACAATTTTACAGGAACTTCTTTTCCACAGCTCATAAAACGTAGGAAAGGGTCCTGAAAGATATTGTTAATAGAAACGTTATCCCTACAGACAAAAATCAGAAGATAAAACTGACGATTTACTATAAAACCAAGAAAACGGCCAACCTACTCATGAGAAACTCTCCAGACACAAAGCAGAACCCTTTAAAAAGAGACCAATGTCGTCTATGCCTTCAAATGACCACTTGGGGACTGTAAGCCTCAAAGAACTCAGTATATAGGCAAGACAACAACATCTCTTTCCAGGCGATTAACGATGCATAAGCAACAGGGCTCCATTAAGGAACAAATAATATCTTCCCACAACCAGACCATCTCCAGAGAAGTCTTAGCAAAAAACACGGAAATCATCGATAGATACAGCAATAGCAGGCGGCTTGATATCTGCGAGGAACTACACATTAAGAAGTCAACACCAGCAATCAACAGACAATTAATGCACAACTATATTCTACCCACTTCAAGACTCTGCACCAATATAGAAGCATCAAGAAATATGGGCCAATAGGCCCATTGCAGTTACTTCCATTCTTCCCTTTAATAAATCCACAAACAGAACACCCATTGTTTCATGTTCTATCTAGTGTTGAAAGTTTGTTTTCACCTCATCCAAAACTGTTGTAACATATCACATCACCCAAATGCAGGTATAAAATGAAAGCTGTTTAAACTCTGTTTAGTGTTTGCAGGTTATAGCTGTGTGTGTGTAAACTAAAGTCTTTGAAAATGTAATAAGTTATTACAAAACGTGTTCAAGTGTCGCGTCAGACTAGAAAAAAAAATGAATTTTGGAGAATTGATTTTTCAATTACCATCGACAGTGAAAAGAAACATACAAAATATTGAGGAAATTCGTGTTAGAATTATTAATCTTACTTTTTCGGTCATATTTAATATTATGTGTCTACAGGAAAGACTGCTACCAAAATATACTTATATATATATATATATATATATATATATATATATATATAACTGAAAACTCACACCCCAGAAGTGACTCGAACCCATACTCCCACAACTGGTATGTACAGGGACGCCTTAATCCGCTTGACCATCACGACCGGACATAAGGAAGTGATAGCCGAGGCTATATGAACCACTTCCCCGCCGGCACTCGGATGGTAATCTTGGGCATAGCATTTTATCAAATCACCTCATTCTTTGGGGTACACGTGAGGAACACAAATGCAAACAAGCCTGAATGGTCCCCAGGACTATATACAACTGAAAACTCACACCCCAGAAGTGACTCGAACCCATACTCCCACAACTGGTATGTACAGGGACGCCTTAATCCGCTTGACCATCACGACCGGACATAAGGAAGTGATAGCCGAGGCTATATGAACCACTTCCCCGCCGGCACTCGGATGGTAATCTTGGGCATAGCATTTTATCAAATCACCTCATTCTTTGGGGTACACGTGAGGAACACAAATGCAAACAAGCCTGAATGGTCCCCAGGACTATATACAACTGAAAACTCACACCCCAGAAGTGACTCGAACCCATACTCCCACAACTGGTATGTACAGGGACGCCTTAATCCGCTTGACCATCACGACCGGACATAAGGAAGTGATAGCCGAGGCTATATGAACCACTTCCCCGCCGGCACTCGGATGGTAATCTTGGGCATAGCATTTTATCAAATCACCTCATTCTTTGGGGTACACGTGAGGAACACAAATGCAAACAAGCCTGAATGGTCCCCAGGACTATATACAACTGAAAACTCACACCCCAGAAGTGACTCGAACCCATACTCCCACAACTGGTATGTACAGGGACGCCTTAATCCGCTTGACCATCACGACCGGACATAAGGAAGTGATAGCCGAGGCTATATGAACCACTTCCCCGCCGGCACTCGGATGGTAATCTTGGGCATAGCATTTTATCAAATCACCTCATTCTTTGGGGTACACGTGAGGAACACAAATGCAAACAAGCCTGAATGGTCCCCAGGACTATATACAACTGAAAACTCACACCCCAGAAGTGACTCGAACCCATACTCCCACAACTGGTATGTACAGGGACGCCTTAATCCGCTTGACCATCACGACCGGACATAAGGAAGTGATAGCCGAGGCTATATGAACCACTTCCCCGCCGGCACTCGGATGGTAATCTTGGGCATAGCATTTTATCAAATCACCTCATTCTTTGGGGTACACGTGAGGAACACAAATGCAAACAAGCCTGAATGGTCCCCAGGACTATATACAACTGAAAACTCACACCCCAGAAGTGACTCGAACCCATACTCCCACAACTGGTATGTACAGGGACGCCTTAATCCGCTTGACCATCACGACCGGACATAAGGAAGTGATAGCCGAGGCTATATGAACCACTTCCCCGCCGGCACTCGGATGGTAATCTTGGGCATAGCATTTTATCAAATCACCTCATTCTTTGGGGTACACGTGAGGAACACAAATGCAAACAAGCCTGAATGGTCCCCAGGACTATATACAACTGAAAACTCACACCCCAGAAGTGACTCGAACCCATACTCCCACAACTGGTATGTACAGGGACGCCTTAATCCGCTTGACCATCACGACCGGACATAAGGAAGTGATACTCATATCACTCACTTCTGGGGTGTGAGTTTTCAGTTGTATATAGTCCTGGGGACCATTCAGGCTTGTTTGCATTTGTGTTCCTCACGTGTACCCCAAAGAATGAGGTGATTTGATAAAATGCTATGCCCAAGATTACCATCCGAGTGCCGGCGGGGAAGTGGTTCATATAGCCTCGGCTATCACTTCCTTATGTCCGGTCGTGATGGTCAAGCGGATTAAGGCGTCCCTGTACATACCAGTTGTGGGAGTATGGGTTCGAGTCACTTCTGGGGTGTGAGTTTTCAGTTGTATATAGTCCTGGGGACCATTCAGGCTTGTTTGCATTTGTGTTCCTCACGTGTACCCCAAAGAATGAGGTGATTTGATAAAATGCTATGCCCAAGATTACCATCCGAGTGCCGGCGGGGAAGTGGTTCATATAGCCTCGGCTATCACTTCCTTATGTCCGGTCGTGATGGTCAAGCGGATTAAGGCGTCCCTGTACATACCAGTTGTGGGAGTATGGGTTCGAGTCACTTCTGGGGTGTGAGTTTTCAGTTGTATATAGTCCTGGGGACCATTCAGGCTTGTTTGCATTTGTGTTCCTCACGTGTACCCCAAAGAATGAGGTGATTTGATAAAATGCTATGCCCAAGATTACCATCCGAGTGCCGGTGGGGAAGTGGTTCATATAGCCTCGGCTATCACTTCCTTATGTCCGGTCGTGATGGTCAAGCGGATTAAGGCGTCCCTGTACATACCAGTTGTGGGAGTATGGGTTCGAGTCACTTCTGGGGTGTGAGTTTTCAGTTGTATATAGTCCTGGGGACCATTCAGGCTTGTTTGCATTTGTGTTCCTCACGTGTACCCCAAAGAATGAGGTGATTTGATAAAATGCTATGCCCAAGATTACCATCCGAGTGCCGGCGGGGAAGTGGTTCATATAGCCTCGGCTATCACTTCCTTATGTCCGGTCGTGATGGTCAAGCGGATTAAGGCGTCCCTGTACATACCAGTTGTGGGAGTATGGGTTCGAGTCACTTCTGGGGTGTGAGTTTTCAGTTGTATATAGTCCTGGGGACCATTCAGGCTTGTTTGCATATATATATATATATATATATGTCGTACCTAGTAGCCAGAACGCACTTCTCAGCCTACTATGCAAGGCCCGATTTGCCTAATAAGCCAAGTTTTCATGAATTAAGGTTTTTTCGACTACCTACCCTACCTAACCTAACCTAACCTAACTTTTTCGGCTACCTAACCGAACCTAACCTATGAAGATAGGTTAGGTTAGGTTAGGTAGGGTTGGTTAGGTTCGGTCATATATCTACGTTAATTTTAGCTCCAATAAAAAAAATTGACCTCATACATAATGAAATGGGTAGCTTTATCATTTCATAAGAAAAAAAATAGAGAAAATATATTAATTCAGGAAAACTTGGCTTATTAGGCAAATCGGGCCTTGCATTGTAGGCTGAGAAGTGCGTTCTGGCTACTAGGTACGACATATATATATATATATATATATATATATATATATATATATATATATATATATATATATTTATATATATATATATATATATATATATATATAAATATATATATATATATATATATATATATATATATATATATATATATATATATATATATATATATATATTGTTACAGAGCCCCCGCCAATTTCTCCCAAGATCCAGCATTAAGAGTCATATTAGCTTACCCTGCTGATTCTCAGAGGTGCAGGGAGTTTGTTGGTATATGTGGCCACCCTATCGGCCGCCTGATAAGGGAGAAATTTGCATTTATAAGTTGGTAGGTAAAGGGGAAAGTAACACTCTTGATACAAACAAAATGGAGCCTCCTTCCTGCAAATCCGCCATTTTGTGGACGACGCCAGCCGGCTGCGGATTGGATGGCTTAAGTCACGTGCTGGGGGCGACTAATCAGAGCCCACTGTGACGTCATCTAGTGCCCCTGGCGGCGCCAGCGGAGATGGCGTCAGAGTTGATCTAACTGTGGAGGCGAGAGGACGTCCCTCGATCAGCTCTCAAGGATTGGAGGCTCTGGGAGGCTCTCTCAGTGGATGATAGCTAGCCATCGCAGCTCACCATTGTTACTGGAGACTCTTTGCTTCTGGAAAGCAAGAAGAAACCAAGTTTATTGGGCAGAGAAGTGCCAAAACTTGAGGAATTGTTCGGCGACGACGCTTAAGGGCGCCGCCTGACGCAGGAGGGTCTGGAGGGTGTGGTGGGCAGGTTTGCTGTGACCGGATCACACCCACTGAGAGCTTTGGAGGAACGACACCGATCTTAGGACAAGGAGCAACGCCTTGTGGAAGGAACAAGTGTGTGTATACATTGATTAGCTCAGTGCCCACTGGGTGGACCAGGATTGGCATATCTGAAATTCTGGGAGTGGTTCGGCGATGACGCAGCGGCTTCACGACACCTGAGGACTTGCAGCACGGCACTGGATCATCAAGGACCAACTAAGGAACCGTGGAAGCCTCACACCATCGAGGGACAGGTGTCGTGAGCCAGGAATGTTGAAGATAGATTAATTTTTCCCTCCCATTACCCCTTGTTGAGTCAGCTAAATAGGCCACGATATTTATGTATGTATGTTTCAGTATAACATTGATACATTAGTATTAGGATAGGCTGTAAGGCAGCTTGCGTCCAGGATTGTTGAAGAGGATAGTATGTGTGGACGTTGAGGCAGTTGGAGAGGAGGTAGCCGAGGTGGACGAAGTGCCCCCCCCCCTATGTGAGAGGGTTGTTATAGATTAAACTACTCGAACAAGTTCCAAGTAGCACGGGCTATGGTGAGCCCTGTATCTTACCTGTCACATGAGCAGGACAAGTAGCACGGGCTATGGTGAGCCTTTATCTTACCTGTCACAGGAGCAGGACAAGTAGCACGGGCTATGGTGAGCCCGTATCTTACCTGTCACAGGAGCAGGACAAGTAGCACGGGCTATGGTGAGCCTTTATCTTACCTGTCACAGGAGCAGGACAAGTAGCACGGGCTATGGTGAGCCCGTATCTTACCTGTCACAGGAGCAGGACAAGTAGCACGGGCTATGGTGAGCCCGTAGTGGACTTACCTGGCACAGGAGCGGTGCTAAATGTATCTGTGTGAGAGGGTTGTTTGTTATAGATTCAGCTACTCGGAACTCAAAGTTCCAAGTAGCATGGGCTATGGTGAGCCCGTTGTGAGAGGATTGATTGATGAAGATTAAGCCACCCAAAAGGTGGCACGGGCATGAATAGCCAATAAGTGGTGGCCCTTTCGAGCCATTACCAGTATCAAGACCTGATACTGGAGATCTGTGGAGGTGCGACTGCACCCTGCATGACGGGAGATGTCTCCCGTCTGTGAGAGGGTTGTTGTTGTTGTTGTTGTTAAAGATTCGCTACCTGGAACAAAGTTCCAAGTAGCAAGGGCTATAGTGAGCCCGTAGTGCCTTTTATGTGAGAGGGTGCGAGACCCCGTTTTAAATCTGCCCAGCTGACGGAGTTGCCAGAGGTTGTGAGAGAAAAGTTGCCAACGATCTCCAGATTATTTACTCTTTACATCCATTCCTGTATCACTATTACTTGTATATGTGATCATGTAGCTTATGTTAGTAAATATCACATAGTTTATCATTTTGTTTGAGTGCACTGTTACGAACCTTACCTCCTGTGGAGGTTAATTTCAAGTATAAAATGTTGGTGAACACAGTGGAGATTTTTTTATAGGAAAATATCTAAGCTGATTTCAGGGAGTAGTATTACTGATTGTATTACTATTGTATTGTGTTGTTATTGTATTACTGATCAGCTACCAGTAATACTCCGCCAAGCAAAGTAGTACCTTCTCAGCTGGAGCTTGTCAGGAATAATGTGAACTGGAATGGCCTAACTATATTAGGGAAAAATTGACTCGATCTAAAAGCATGCATGTAGAATATGGTAAATAAAGTCAATAAAGGATTTGATTGCAAATGTAAAGCATAAAGTATTAAGGGGCGATGATGCAAGAGAGGTGGACGCCATCTTGACTGGAGGGGGAGCTGTATCCCTGCCGACCGATCCTTCCATTTGAGGAGTTTTCTCCGGCCGTACAGTCAGATAAGCCTTCCTTAGTACTTTTGCAGGGATGCAAGATAGGGTAGAGTAGTTATACAGACTTTGAAGAGGTTTTATAAATGAGTCAAGGTTTCCTAGAGGTGTAATTATATGTTAATTTAATTTAATTTGGCCCGAAAGGCGATTTTATTGAGCAGCGCCACTCATCTTGTGAGTGGACACACCGCCATAGCAGCATGTACAACACTCCCCAAAAGGAAGACAACCCGCTGGGTTGTTCATCGTGTCACTTGTACCCAGACACAGCTGGGACTTGCTTAACTGTCTCAAGTGAACCGCTCCTCAAACAAGAAGATTAACATCTGTCAACCCTTAAAAGCTTACGTTATCTTGCGGGTGCAAAATGGGGGAATCTTTTAAGAACAGTATCAATATTTGACAAATAGTGTTTTCCTAACTCAAACAATGTGGGGTTCATTATTATACTCCTATTTCTAATGCCTCTCAGGTGTTCACATTCACGTAGATAGTGGTCAAGGCGGTGTCCATCACTCTCATCACAAATTCTGCAACTTTGCTGATCAACAGTCGTTTCCATTCCGTATCTCCATGGATATTTGTATCCAAGACGGATTCTCGCTATTACTGATTCTCTCCCGCGTCCTCCTCCTATTCGTCCATAATGATTAGGATTGCCAGCTGCAACAATGTTGTACCATCGTACAGATTCACTGGTTTGTGCTTCTATCCTCCTTTCCTCAGTTACCTTGTACGGTATGCAGGCGATGAGTCACAATAACGTGGCTGAAGTATGTTGACCAGACCACACACTAGAAGATGAAGGGACGACGACGTTTCGGTCCGTCCTGGACCATTCTCAAGTCGGTGATTCTCAACATCACCTTGTACGGTGATGTTGCCTGACAATACCTCTAATTTGTAGTAGAGTCTTGGGTATGAAGAATTCAGTATGGTCTCCTTCAGCAGCCAGCACATCTGCTCGTTCATTCCCACATATTCCAACATGGGAGGGGATCCACAGAAACTTTACGACTCTTCCCTGATTGGTAAGTACTCTCACAGCTCTCTTAATTTCAGCGACCATTGCAAGATTTTCTGCCCGAATTTTACTAAGGCTTTGCAGTGCTGCTTTTGAATCAGTGCAAATCACTGCACCATTAGTGTTCCGTTCAAGAAACCTTAATGCCATATAATGGCAGTTAGCTCTGCTTGCGTTGAAGAGCCATGGTTTTCAATACGCGCTTTTTCTTCATTTCTGCCTTGGAAAGTATTATCCTTGATTACCGTGTATGCTGCACCAGCCCTGCCATTGACAGGATTAGATGACCCGTCAGTGTCATTAAACACGATCCCTTTAGTGAACTCTTCGTAAATCTCTGTTTTTCACGATGTAAAATATTGACGTTTGTGATTATTGATTCAAGCAATTTTCCTACAATAAACAATTTGGCTTATTGGACGATAGTTTAACCTATCTCCCTTTTTTATAAATCGTCACCACATTAGTAATCCTCCACGTACAGTAAATTTGTGCAAATCTAACACCTAACAGTTTTCTCTTGTGTTCCGTGTCCATGCTATACTAAATCTGATTTTCTTGTTATCACAGGTCTCTTGCTCACTCTATATTTAAATGTTATTTGTGTTTTCCTATTTGATAACCGTCTAAAGTATTACTTTTGTGTGTTGGCTCCCTAATATGTTGTTTAAGAAAGCTGTCGTCCACTATTTAAAAACTAAATAGTTTCACTATTCACAGCCCATTTAATTGATCCAATAATTATACCAAAATTTAAGTTTTCTATTATACATTGCTATACTTTGTTGTCTTTAATTGCATATTTTTTTCTTCCAATTAGTCTATGTTATGCACCAAAATATATAACTCTTTTTATTATGTTATAATTTTAATTGAATTATATCGAACAGTTTCTATGTGTGGATCTAATTCTCTCTCTAAGACGACAGATTAAATTTGCTTGGATATTTATTGTTATTTTTCCTTCCTCGTCTAACCTATCTATTAGAGCCAAGAAAGTTATATACATTTTTATATTCAGAAAAAAGTTCCATGTTTTCTGTATTTATCAATGTTTCTGTTAAGTAAAAATATGTATTAGTTTTATAAAGTGTCCTTATGGAATGTATTTTGTTCATAATTCTCCTACTGCTTCTGTAGTACACTTTAATGTGCTCTTATGTTAGTTCCTTTACACCTTGTATATGTTTTCAAAAAAACTTTTACTTCTCTCAACTCTTATTTCCATTTTCCTTCTGTATTTCCTTATTAATAAATTTAACTTTTTTCCGTACCAGAGTGAGATTGAATATTACTGTCTTTACAGCCTATGTTATACCCCTTGGTGAGTTATGCATCTTCTATGGTCATTTTATACCCATGCCACGAGTACACAGACTCACTACTGTCTCGGCAAATATTATTTCCATCTGAGAGGAAGACAATGGACTTAATTCTATTGCCCCAGAAACAATTTCTTTCTATCCACAATTGCTCCTAGAAACATACCCAAATCTATTTCTTCCATCCTTGAAACAGAAAGTTCTGTTCACAATACACCTGTCTATACTTATAACTGATTTTTTCTCATACCTGGTTTATTGTGATGTTCCTTTGTTTCGTTGTGCGTCCTAGTACAAATTAACTTCCTTCAAAACGTGGAAGAGGTTCGACATCTTAAGCAATGTCTTCTTGAAGGTTAGTTTGCTATCCTTTGTTATGGTATAAGGGAGCCGGTCGGCCGAGCGGACAGCACACTGGACTTGTGATCCTGTGGTCCCGGGTTCGATCCCGGGCGCCGGCGAGAAACAATGGGCAGAGTTTGTTTCACCCTATGCCCCTGTTACCTAGCAGTAAAATAGGTACCTGGGTGTTAGTCAGCTGTCACGGGCTGCTTCCTGGGGGTGGAGGCCTGGTCGAGGACCGGGCCGCGGGGACACTAAAGCCCCGAAATCATCTCAAGATAACCTCAAGAAGATGGTTCATGTTTTTCTTTTGTCTACCATTTCCCCCTCTCTGAGGGGATATCATGCTGAATATCTTCCGGACTAGTATCTTTTCTAAATCCTTACACTTGCTCACTCAGCAGGTATGCCTAAGTATTAGGTATACAGGGGATTGTAGCGAGGTCATGACGATGCATTATTGTTACAATGAATCTACGACCAAGAGACCACTCTGTTCACACTGCGTCACACGTGAGATGACAGGCGTAAGATCACTGGAGTGTTTCCAGTGTGCGTTACACATTTCCATCAGTTTGTTTGGTTGAGTTTATGGAAGAGTTTCCGTGTGGGTCAAGAAACCTTCCACCGTTTCTTTTCTATTATGTTTTTATGCTCTGGAGATGTATGACTTGGTCCCCTTTTCTGTTTTAACTATGTGAGTTGACTTGCAGCGTATGTGATAATTTAAAAGGTAGTAAATATATGTAATGTTATTATTAAAAGAAAAAAGAATAAAACTTGACATTTATGCTTCAGATATTAGTTGAATAGCTTCAATTTTGTTGTTGGTTTGTTGTATTTCCATATATATTGTTAATAAATATCTCTATTTTAGCTTTAAGCAGTACCAAGTTATGAAAAATGCTGTAATGTTTAATTCAATTTTCAGCTGTTCGTGACAGAATGGAATCAATGAGGTGTTGTCGCCTGTTGGCAAGACAACGCCTAGTTTTCATTGATTAACGAACACGGACACGTCACTGTGAGCGAGGTGTGGCATGACAAGGAGGTGTGAGGGTTACTGAGAGGTGAGAGGGGACCTGCGAGGTTTGAGGGTGCCCGAGAGGTGTGAGGGGACCTGCAAGGGTGTGAAGGGGATACAGAATATAGTGAGTGGTCGCGTCCCTTGTAAACTCACTAGAGCTACCATCAAGCAAGGAGCCAGGAGATTCATCCCTCCGGATACTAATTATGGACCGACAATGCATCTTACTCTTTGGACTCTTGGTATTTTTGGCTGATGATGGTTGGTCATTGGTTCCCAAACGACCATACATCAACTCCAGGAAGCTGGTGGTGCTGTTGGAGGCCTTGGACTTGTTCCGAGGCTCGACTGTGATACTGTACCTGGATCCCTCTGTTCCAGGCCAAACCCAGCAAACGGTAATTGCTCTAGAGGCGATGCAGAAGACGTTTTACGCGACTATAAATCTTGGTGTGAATGAGAGGTGGAGGCCAGACCAGCAGGTTGTGGCGCTCTCTCAGGGCATCTCCGTGCTCCATCTCGTCCTCTTCATCGCTGACCCAACACAATTCCTTCAGCCGCTGTGGCTAGACTGGAAGCCCCTGGACCTCTTACTCTTCAGTCTGGCACCCAGCTCCAGTCTCGATGTCCTTAGTGAGGAGGTTTTCAGCAGCGTCAGAAGTCTGGCTCTTATTGACGAGATCCCGAGTGAGGGAAATGGAAGGCCTAATGCAATGGGGGTGTTTACTGTCTTACCTTTCTCATCAAGCAGTGCGAAATTCCTCGGTAAGTGGAATCCCCAGTTTTTTACTCGGAGAGAAATCTTGTTTCCTGACCGCTTTCCTGCATTTGAAGGGTACATGTTTCAGTTGGCCACCTCCATGGACGACGAACCTTTCTTATATCAGAGGAAGTCTGATAACGCCATATCAGGGTCAGCAATAAGGATGTTGGTTGCGCTCTCAGCAACACTAAACTTCACCTACACTATGACGGAGAGTGCGCCTGACCACAAGTGGGGCAGAATGGAAAACGGAACCTGGGTTGGAATTCTGGGAATGATATATAGAAAAGAAAAGAATTTCACTGTGAATTGTTTTGCATTGGTGGATGATCGTATCAGAGACTTTGCAGCATCTGAGCAATATTCAGTGCATATCTGGAGAGCTTTTCTGTTGAGGCCTCAGCCCCTGGCGACATGGAGGAACGTGTACCGGCCCCTGCAGCCCCTGGTGTGGGCTGCTGTTATCGCCTCTCTTGTGGTCGCTGTTGGACTCCTAACTCTCCAGGTGAGTCGGGCCTCTCATTCACTCGTGCGTATAATCAACCCAACACAAACTCACAGACGAGGGTAAAATATAAATTCATACAAACAGGCAGGAATGTGGTCAACATTACACACATATAAAGATATACCTTCAAAAATGTACACCCTTACCACGCCAGGGATCTATGCTTTACCAAACAACTATAGGGAAAAACACCGCTGAAACAATGCGATAAGCGTTAATCATGTTTTAACCTATCTGGAAGATGGAATCTCACCTCGACAAGCTGCACCAAAATATTAAGTATGTCTTGTTGTTGAACCATTACTTAGTAGTTAACACCAGCCGCTTGTTACTGCTCACGTTGATACAAGACATAACATCACCAGAAGACGTATAAATACAACCCCCAGCACCCATGGAACTACGGGCTCACCATAGCCCGTGCTACTTGGAACTTTGTTCCAGGTAGCGAATCTTTAACAACAACAACCCATGGAAGCCAGTCTCTCTCTCTCTCTGTGCACTGGGTCATCATCACTGCATCCAGCACTCGCCGTCTGCCCACAGGCTAAAGTCGTGTGCCGGATGTTGTGGTGGCTTTATATTAAGTTTATTCATTGCACATTCTGTTTTCAGTTTGATATTATATATTACCCAAGTGAACTCAGATATTATTTAGCTTATTACTATAATAGTAAATTTTATTTATTGTTCATCTGGTGTTTTTGTTTCTTCCTGCAACGAGCACACTGCAAGGGGCCAGAGCCACACTTGAACTTATTTTATGTGATTGAGAGCCACATTACGCCTGCACAATATAGCTGCGATGCTCTTTCACATCACAACATATATCTAAAGATTATTGAGCCAGTTTAAAATGTACTGACTCATATTTGGGTTTATTGAGTCAATTGTAAGTGTACTGAGTCAGTTGTAAGTTGATTGAGTCAGTTGTAAGTGTATTGAGTCAGTTGTAAGTGTAGTGTGTCAGTTGTAAGTGTACTTCATCAGTTGTAAGTGTACTGAGTCAGTTGTAAGTGTACTGAATCAGTTGTAATTGTACTGAGTCAGTTCTAAATACACTGAGTCAGTTGTAAGTGTCCTGAATCAGTTGTAAGTGTACTGAGTCTGTTGTAAGTGTACAACTGCAGTTGTGAGTGTACTATTACAGTTGCAAGTGTACTCATTCGGTTGTAAGTGAACTGTCAGTTGAAAGTGTACTGAGTCAGTTGTAAGTGTATTGTTACGGCCCTCTCGGGTCGCAACCGGGTTCTTACTCTGATGTTGTTAGAGGTAGGGTATCCGGCCCCAAGCTAGTAGTGGCTTTCAAGGGATGTGGTCCGTAACGCAAGAAAAACAAAAGGGGAAGGAAATAAAGTCAAAAACTTAATAATATAATTAACACCATCACCATAAATAATATAAAGATTACACGGGGGGGGGGGGGTATAAACACTAGAATGCACAACGTAGTCTTCTTCTGAAGACTCTGAATGTTCACGGTGCTCAACGGTGCTACACTCTTGGTCCTCTTGTGGCCTTACGACGAATCCTTCGAGAATCTTGAGTCTACCCTGGCCACAGGCCAGCCAAGTCACAGTTCCACTGGGGGCACCGTCGTGGAGGCCTTCAACCACAAGTCCAGCCGTCAGCTGGCAGGTTCCAAACAGCAACGCTAGTTAGGCCACTCCACGATCGATACTAAGGTAGCGAACCCTAGTCAGGAGCCTCATGTGATCCCACAGACCACTCTCCTTGCCACAACACCCCAGTGGTTAAGCGTCTCCACCAGTCAGTCCCGGGTATGACAATCCCTCAACTGCCACTTCACAGGCAGGCTAACACCACAGTGTTCATCCGGGGGGCGACTCACAGCTGCTGCAGCAAACACTTGGAGACGAGACGACTGCCTTGGGTAGACTGATCCAACTTCCATTACAGCAGTGCTAGGTCGACTCTGTAATCAGACACGTCATCAGTAACAGGAACACACTAGGACACCTTACTTACAGGCTTAGATACGCCCAACGTATCCACTCCGTAGATGGCGTTGCTGTCTAAGCTCCACCTCACCAGAGGTCAGCAGCGGCTGTGTTATGAGCTAATCAGGACTGGAAACTAGCCCTTGTGGCCAGTACACCTCGTCCTCACCAGGTGTCGTCGTCCATTTGGAGGGGGTTTCGGGAGCTGACCCACAGATGGCGTGGTCGTCACTGCTCCGTGCTCGGACGTTGGGCTCGGGTCCGTAACATGTATTGAGTCAGTTGTAAGTATACTGAGTCATTTGTAGGTGTACTGAGTCAGTTGTAGGTGTACTGAGTCAGTTGTAAGTGTACTGAATCAGTCGTAAGTGTACTGAGTTAGTTGTAAGTATAATGAGTCTATTGTAAGTGTACTACTGCAGTTGTAAGTGTACTAATGCAGTTGTAAGTGTACTACTACAGTTGTAAGTGTATTGAGTCAGTTTTATATGTACTGAATCAGTTGTAAGTGTAATACTGCATTTGTAAGTGTAATACTGCAGTTGTAAGTGTAGTACTACAGTTGATAGTGTACTACTGCAGTTATAAGTGTACTACTGAAGTTATAAGTGTACTACCGAATTTGCAAGTGTACTACTGCAATTGTAAGTGCACTACTGCAGTTGTAAGTGTACTACTACACTCGTAAGTGTACTACTACAGTTGAATTTGTGCTACAACATTTCTAAGTGTATTACTGCAGTTATAAGTGAACTACCACAGTTGTTAGTGTACTACTGCAGTTGTAAGTGTACTACTATAGTTGTAAGTGTACTACTGCAGTTTAAATTGTACTAATGCAGTTGCAAGTGTACTACTACAGTTGTCAGTGTACTACAGTTGCAAGTGTTTTACCACAGTTGTAAGTGTACTACCGCAGTTGTAAGTGTACTACTGCAGTTGTAAGTGTACTACGGCAGTTGTAAGTGTACTACTGCAGTTGTAAGTGTAATACTACAGTTGTAAGTGTACTACAACAGTTGTAAGTGTACTACGGCAGTTGTAAGTGTACTACTGCAGTTGTAAGTGTAATACTACAGTTGTAAGTGTACTACTGCAGTTGTAAGTGTAATACTACAGTTGTAAGTGTACTACTGCAGTTGTAAGTGTACTACCGTAGTTGTAAGTGTATTACTGTAGTTGTAAATGTACTACCACAGTTGCAAGTGTTCTACTGCAGTTGTAAGTGTAATATTACAGTTGTAATTATACTACTACAGTTATAAGTGTACTACCGCAGTTAAAAACGTACTTCTATAGTTGTAAGTGTATTATTGCAATTGTAAGTGTACAACTACGGTTGTAAGTGTACTACTAAAATTATAAGTGTGCTACTACAGTTGTAAGTGTATTACCTCAGTTTTAAGTAAACTACTGCAGGTATAAGTGTACTACTGCAGTTGTAAGTGTACTACTGCAGTTGTAAGTGTACTACTGCAGTTGTAGGTGTACTACTATAGTTGTAAGTGTACTACTACAGTTGTAAGTGTACTACTACAAGTAAGTAATTATCAAAAGAAGGCACCAAACCGGGAAGGCTATGTAGCACCATCAAATACGCAAAATAATCAGAGGGCGCTAAATATCACCAAGGATGCCAATACGAGAACAAAAACGCATAAGGCGAACGATATCAAAAGTATCCGAGTCACCAAGAATTCTATCGAGGGACAGGTGACCGCGAGGGGCGGTCGGAAAGCAAGACACACGCTCGTCCTGGAAGTCAGGACATTCAAGAAGGACATGCACGACCGTAAGAGGGACAATGCAACTAGGACAATAAGGAGCAGGGCGGCGCTCCATCAAGTGACCATGGGTTAAGCGAGTATGGCCAATACGCAACCTCGCTAGAGCTGCTTCCCACCGCCGGTTACGGTGGAAGGAGGACGGCCACGAGGAAACACAACATTTAAGAGTACGTAGCTTGTTACCAGTAACAGACAACCAAGAAGCCTGCCAACGAGTAAGGACTGAGGAATGGATAACCGGGTAAAAGTCGGAATACGGAATGCCTTTACGAGAGATGGGACAAGAGCGGACAGCTTCCTTAGCGGCAGCATCCGCACGCTCATTTAAAGACACGCCAATATGGCTGGGAACCCAACAAAACTCAACCGACTTAAATTTACTGTGAACGAGAAACAGCCAATGCTGGATCTCGACAACTACCGGATGAACTGGATTAAAGCACCCGAGAGCCATGAGGGCACTACGAGAGTCAACAACAACCACAAAGGAAGACTGACAACGAGAAAGCAGGAGACGAAGAGCATAGAGAATAGCATAAAGTTCCGCTGTAAAGATGCTAGTCTCCGGAGGCAAGCGACACATATAAGTGCGATCAGGAAAAACAACAGAGTAGCCAACACCGTCCGCTGACTTAGACCCATCGGTGAAGACAGAAACGGAGCGGGAGTGAGAAGAAAAGTGCTCGAGGAAAAGGCGTTTTAGAACTGTAGGAGGGGTAAAAGCTTTAGTGATACGAGTCAAGGATGTACAAAACCGCGGAAGAGGGACCCTCCACGGGGGCAAAGAAGGAACAACACGAGGAGAAACATCAGAAATACGAACGGAAAGAGAATCCTGCAGGCGAGATAACCGGACAGAAAGAGGGAGGTGGTGAAGAGGAACAGGAACCGCAGGAGGGGTAAAAGTTAAAGCACGACAGAGACGAGAGGAAGGATGTTGCAAGGACCGCGCAAGATAGCGAAGACAGTAGCGATCACGGCGGTCCTGGAGAGACAGGAAGCCAGTGTCAACATACAAGCTAAGGACGGGAGTCGAACGAAAGGCACCAGAACTGAGGCGCAACCCAGTATGGTGCAAAGCATCAAGACGGCGAAGAGTAGAAGGAGAAGCAGACGAGTAAGCAGGGCAACCATAATCGAGCTTAGACAGGACGAGAGAGGAATGTAAAGCAAGGAGAGTGCGCCTATCTGCCCCCCAAGAAGTATGGGACAAGACCCGAAGGAGGGTAAGGGACTTGGAGCACTCAACACGGAGGTAAGAGATATGGGGAGACCAAGACAAACGAGTGTCAAGGAATAACCCCAAAAGCTTCGCGGAATCTCTGTATTCAAGGGGATGACCATAAAGTGACAAAGAGGGACGAAGAACAACCCGTTTCCGCGTAAAAGTCATGGCACAAGTCTTAGAAGTAGAGAACTTGAAGCCATGACCTGTGGCCCAAGACGACACGGCATCAATCGCAAGTTGAAGCCGGCGTTGAAGGAGAGGCGAATCATCACCCTGACAACAAAGGGTAAGATCATCGACATAGAGAGCGGAGAAGACACCAGAAGGAAGAGAGGAAAGAAGACCATTGAGGGCAACCAGAAAAAGAGTAGTGCTCAGAACACTACCCTGGGGCACACCTTCGTATTGCTGAAAAGAGGGAGAGAGAGCGGTACCAAGGCGCACCCGAAAGGAACGACGAGAGAGGAAGCTGCGGAGAAAGAGAGGGAGATGACCACGAAGGCCAAAAGAATGAAGTTGAGATAGGATATGATAACGCCAAGTGGTGTCGTAAGCCTTTTCTAGGTCAAAAAGGACGGCAACAACGGAGGCCTTCGCAGCAAAAGCAGTACGTATATAGACCTCCAAGTTCACCAGGACATCTGTCGTGCTGCGGCACTTGCGGAAACCAAATTGAGAAGGGGAGAGGAGGTGATGGTGTTCCAGGAACCACATCAGACGAACGTTAACCATACGTTCAAAGAGTTTGCAGACACAACTTGTGAGAGCAATAGGGCGAAAGTCCTTAGGGGAAGTACCCAGAGACCCCGGTTTGCGAACAGGGAGGACAACGGCATCGAGCCAGTCCTCAGGGACTGACGACGACTCCCAGATCCGATTATACAGACTCAGTAAATACTGAGACGTGCTCGGAGGGAGATGGCGAAGCATCTCATAATGAATACCATCGGAGCCCGCCGCCGTAGAACCGCAGAGGGCCAGGGCAGAACGAAGTTCAGAGAGAGAGAAGGGATCATTATAGGGAAGCTGAAGATGAGTGCAGAAATCTAAAGGACGAGACTCAAGGACAGGTTTACGAAGAAGGAAAGATTGGGGAAGATGAAGACCAGAGCTAACAGAAGAAAAGTGGGAACCCAGTTCGGAAGCGACCTGCAACGGGTCCGCCACAAGAGTATCATGGAGGTGAAGGACCGGTGAAACATCGGGAACGAACTTACCCGCTATCTTGCGGATACGCTTCCAGATCTGGGCCAGAGGGGTTTCGGACGTAATTGTCGAGACATAAGATGCCCAACATTCACGTTTAGCCGTACGGATGGCCCTACGGGCCACCGCACTCGCTTTCCGAAAGAAAAGAAAAGAATCGGTCGTCTGCCTACGGCGGTGCTTCTTCCAGGCTGCACGCTTACAGCGGACAGCCCGAGCACAGTCCGCATTCCACCAGGGAACGCACTTCCGTGGACCCCGAGAGGAAGAGCGAGGAATAGAGCGGAGGGCAGCGTCGAAGACAGTGTCATGAAAAAGGAGGAGAGCGCGAGAGAGGGGCAGAAGGGAGAGGTCAGAGAGAGTAGCACTGAGGGAAAATAGGGTCCAGTCCGCCTTAGCAAACTGCCACCTAGGGAAAGAGAGGGAAGGGCGAAAAGAGAAAAAGGAAACAAGGATGGGGAAATGATCACTTCCATGGAGGTCATCAAGAACCTGCCATGTGAAATCTAAGTAAAGAGAAGAAGAGCAGAGAGAAAGATCAAGACAAGAAAGGGTGCGAGTTCGAGAGTCCAAATGAGTGGGCTCACCAGAATTCAGAAGAGACAGGGAAGAAGAGAGGAGAAACGGCTCAAGGAGGCGACCCCGGGTATTCGTCAGAACGTCACCCCAAAGAGAATGACGACAAGTGAAGTCACCCAGCAGGAGCACAGGCTCCGGCAAGGAGTCTAGGAGGTGTTTCAAATCAGGAAGAGAGAGCGGGACACTCGGGGGGAGATAAATGGAACAAACTGTGTACCATTTCCCCACAAAGATACGAGCAGCAGAACAATGGAGAGGCGAAGGAAAAAGTAAAGGAACAAAGGGAACATCAGCCCGAATCAAGAGAGCAGAAGAATTAGAAGCCCCAGCAATGGCTGGGGGGGGGGAGAGAAAGGAATAGCCACGAAAACGACCAGGACGAGCACCAAGCATCGGCTCCTGGAGACAGACACAAAGGGGCGAAAACCGCGAAACCAGAAGTTGGAGTTCGAGGAAATTGGCGTAATAACCTCGAACGTTCCATTGAAGAATGGACAACGACGAGAAGAGAAAGGACAAAAACAGAGAACAAGGAAGAAACAAAGGCGAAAGACCAACAGAGCACGTTAAAGAATATCAGGGTCGGGATCAGGGTCAGCAAAGTCAGGGTTAGGGGGCATGGGTAAACTGAGCAAAGACGGAGGGAAGGAAACGGGAGAACAGATCAGAGGTGGGCGGGCAGGGTCCGGAGGAGGAGGAGGAGGAGGAGGAGGAGGAGGAGACAACGGAGAGGAGCAGTCAAGGACAGCAGCAGGAAGAGGGGGAGTAGAAAGAGAGGAGCGCACCCCAGCAAGAGCAGCAACCGAAAGGGAAGCAGGGGCCAAAGAAACCTCCATAGCAGGAACAGGGGGCGCAAGCACTGAAACGGGAGTGGAAGGAGCAACAGAGCCAGAAGGAGGAGCTGAGGAAGAAAGCGAAGCCTTCTTACCCGCCGGAGAAGAGGAAGGAGAGGAGCCAGGCTTACGCTTCTGACTTAAAGAGACCGGTGTCCCAGCAACTACGTACCGGGCAACGGATTCCAGTGTCTCAACAGGAGAAGCCGAACGAGAGCACACACGACGGCCGTTAGGAGAGCGATGGACATCCGCCCGCACCGACAGGCGGCGGGGAGAGCCGATAGATGGAGGAAGAGGATGGGAAGGAGGATCGGAGGGGGACGAGGAAGGAGACACAGAAGACACGACAGACCGGGTAGAAGGAAGGGGAACCCCAGACAGAGGACCAGGAGGAGGATCCTTCGGGAGAGAACCCAAAGGGACAGAGGAGGGGGCAGTGGGCGCATCAGGGTCCAAGGCCTGGAAACGGTTGTGAGTCTGAGGAAGGCGGGAAGGACGAGGAGAGGAAGAGCGCAACATGCGAGCATAAGAGATATTAGCATAAGGCGGGAGCCGGCGAACCTGGCGCCTCGCCTCAGGAAAAGATAAACGCTCCCGGTGCTTCAAGTTGAGGACGGCTGCCTCAAGCTTGTAATGGACACACGCACGGGAGAAGGTAGGATGGGCCTCACCGCAGTTGAGGCAACGAGCCTGGGGAGAAGCGCACTCCGACTTAGAGTGACCTTCGCCACCACACAAAGGACAGAGAGAGACAGTCCCGGAGCAGCGGAGGGCACCATGCCCAAACCTCCAGCACTTGTTGCAGAGCCGAGGAGAAGGAATGTACTCCTGGACAGAGCACCTGGCACCAGCAAGAATGACAGAGGGTGGAAGGGTCCTACCATCAAAGGTAATCTCCACAACCCGGAGGGGTTGACGGCGACTACCACGAGGGGGACGAGTAAACGTGTCCACCTGGAGAATAGAATGGCCCTGGGCAGCGAGGATATGTCGAATATCGTCGTGGCAGTCGCGTAGGTCCCGAACACCGGTCGCAACATGGGGCGGGAGCAAAATAGTGCCAACACTGGCATTCAACTGAACGTTCTTCGAGACCCGAACGGGGGTCTCGCCAAGGCAGGATAAGGCAGCCAAGCGGGAAGCAGCATCCTGAGAAGGAGCAGCAACGACACGCGTACCGAGACGAGTGGGGTTAAAAGTAATGGAGGCATCCACGGAATCAATGAGATGTCGATGAAGGGAGAAATCGTCAGGAGGCGCAGAATCAAGAGGGAGGAGATCAAAATATTTGGCCCACGAAGCGGGACCAAACAAGGCTTGATAGGTAGCAGAACTGGAAGGAATCGAGCGAGGGCGGCCGTGACGAGAACGGCGGTGAGAACCCCCAGAGAGAGAGGGGTTAAAAGGCGCAGTAGTTACAACTAGAGAAGGAGCCGCGCCAGGGGACGAGGTAGTCACCACTGGGGGCTTGGGGCTCGACTCAACCACAGAGGAGGGAGGGGAGCCAGGGGAAGGAGTCAGAGAGGCCAAAGGAGGAGCAAGGTCGGGGCCCAATGCAGCGGAGGCTACAGAGCCCGATCTTCCAATACGGACCGACTCGGGGGCTTGGTCGCCCACCCCACGAGCCTGAAAAGGTAAGCCAGAAGCAGCCGAAACAGGGGTTATCATCCTGACGAAATTACGAATTCACTCACGAATGTGCCCCCACACCCACCATGGAGCCACAATTAGAGGCAGGACACCCAACAAGAAGCTATCGCCGATCTTGTCGGGGCCTCCTAGGGGTGCGTCGTGAGTATACGCCCCACAAACGCCACCTTAAGAAACCGACAGTCCGTCGAGATCGGGTTCAGTGACGAAGTGGGGATTGACAATAAAAGGTTCCCCTCGCTCTCGACGTCGGGTACTGCAGTTCTACGGGTGCAAGAGTATGCCTCCTCAAGCACCCGGGCGTCAAAGTAGAAGAAGTCCAAGGGAAGAACCAGAACGAGCAAAAGGTCGGCAGGAAACGGCAAGCAGATAGGAGAAGAGGGGGGAGAAAAACGAAACAGAAGGAAAAGGAAAAGATGCCCAGCAGAATTGGAGAGGACGGCAGCAGGAGCACAAGGCTAGAAAAGGACAGAGGACTGTCCCAAGGAGCATCACACTCCGGCAGCCGCCCACTAAGCCCCCAGACGGCGACAACGAGCTGAGCGGGGAGGGGGGTACTACTACAAATGTAAGTGTACTACTGCAGTTGTAAGTGTACTACTACAGTTGTAAGTGTACTACTACAGTTGGAAGTGTACTACTACAGTTGTAAGTGTACCACTACAGTTGTAAGTTAAGTACTGCAGTTGTAAGTGTACTACTACAGTTGTAAGTGTACTATTGCAGTTGTAAGTGTACTACTGCAGTTGTAAGTGTACCACTACAGTTGTAAGTGTACTACTACAGTTGTAAGTGTACTGCTATAGTTGTAAGTGTACTACTGCAGTTATATGTGCACTACTACAGTTGTAAGTGTACTTCTACAGTTGTAAGTGTAATACTACAATTGTAAGTGTACATCTACAGTTTTAAATGTACTACTGCAGTTGTAAGTGTGCTACTTCAGTGTTAAGTGTACTACTACAGATGTAAGCGTTCTACTGCAGTTGCAAGTGTACTACTGCATTTGTAAGTGTACTCCTGCAGTTGTAAATGTGCTACTTCAGTTGTAAGTGTACTAAAGCAGTTGTAAGTGTACTACCGCAGTTGTAAGTGTACTACAGCAGTTGTATGTGTACTATTACAGTTGTAAGTGCCGTACTGAGGTTGTAAGTGTACTATTACAGTTGTAAGTGTACTACTAAAGTTGTATGTGTACAACTATGGTTTTGTGTGTGCTACTGCAGTTGTAACCCAGCAAAAAATTTTAAGTTTCCACAAAGTTCCTGGAAAGTGTTAGAAAGTAGGGGAAACGTTTGTTTTCACGCATTAGATACGGTTTTTTGTGTGGAATTAAATTGGTTTCCAAAACTTATAACTAAAACCTACATATCTAACACTAATTTGAAACGTTGTGACGCCTTTAAAATCCTAACATGAATCATTCCTAAATCATTCAAATACCAAATTGAATCTTTTTTGAAAGCTTTGAGCCTAATCTGAAACATTCTCACATCTTAACCTAATCTCACCTAATCTGAAACATTCTCATATATATATATATATATATATATATATATATATATATATATATATATATATATATATATATATATGCGGAAAATCCACAGAGAAATATGAAATGAGGTGAACGTTTCGGCTTTGTTAAAGCCTTTGTCAACACAAGACTGACTCAAGTCTGGTGTTCAGACTTGAGTCAGTCTGGTGTTGACAAAGGCTTTAACAAAGCCGAAACGTTCACCTCATTTCATATTTCTCTGTGGATTTTCCGCATAAAATGATCAGTGTTTTGTGATCGTCAATTGCATATATATATATATATATATATATATATATATATATATATATATATATATATATATATATATATATATATATATATATATATATATATATATATATATATAAAAATATATATATATATATATATATATTGTGACGGTAACGCGTTGGTGTTCGGCTGTTTAAGGCTAGGGGTATGGCCTCGTCACATAGTTATAAAAAAAAATAGAAAAACTGGAACTTCGTCTGTGGTAAGGTAAGGAGAAGACACACAAAACACAAGTAAACTTTAACAATGAAATTTTAATTACGTTAAATAAATTAAAACATGAATAAAATGCACAAACAAATATGTATAATAAAATCAATCAATCAAAATAATAAGAATACTTAAATGACACAATGAAAAGTTACGTTAAGGCAAAATAATAAGAAGTGCAACAAAAGTTAAGTGGGAGGTGCTGGAATATTGGCTTAAAGCCACCACTCTTCTCAGTACACGCTAGAGTCTAGCTGGGAGGAGTGCTGGCCACGAAAGCACTGAACATTCTGGAGACTGATGTTGGGGCGACCCCAGACATCAGGTAGTATTGGGGGGGGGCGAGGCAGGTGCAGCCAGACCGGCGACCAATCAGCGGAGCCGTAGCGATCAACGGGTAGTTTGGTGGTTGGAGTTCGAACAGGTGGCTGGCTGCATACGTTTTGCTCACCCTGGCAAGCCTTGCTGGTGTTGTTGTCGTTGTTGGACATTTCTTCCATAGTCTTTTTATATAATTGTGAAGACGTAATTATGGAGGGAAGAGCAGGCTCAATCTCTTGAAGGAGATTATCGTCACAACTCTTCCCCGAAGCCTGCGGTTCTGGAAGTACGTCGTTATGTGGTGGAGTATTAGATGGAGTTGCTTCTACTTCATAAACTCTGGAGAGATCATGGGCTAAGATGTTGTCAGACTCTTGGTATAGCGTGTCTCCAGGTTGAATTTCTGCAGTTAGCAAGCCCATAGTAGAAGACGTTGAGATGAGAAGTGGGCGTGCTGCAGGAGGTGTAGGGTGGTGTGGTCCGTATTGATGGTGGACCGAGCACTTTTCAGGTGTGGAGTGAAGTGCTGAAGCTTCAGGATGAGGAAGAGTAGCTCCTTGCCAATTGTTCCGTCGTTCCTTGTAGCAGTAGTCGCTGACAGGTGTATTCTTCTCGCCTCGTTGCTGCATCACGACACCACCATCGTCGGTACCATTGGCGTCGACATGGAGGATGTAGGGCTTATCTGACGAGGTGAGAGTGGAATTAGAAGAGGGCATAGGAGCACGAGTATTATCCTGAAAGCATTTGGGAAGATCATTAAGGATTTTGGAATTAGAAAGCGCCGACTCCTTGTCAGTGCTTTCGGGAGAAGAAGCCGGGATGGTCTCACTGTGGATGTAGGGTTCTGTGAAGGTAGAACAATTAATCAAGACAGTGGGAGGAGTACCATTATATTGCTTCAGGAGGTTGACGTGGCACAGCTGGGTCTTCCGCCGCCTATCTGGAGTCTCTATCACATAATTATTATTATTCCTGCACTCTTTGACGCAGTAGGGTCCTGAAAATCTGTTTTGTAAAGGTGAACCTGGGATAGGGAAATAAGCAAGGACGAAGTCTCCCGGCTTGAATTTTCTTACTTTGCTGGTCTGGTCGTAATGAGTCTTCATTCTCACCTGGGCTTTCAATAGATTATCATGGGCAAAGCGGTGGACTCTCTCTAGAATGTGCTGAAGGTTTTGAAGAAACTGGGGCACATTCTGATGCTCACTGAAGGTGGCATCTCTGAGAGAGTCTTTGAAAGCCTTAAGGGGAGTACGGCACTTACGGCCGTAGAGCATCTCATAAGGAGATACTCCTAGGGACTCATTGGGGAGACTTCTGAAAATACACATTATAAGGTCAATCTGCTTATCCCAATCCTTCGAGGTTTCACTACAAAACTTTTTCAAGAGTGCTTTGATGGTCTGATGACTACGTTCAAGAGAACCCTGTGAAGCAGGATGATAGGGGCTGGACAATACCTGTTTGATGTTGAACTCCTCCAGTGTCCTTTTGAAGAGATCACTGGTGAAGTTGGTGCCACAGTCACTTTGAATCTCCCTGGGAAATCCGTATTGAGTGAAGATCTTCAATAGATGTTTGATAACCGTAGCAGCCGTGATGTTCTTCACTGGAACTGCTATGGGAAATCTGGTGGTAGGACACAGGATGGTTAGGATGTAGGCGTTACCTGAACTGGTCCGAGGTAAAGGACCAACACAGTCTATTATGAGTCTGTGGAAAGGTTCCGCAGGCACCTGTATGGGAATCAGTGGTGCTCTGGGAATGGAGACGTTCGGTTTGCCTGCCATCTGACATGTATGACACTGTTTTACGTACTGTTTGACGTTATTTACCATACCTGGCCAGTAGTAGTCTTGACGAATCCCATGGTAAGTCTTGTTGAAGCCGTAGTGGGAGAATGATCCGTGGGCCAGGTGTAGAATAGTGGGCCGCAGGCTGGTGGGAATCACAAGTTGTTCGATGTTGGCCCAATCGTCCTCCTCCTTCAGTTTACTGGGTCTATATCGGCGGTAGAGCAAGTCGTTCTCTAGGAAGAACCCAGGAATACTGTCGGGTTGAGTCTCAGCCTGGAAAAACAATGGTGTTAAAGTAAGATCTTCCCTCTGCAACTTACGGAACTCCAACTTGGTCAGATGCGGGGGTAGTTTCTGAGGGTCTTGAGGGACAGCGGTAGCAGTAGAGTCAGCTGGCTGTGGACGTGCGGCTTGTGCACGGGTGGTCACGAGAACCGGAGGAGAAACTTCATCACTCTCTTGAACCTCTGCTGGAACATACTCAAGAATAGGATTTATTGGCACAGAGTTACACACCTGGGGTTTGTCCATGACGATCAGGTTGGTCGGTTGCAGGTCTTCTGCCAAGTCGTTGCCTAGGAGAAGTTGCACTCCAGGCATGGGAAAAGGCTTTTCCCTGACGGCGACTTGGACTTCCCCGTTCACGTAGGGACAATCCAGGTGGACTCTGGCGAGAGGGTATGGAGTGGTAGCAGTGAGGTCAGTGATGAAGACTGTTTCCCCGGTGTAGACTATGTTGGGCACAGCCGACTTCAAGATGATCGATTGTAGAGCCGCTGTGTCCCTCAAGATCTTCAATTTAAAACGTCCCTCCGGATTTGAACCGTTGGCAGAGACAGTTCCAGTATACAGGTGGTTACTGAAAAGAGAAAGATCATTAACATCAACACCAACATTCATCACAGGCTTACCGGACTTAGGAGGAGTTGGTTTGGGTCGTTGTTGGTCAGTGGTTCCCTTGTATTGAGACTTACCACACTTGTCTATGGTATGTCCATAGAGTCTACAATACTTGCAGTACAGTTGTGAACCAGCTTGATCGGGGCTCACCTTCTCGTAACTGTACCACGACTTCTTACTGGAGGATGGTTCAGGTGTCAGCCGGTGGATGAGGCTGTAAGTGTCAGCCGACTTAGCACACTTCAGGTAGTCGGTTTCTTCTTTATCTGCTAAGTAGAGGCGGACAGGAGGCGGCACACGTCTCAAGAATTCTTCAACAAGCATCAGGTTGACGAGTTCTGTAAAAGTAGAGACATGTGCTGCTTCCAGCCATTTCATGAAATACCTCCGTTTCGTGTTAGCAAACTCGAGGAAGGTAGTGGTACTTGCCTTCAGGTGGTCACGGAATTTCCTTCTATAACTTTCAGTAGAGAGGAGGTAGGCGTCCAACACTGCTTGTTTCAGAGTGTAGTAGTCATTCTCAGACGCCAAAGTACTGAGTGTGACTGCAGCTCTACCTGTAAGATGGACTCTGAGAAGTGTGGCCCATTGGTCGACAGGCCAACTGAGTTGATTAGCAAGGGTTTCAAAGGTGGTAAAGAACACATCAACTTCTGCTTCTACAAAGGATGGCATTAACTTACTTGCATGTGATATATTAAAACTGACGGGAAGATTGGCAGTAGCTTGTTGGCGTTGAGTGAAGTGGGAAGTTTCCAAGGCGATTTCACGTTGACGACACTCTAGAGCCAGAGTTGCTTGTTGCTTGTCATGTTCGCGTTGCATCTCCAACTCGCGTCGTTTGGTTTCAAGCTGTACTCGTTCCCGCTCCTGGAGTAGTGCAACCTCACGTTCTTGGAGGGCGAGTCCTCGTTCGTGTTCTTCTCTCCTCAAAGCAGCTTCGCGTTCTCTGAGGGTGATTTCTCGTTCTTGTTCTTCTCTTCGTATGGCAGCAGCTCGTTCTTGTTGTTCGAGGGCTTCCCTTTGCTGCTCACGTTCAATCTTGGCCAGCTCTAGTTTAAGTTTCATCGTTGCCAAGTCAGTTTTATCTGCAATATAGTAAGTTTCATGAGTTTCAGAGTCTATCTTACCTTGCTCTAAATAGTAATCCAGCAACAGGTTGTGTAGGTCATTTTTGTTGGCTTGATAGGGAACTTCTAGTTGATACTCATGTGCAAGAGTTTGTAGTTCAGTCCTCTTGGCACGACTTAAAGTCCCTATTTCACCTGCTGGATTTGCACGGAAAGTTTGGAGACGAAACATGGTGAAATTAGCAAATAAAGGTACACGAATGTTCAATAATGAAATGTCAGAAACAGGACAACGTGGCAACTGGTACCTATCCTGTGTGATCTTTAACAATTAACGTTAAGTGAAAGATATTAAATGATTAAATTAAATCAAGGGCGCAGGAAATCTTGTACCCGGTACTCATGTAAGAGAATAAGGGCAAGAAAATCCTACTAACAAATGAAACAAAGTTTCGAAAACAAATGAAACAGTTAAATGCTTCAAAAGTAAAATTGGTAGTCCAAGGATGTAGGCATACCTTGCCAAGTCTCTATAGGACATAAAGCAAGTTTTTCCTACTGAATTTAATATGATACTTACAGAATTAGCGAACTTTTGTGCTCTGAAAAAATAAGCTAATTCCCTACCGTTGTATGTATCATCATCTCTGACTGACGTGTAGGGGTGCGAGGTGTCAACTGGTGACGAGAACTGCTGCTGAGGTCCCAATTCAGCAACTAAAGTTCGAGCTAGAGGAACTATGGCCCTCTTTGTCCTCCTACAGTCAGATTGCAGAAGATTGGGTACTCTTGACCCGGGGCAGACCACAGTACCAGGGTACCAATATGATGATCTGTCAGAATGAGAAATATTCAAGGGACATAGATGGTAAACACGAGTAATAACATGGAGGGAGAGATGACCAATTAAGAGTATGACTGCGGCCTACAGTCACCACGTAATCCAAAGTTGTCTCACCTTCACTATATGTTACTCTCGTAATGCACAATACACCGCACCTTATAAAAAATGAAATTGAATGAAAAATAGTAAAGCTACGTTAACAAAGTTAAATACGCTTACCATCAATTACCACTTGGCACTAGTACCTGAGTGAAGCTCCTAGGACAGGCCCCCATATAACTTGTGACGGTAACGCGTTGGTGTTCGGCTGTTTAAGGCTAGGGGTATGGCCTCGTCACATAGTTATAAAAAAAAATAGAAAAACTGGAACTTCGTCTGTGGTAAGGTAAGGAGAAGACACACAAAACACAAGTAAACTTTAACAATGAAATTTTAATTACGTTAAATAAATTAAAACATGAATAAAATGCACAAACAAATATGTATAATAAAATCAATCAATCAAAATAATAAGAATACTTAAATGACACAATGAAAAGTTACGTTAAGGCAAAATAATAAGAAGTGCAACAAAAGTTAAGTGGGAGGTGCTGGAATATTGGCTTAAAGCCACCACTCTTCTCAGTACACGCTAGAGTCTAGCTGGGAGGAGTGCTGGCCACGAAAGCACTGAACATTCTGGAGACTGATGTTGGGGCGACCCCAGACATCAGGTAGTATTGGGGGGGGCGAGGCAGGTGCAGCCAGACCGGCGACCAATCAGCGGAGCCGTAGCGATCAACGGGTAGTTTGGTGGTTGGAGTTCGAACAGGTGGCTGGCTGCATACGTTTTGCTCACCCTGGCAAGCCTTGCTGGTGTTGTTGTCGTTGTTGGACATTTCTTCCATAGTCTTTTTATATAATTGTGAAGACGTAATTATGGAGGGAAGAGCAGGCTCAATCTCTTGAAGGAGATTATCGTCACAATATATATATATATATATATATATATATTATTAAATATTACCGAAAAAGTAAGATTAATAATTCTAACACGAGTTTTCTCGATCTTTCTTACGTTTCTTTTCACTGTTGATGGTAATTGAAAAATCAATTCTCCAAAATTCATTTTTATTTCTAGTCTGACGCGACACTTGAACGCATTTCGTAATAACTTATTACATTTTCAAAGACTTTTGGTTTACACACACACAACTATTACCTGCAAACACTAAACAGAGTTCTTACTTACGCTATAATTTAAACAGCTTTCATTTTTCATTTTACAACCAGATTTTGGGTGAGGTGATATGTTACAACAGTTTTGGATGAGGTGAACGAAACTTTCAACACAGGATAGAACACGAAACAATGGGTATTGAAGGTAAGAATGGAAGTAATTGCAGAGGGCCTATTGGCCCATATTTCTTGATGCTTCTATATTGGAGCGGAGTCTTGAAGTGGGTAGAATATAGTTGTGCATTAATTGGCTGTTGAAGCTGGTGTTGACTTCTTGATGTGTAGTGCCTTGCAGATGTCAAGCCGCCTACTATCGCTGTATCTATCGATGATTTCTGTGTTGTTTGCTAAGATTTCTCTGGTGATGGTTTGGTTGTGGGAAGAGATTATATGTTCCTTAATGCAGCCCTGTTGCTTATGCATCGTTAATCGCCTGGAAAGAGATGTTGTTGTCTTGCCTATATAATGAGTTTTTTGAGGCTTACAGTCCCCAAGAGGGCATTTGAAGGCATAGACGACGTTGGTCTCTTTTAAAGCGTTCTGTTTTGTGTCTGGAGAGTTTCTCATGAGTATATATATATATATATATATATATATATATATATATATATATATATATATATATATATATTTATATATATATATATATATATATATATATATATATATATATATATATATATATATATATATATATATATATATATATTTGTGACGGGAAAGTGTTGGAGCGTTGATGTTCGGCAGTCCTCCAATGGCAGGTGTCAATGCCTGGTCACACTTACAAAAAAAAGATAGACTGCTTGCCTGTTGTCTGTGGTAAGTGAGAGGGAGGAACACGTAAACCACAAAATATGAACAATGAAACTTTAATATATTTACTTTAAACATAAATGAAAATAAAGACAAATCTCGGGGGAATGAAAAGTTCAATTAAATAACAAAGATAAATGCAAAGACAATGTGAGACACAATATTATAATGGTGAAATAATAAAATGGTGCTGAGAATATCGGCTATGGCTGAAACCTCCCTTTGTATACAAGCCAGTGAGCTTGGTATGCCAGAGAGAGATGTCAACTCTAAGAGCACAAAGAATATTCTGAAGTTGATAGCTGGTCAGGGCTCCGACGTCGATTCAGGTAGAGGGCGCGGAGGTGCAGTGTGCAGGTGCGCGGTCGGCGAGTCACCAATCAGGAGTTGGCAGGCTGGAATCGGTAGTTTGCTGCTTGACGACAAGCCGGCGTGGAGAGTGTGTGAAGTAGGAGCGATCTTGGGTACGTTTTGCCTCCTGGTCAAAACGTTTTGTGCTACCGGTGGACGTATCTTAAATATAGCATCTTATACTTGTTAACTGGACGTAACTTGAGGTAGGGAAGAGCAGGCTCAATCTCTCTAGAAAGAGATTATCGTTACAACTCTCTCCCGAAGCCTGCAGTTCCGGGTGAAGTTACATCTTCAGGAGGTAGAGTGGTAGGTGGAGCAGCCTCTACCTCATAGACTCTGGAGAGGGCGTCGGCTATGATGTTGTCAGAACCCTTGATGTAGAAGATCTCCAGGTTGAAATTCTGCAGATATAAAGACCATCGTAGAAGCCGTTGGTTGCCGAATTGGGCTTGCTGCAGGAAGCGTAAGGGATTGTGGTCTGAGTAGATGGTGGTAGACCGAGTACCTTGCAGGTACGGTTCAAAGTGCTGCAAGTTCATGACGATTGATAGCAGCTCCTTTTCGATCGTGCTGTAGTTTCTTTGGTGTGGTTTAAATTTGTAGCTGTAGTAGCTAACAGGCAGAACCTCCTCGCCTCGTTGTTGCATCAGGACACCCCCGATGCCGTTACCATAGGCGTCGACATGGAGGATGAAAGGCTTCGTGATATCTGGCGAGGCGAGAATAGGATTAGAACAGAGCAGGAATTTAAGTTGTTCAGAAGCAACGGTTTGCTGAATGGTCCACTGATACCGTTACTTGGGGCTGGTTAAAGTGATCAATGGTGTCGCTACCGTACTAAAGTTCCTCACAAACCTACGGTAGTAGGAGGCAAGACCAAGGAAGCGCAGGAGCGGCTTCCTGGTGGTAGGCTGTGGGTAATGCTGGATGGCTAGGGAAAGTATGTTTAACGGAGCTATGCTGCCACTCCCTATCTCATGACCAAGATAACGCACTTTACCTTTGGCAAAGGTGGACTTGCCCAGGTTGACGGTGAGGCCAGCTGTCAGGAGCTTGGCAAACAATCGTTGCAGCTGGAGCAGATGTTCGCTCCAGGTGTTGGTTGCCACAACGATATCATCCAAGTAGGCGTAAGTGTTATCTAAGCCCCGAATGACGCGGTTGACAGCTCGCTGAAAGGTGGCTGGGGCATTACATAGTCCAAAGGGAAGGCGTTCGTATCTGTAAAGGCCAAAAGGAGTGGTAAAGGCAGATATTTCCTTAGCTCGCTCCGTCAAACATACTTTGTAATATCCTTTTAGTAAGTCCAGCTTCGATAGGTACCGCGCATGACCAATGGCGTCATGGATGTCATCTATTCTGGGTAAGGGGTACGCATCCTTGACAGTCACAAGATTTAATTTACGGTAGTCGGTACATAGTCTGATCTTACCATGCGGTTTTGGCACCAAGATGCAGGGTGAGGCCCAAGGGGACTCACAAGGTGTAGCCAGCCCATGATCCAGGAGGTACTGTACCTCAGCACGCATGACTTTCTTCTTACTCGGGCTGATTCGGTAGAAAGGTTGGCGAATCGGCCGTGTGTCGGGGAGTAGTTGGATGTCGTGCTGAACCACATTACACTCCTGAGGATCATCGTTGAACAACTTCTGGTCTTCCTTGAAGATTCTGATGAGAGGTGCACTATTATTGTCCTGAAAATAGTTATGAAGATTAGCCAGGATTTCCGAGTTGGAAAGCACCGACTCAATGTTAGTGCTTTCAGGAGAAGCAGGGGAAGGTTTCACTGTGGAGGTATGGACCTTTAAATGTGGAAACCGATACCAACACAGTGGGGGGAATACCTTGATACTGCTTCAGGAGGTTGACGTGGCACAACTGTGTCTTCCGCCGCCTATCTGGAGTCTCAAGAACGTAGTTGTGGTTGTTCCTGCACTCCTAGATATGGTAGGGTCCTGAAAACTTGTTTTGCAATGGAGAACCTGGGATAGGAAAATATGCCAACACGAAGTCTCCTGGTTTAAATTTCCTTAATTTGCTGCTTTGGTCAAAATGAATCTTCATCCTCTCCTGGCCTTTCAATAGATTGTCATTGGCAAATTTACGTACTCTCTCTAAAATGTGTTTTAAGTTTTGAAGAAACTGGGGCACATTCTGAGGGTCACTGAAGGTGGCATTACGTAGAGAGTCTTTGAAAGCTTTGAGAGGAGTACGGCACTTACGTCCGTAGAGCATCTCATAAGGAGATACTCCTAGAGACTCATTGGGGAGACTTCTGAAAATGCACATAATGAGATCAAGTTGTTTATCCCAGTCCTTCAAGGTGTCATTGCAGAATTTCTTTAGGAGTGCTTTAATAGTCTGATGACTACGTTCAAGAGAACCCTTTTGAAGCAGGATGATAGGGGCTGGACAGTACCTGTGTGATGTTGAACTCCTCCAGTGTCTTCTTGAAGAGATCACTGGTGAAGTTGGTGCCACAGTCGCTTTGAACCTCTCTTGGAAATCCATACTGGGTGAAGATCTTCAATAGGTGTTTCACCACAGTAGCAGCCGTAATGTTCTTTACTGGAACTGCTATGGGGAATCTGGTGGTAGGACACATGATAGTTAATATATAGGCGTTGCCAGAACTGGTCCGGGGTAAAGGACCAACACAGTCTATGCCGAGTCTGTGGAAAGGTTCCGCAGGCACCTGGATGGGTTTTAGTGGAGCCTGAGGAATAGAGATGTTAGGTTTACCTGCCATCTGACATGTATGACACTGTTGTACGTATTTTTTAACGTCTTTTACCATACCTGGCCAGTAGTAGTCTTGTCTGATTCCGTGGTAGGTTTTGTTGAAACCATAGTGAGAAAGAGCTCCGTGGGCCAGGTGTAGAATATCGGGCCGTATGCTGGTGGGAATCACTAGTTGTTCGACATTGGCCCAATCGTCATCCTCCTTCAGCTTGCTGGGTCTGTATCTGCGGTAGAGGAACTCATTCTCTAGGAAGAACCCAGGGATACTGTCAGGTTGAGTCTCAGCCTGGAAGAATAATGGTGTTAATGATTAATCTTCCCTCTGTAACTTACGGAACTCCAAACTGGTAAGATTTGGAGGTAGATTCTGAGGGTCTTGAGGGACAGCGGTAGCAGTAGAGAAATCATCACTTCCACATCTGCAAAGGCTGTCATCCCGAAGCTCGACAAGATCTTTTCAAATTTTGGCATTCCTGAAGTTGTCAAGACGGACAATGGACCGCCATTTAATGGACAAGACTTCATCAACCTTGCTGAGCATATTGGATTCAAACACTGCCGTGTGATGCCACTACATCCTCAAGCAAATAGAGAAGTTGAGAGATTCATGCAACCTCTCATGAAAGCGGTACGCTGTGCTCATGCCGTAGAACGATCCTGGAAACAAGCTATGTATGCTTTTCTCGGGAACTACCATGCAACACCGCATGGAACACTGGGAAGTCGCCTGGTGAAATCTTATTTGGACGTCCTATGAGGATCGCACTACCCGTCATGCCAGCCGAGGTAACGGATACACGTCTCGCTCAGAAGGATGCACTAGCCAAGGGCAAAATGAAAATCGTTCATGATCAACGTAAAAGGAACAATTCATAAAGGTTGGAGATACTGTTCTCGTTAAAAAGAAAAAAAAGGGAAAGCTAGATATGACGTATGATACAAAACCATATAAAGTGATTAGTGTAAAAGGAACTATGGTAACAGCGAGTAATAGAGATCATAGTATAACACGTAATATGGCCTATTTCAAAGTGATTCCAACTAGTGTAGAAAATGATGAAGTACAAAGTCGTACAAAGGAAAAAGAAAAAATGAGTTATAACCCGACAAAGATCTCTTGACATCAAGGGATATCATTGTATTTAAGGACTCTCGTCCTAAGCGTCATGTTAAACGCCCTACACGATTTTATGATTAATTGTGTTCCTAGGTAATGCAAAGTATTTACTTGTTATGCTAAACTAAATTTAATATTGTTTGAATAATGCAGATCTCTCATTCAATATTTTGTAACTTTGTATTACAGGTTCTTTCATTTTTGTTTAACATTGCATTTGTAATTTAACATTGAAATCCTGTGTGGTAAAGATTAAATTGTTTAAATTCTTTGCGTGCTTAATTAATGTTAAATGTATGCAATATCTCTTGATATGTTAATAATTTACTTTGTGTCAATAACTTTGCTTTGTGCTACAAGCATGGTAGACATCCTGTATTCATTCTTTTTAAAGAAATGGAGGGATGTCATGTTCATAGAAAACATACCATCCGTTTGTATGTGCTGCGGCTCAGACGCCAGCAGAGAGGTAAACAAGGGAGCATACAGGACGCCCGCCAAGCTTGGAAGCTGCTAGTCATGTATCAGTTTAAGTATTAAAGTCAGTAACCAAGCAATGGCTTTATATTAACCCTACAACCAAGACTTTCTCAGCAACACATAACACCACAGTCAAGTAAGGGAAAAACACACAAAACAAATCGTGTAAACAATGAAACTTTAATTAACTTGAAAACAAATATGAACAAAGATAATCCCTTGGCTATGTACAGTGCAAATAAACAAGATTACAAAGTCAAAAAATAATATAAAATAAAACAGTGGTTACGTTACTCTACAATGAACAAGACAAAAAATTAATTAAAAGGTGCTGAGAATATTGGCTGGCTGAACACATCCACTATTACACAGAGCGTATATTAGATAGGTGTATCAGCTTTGAGAGCACAGAATATTCTAAATCCAATGGCTCGTGCATGCTTAGTCATCGGCTGTGGAGATGGTGCTGAAGTCGAGTGCAGACGACGATTCACCAATGGGACGCGTAATGGCTGCAAGTGGTGGTTTGGTGATCGACGCAGGTGGAGTGGCGAAAGCGAGGGGGGGGGGGGAGGAGGTGGAGAGCGAGTGTAGGGTACGTATACGCCTGGTAGAAACGTATTCCACTAAATATGTACTACTCTTGATTGTAGTATCTAGATGTTGTAGATGTACTGAAGTAACATGATGATAGGAAAGAGTAGGCCAAATCTCTCTTGAAAGAGATTATCGTAACAGTGTACACATGTAAATATACGCTCCAGGTAAGGTTATCTCTCTCTTTTCTCTCTCTCTCTCTCTCATTTTACTGTATTATTCTCATTTCCCTCATTCTACATCTATCTCTGTAATGTTCTTGTAAAAAAAAGCTATTAACACGCAATTTACCATTAATCTTCTTACTGCTGACCAAACCACACATTAGAAGACAAAAAGACGACGACGTTTCGGTCCGTCCTGGACCATTATCAAGACGATTGTGAATCGACTGTGAATCTTCTTACTGTGCCTTGTCAATACTCAAGTGTTTATGCTTAACTTCTCTATAATCTGGGAGTGTTCTTACATGTTCTCACATGTTGTCTGCACAACTTGTTTTACGTTGTTTGATATTATTTACTTACCCTACCTGTCAGGGTTTCTGACAGCTGAGTGGACAGCACTTCGGATTCGTAGTCCTAAAGTTCCGGGTTCAATCCCCAGTTGAGGCGGAAACAAATGGACAGAGTTTCTTTCTCCCTGATGCTCCTGTTACCTAGCAGTAAATAGGTACCTGGGAGTTAGACAGCTGCTACGGGCTGCTTCCTGAGGGGTGTGTAAGAAAAAAGGAGGCCTGGTCGAGGACAGGGCCGCGGGGACACTAAGCCCTGAAATCATCTCAAGGACCTCAAGAATAAGATACACATGTTCTCTATATTCTTGACATTCATTACTTGCTCCTTATCTGCTCTGTATGTTCTGTGTATGGCCTCTCTCTCTCTCTCTCCCTTTCCTTTTTCTTTAGAACAAAAGTGTACTAAGGCAACTTTTACCAAGCTTTCTCTCTCTTTCTGTAATATCTGTTTGTTGCCAAATTAAGACAGATAGACTTTTACTAAGTCATTTCATTGTTTAAGGTAACAGTCATTCTGTAAAACCATTCTTAATATAACTTTTTTCTGTAACAAACCTATGCAATGCATTTTTCTTTCCAGCTTAATCTTTCTTTCTATCACCGTTCTTAAACAAAACTACACTTTATGCAGTAACAAATTTACTAAGACAATTTTTCCTAAACTAACATTACAGTTCGTGGTACTGAAAATAATTTAAAGTAACGTCTTCACATCATTTCTTAACTAGTATTATTCTTAATGCATTATCAAATTTCCTAAAACTTTATTTTCATGTCATATCTTAACTAAGAATGCACTCAAAAAATAGTTTAAAGTAACATCTTTATATCACATCTCAGCTAACTGTACACTTTCATAAAGTAAGAAAATTGTTGTTGGTGACGTCGTCACTAAGTTTCTTAACAAAATTATTCTTCGTACTGTGGTGTTTGTGTGTTACTGAGGAAGTCTTGGTTGTAGGGTTGATGTAAAGTCATTGCTTGGTTACTGACTTTAATACTTAATATGATTACATGACTAGTAGCTACCAAGCTTGGCGGGCGTCCTGTCTGCTCTATTGTTTACCTTCTCTCTCTGGCGTCCCAGCCGCCGCACATAGAAAACGGATGGTACCATTTTCTGTGAACATGGCATCCCTCCTTTTCTTTAAAAAGAATGAATACAGGATGTCTACCATGCTTGTAGCACAAAGCAAAGTTATTGACACAAAGTAAGTTATTACCATATCAAGAGATACTGCATACATTTAACATTAATTAAGCACACAAAGAATTTAAACAACTTAATCTTTTCCACAAAGGATTTCAATGTTAAAAATACATATGCAATGTTAAACAAACATGAAAGAAACTGTACTACAAAGTTACAAAATATTGAATGAGATATCTGCATTATTCAAACAATATTAAATTTAGTTTAGCATAATAAGTAAATACTTTTCATTACATAGGAACACAATTAATCATCAAATAGTGTAGGGCGTTTAACATGACGTTTAGGACGAGAGTCCTTAAATGCAATAACATCCCTTGATGAATTGTTTGTCGGGTTATAACTATTTTTTTCTTTTTCTTTTGCACGACTTTGCACTTCATCATTTTCTACACTAGTTGGAATCACTTTGAAATACGCCATATTACGTGTTATACTATGATCTCTATTACTAGCTGTTACCATAGTTCCTTTTACACTAATCACTTTATATGGTTTTGTATCATACGGCATATCTAACTTTCCCTCTTTTTTCTTTTTAACGAGAACAGTGTCTCCAACCTTTATGAACTGTTCCTTTGCACGTTGATCATGAGCAATTTTCATTTTGCCCTTGGCTAGTGCATCCTTCTGAGCGAGACGTTTATCCGTTACCTCGGCTGGCATGACGGGTAGTGCGATTCTCATAGGACGTCCAAATAAAAGTTCGCCAGGCGACTTGCCCAGTGTTCCATGTGGTGTTGCACGGTAGTTCCTGAGAAAAGCATACATAGCTTGTTTCCAGGATCGTCCTTCGGCATGAGCACAGCGTACCGCTTTCATGAGAGGTTGCATGAATCTCTCAACTTCTCCATTTGCTTGAGGATGTAGTGGCATCACACGGCGGTGTTTGAATCCAATATGCTCAGAAAAGTTGACGAAGTCTTGTCCATTGAATGGCGGTCCATTGTCTGTCTTGACAACTTCGGGAATGCCAAAGTTTGAAAAGATCTTGTCGAGTTTCGGGATGACAGCCTTTGCAGATGTGGAAGTGATGATTTCTACTTCTGGATAACGTGAGTGATCATCAATGACTACCATCAAGTACTCTCCAGTTGGTAGTGGTCCACAGAAGTCCATCGATACTTCCGTCCATGGTGCAGCAGGTAGTGGTGAAGGTTGTAGAGGTGTTGGTCTTGAAGTATCCACTGCAGCTTGGCAAGGGACACAGGCATCATGCATATCCTTTGCTTGACGATCAATGCCAGGAAACCACACCTTTTCTCGTAGCAGCTGTTTCGTCCTAACAAGACCTTGGTGTCCTTGATGTGCAAGCTTCAGAGCACGTTGCTGGAGAACAGCTGGAATCACGATACGAGTACCTCGCAGCACAGTGTCGCGTTGTTGCGTAACACTTAATTCTGTCTGGATGCGTTCAAGTGCTTTGAATGCACCTTGGTCAACTCCTGAGGGTGGGATGCGTGGAAACTTTTTCTTAGTCAATGCATCCACTGTTGCTTGCAGAGTTGGGTCCTCTAGGGTTGCAGTACGGATTTCATCAAGAGTAAGAGCCTTAGGGACTGCATCACAGGTTACAGAGTGTACATATTCCTCGGCAACTTGCTGATGCTTGGTGATGGTGAAACTGTTGGCAGGATGTCGACTGATGTAATCAGCGGGATTGCCTGCACCCGGCTTGTATTTCACCGTAAAGTTGTATGGTTGCAGACGAAGAGCCCATCTCTCAATGCGAGCTGGTGGTTTGGACTTTGGATTATTGAAGATGGTCTCCAACGGTTTGTGGTCAGTGACTATCGTGGTGAAGGGCGCACCAAGCAGATACACATTGAAGTGTTCACAGCCCCATACAAGAGCAAGAGCTTCCTTCTCTGTCTGACTGTATCGTTGCTCAACATCTGTGAGAGAACGGCTGGCGTAGGCAATTACTACTCGGGAATCTGGTTGACCAGGTTTGTGTTGGGCTAAAACAGCACCTAATCCAACAGGACTAGCATCCACCGTTAATTCAGTGTCCATTGATGGATTAAAGTATGCAGCAGTCGCATTCTCTACTAGTGCATCTTTCACAGCATCAAATGCATTTTGCTCGATATCGCTCCAGTACCATGATGCATTTTTCTTCAGGAGCTCACGTAGAGGCTTCGTAATGGTAGCAAAATCTGGAATGAAGCGAGAACAGTAGTTTGCCATTCCCAGAAAACTATGTACTTCAGTGGACGTTGAAGGAGGTGCAGCATTCTTGATATCTGCAACTTTCTTAGGATCTGGAGACAGACCTTTGTCACTAAGTACATGTCCAAAGAATTGAATTTTATGTTGATTGAACTCACACTTTGCTCGGCTTAGCGTCAAATTCTTTTCTCGTAAGCGTTGCAATGTTGCATGAAGAGCTTTGTCGTGTTCAGCTTGGGTACGGCCATAAACAATGATGTCATCAGACATGTTGTCAGCATTAGGTATGTCTTGCAATACCTGGCTGATGATGTGCTGGAATACCTCGGCAGCACTGTTAATACCAAAACTCAGGCGCTTGTACCTATACAGACCTCGATGTGTCGTAAACGTTGTGATGAAGCGACTCTCATCATCAAGTTCAAGCTGATGATAGCCCTTGTTTAAATCTAACTTGCTGAATATAGTTGCACCATTCAAGCGGTAGATCATATCATCTACAGTCGGTGTAGGATGGCGTTCACGCATTATTGCCTTGTTGGGAACACGTATGTCCACACAAATGCGTATCTCATCTGGATTCTTCGGCTTTGGTGGAGTGACAATTGGGCTTACCCATGGTGTTGGGCCTGTTACTGGTTCAATGATATCTAGTTCTATCAGCCTATCCAGTTCGGCATCGACTTTCTTGCGAGTATGGAATGGTTGTCGGCGATGTGGTTGGGCAACTGGAATTACATCTGGGTTGATATGCAGATGTACTTTGCTATCAGTATAACAACCTATGGATTTAAATAGATCAGAAAATTCAGCAACAATAGCATCCACATTGTTTGCAGATTCCACTGCTACAGCATTAGAAAGCTGAAGTAGCCCCAATTTAGTTGAAGTCTTGTAACTGAGTAAAGACTCCTTTGCATTCCTAACAACATGGAATGTAGTAATGAGCATTGCATTCTTTGACTTAATCTCTGCAGTGAAAGTTCCAATCACTGGCAAGGCTACCTTTGAAGCATAGGCAGTGGCTTTGCCATTATAGTTCTCAAGCTTTGGGAACTGTTTTTTAAATTTCTCATAGTGGCACTCAGCAATGGTGTCAATGTTTGATCCAGTATCAATGAGAACCTTGAGACAAATATCAGCAATGTATACACATGTCTCTGGGTTGTTTGGAAGATCATTCCATTCTGTGATTGCTTGTACTCCATAAGTATAATCACATTCACTGTCATCTAAGACTGGTTGTAATGAAATGTTGTCTTGTACATTATTAACATTCTGGATATGAGGTGCAATATTGTGTTTACCACCTCGATCCCTATGACCTGATCCTCATACAGTGCTTTTATTCACTGACTGTAGTTTCTTTAGTGCAGAACGACACATAGCACCAAAATGACCTAGTTTTCCACACTCATAGCACTTCTTACCTTGAGCAGGACAAACATTACCTTGGTGCGGGTAGTCTCCTCCACAATTGTAACATTTATTGTTGACACCCTCTGATGTGGGTCATTGTGACTGCTTGAGTCTTGTTCCTTGACCCCAGTTGTGACGTGGTTCTCGGCTAAATTTACTGTTAGGTTTGGCATGATATCTTCTTTGATTACGATGTCCTCCCTGCACCTTACATACCTCATCACTGTTAGTAACAGTGGCAGAACCGTTGTTGGCACTGCACTCCATGACACGAGCATCACGTGCAGCATCTTCCATTCGACGAGCAATATCCAGTATCTTGGTAAGAGAACTTTCATCATCAACAAGTTCTAGAGCTCTTCGACGGAGACGTGTAGATGTGCATGTTTCAATTATTTGCCGTTTGATTTCTTTGTCAACATCAGCAAACTCACAATGGGCTGCTAAACCCTGCAGACGTGTGTGGTATTGATCCACAGTTTCATTAGAGAGTTGTTTTGCTCTCCTGAAATGCATAATTTCCATTGCAGTATTTTGCCTTGGTTTGAAATGCTCTGTTAGTTTGGCTTTGGCAGTGTCATAATCTTTGGCACCACCAGTGTCTTTCAGTGTGTCAAAGATGTCACAAACTCTATCACCTGCATAATGAAGTAGAAAGGCACGCTTTCTTTCAGCACTTTTGATGTCAGAAACTATCAACAAATTTTCAAACTTTTTAAGCCATTTGACCCACCTCTGTGACAGGTTTGTCTGGTCACAGTCAGGATCAAAAGCAGGAAACTGAGGTATATTTGCCATTTTTACTGAATAAATGTAACTTATCACTTAAATGTTCCTCAGAATATTAAACACTTACTGCACTGTATATGTTAGTCAAGAATTCACTGTAATTACTTTAATTTTGCAAAGCACACAGGCATTTTAATGCAAAAGTTCACAACAGTGCACAATATAGCAGCAACTGACTTCTTACCTAGCCCTTGTGTACATGTGTTGTTCCTACTCACAGCAGCAGCACAGCAGTTGGTACAGCAGCAGTTGGTACAGCAGCAGTTGGTACAGCAGTTGGTGCAGCAGTTGGTACAGCAGTTGGTACAGCAGTCAGTTCAGTGTGATGAATTTTGTAGCACGAAGCGTCGTTTCGTAACCAAAACATCAGGTTTTGTACACATCAATGCGTCGTTTCGTACACAACGTCGGCAGATTCCTCAGTACACAGTTTCTTCAGCATAGCTTGGGTAGCACACAGCTTGGGTAGCACACAGCATTGGTTAGCACACAGCATCGTTTAGCACACAGCATTGGTTAGCACACAGCATCGGTTAGCATACAGCATCGGGTATGGCGCTCACAGCTTCTCTTCCTCCTCCAGGCAGCATGCTTCTCCCTTGTGTTTGAAACTGAACAAATACCTGCGTTCACAGTTCATCCTCGTCGCCAATGTGGTGTTTGTGTGTTACTGAGGAAGTCTTGGTTGTAGGGTTGATGTAAAGTCATTGCTTGGTTACTGACTTTAATACTTAATATGATTACATGACTAGTAGCTACCAAGCTTGGCGGGCGTCCTGTCTGCTCTATTGTTTACCTTCTCTCTCTGGCGTCCCAGCCGCCGCACATAGAAAACGGATGGTACCATTTTCTGTGAACATGACACGTACTTCAAATGAAAGATTCTAAGACCTCTTTACGCATCAAGGGATAGTCTCCGTGCCATCAATGATATTCTCCAACACTCTCCATGCAGTCTTTACGTAAGAAGCATACTCTCTGAGGCATCTTTGCGTAACAATTATACTCTTTGAAACTTCTTTACACAACAAAGGATACTCTTAGAGACATCAAGGATGCTCTCAGAGACATTAAGGATCCTCTCAGAGACATTAAGGATACGCTTCAGAGACATCAAGGATACTCTCAGAGACATCAAGGATACTCTCAGAGACATCAAGGATACTCTCAGTGACATCAAGGATACTCTCAGAGACATTAAGAATACTCTTAGAGACATCAAGGATACTCACAGAGGCATCAAGGATACTCTCAGAGACATCAAGCATTTTCTCAAAGTCATCTTCATGTAACAAAGGATACTCTTTGAGGCATCACGGATACTTTCTAAGTTACCTGTATTCATCAAGTTGTACTTATTAGGACTTCTTCGTGCATTAAAAAAACTCTCACTGTAATAAACATTGTTCTTCATTTAATAAATATATTGTCAAGAGCATCGTTCCTGTAACATTTAAACTATAGTTTGTGTTAAACTTACTAAGACATGTCATTATCTAGACACAATCAACTTTAAGTATTATATCGTACTAAACATGTACAACTTTTCACAAAATTTGTAATTTTTCTGTTTCATGTAACTTCCATTAAGTAGTAGTTTTCTCTTTCATATATATTGTTAAGAACAAGCTTTTACCAAAGACATATTTTTTAAATGTATCTTGTTTAAGCATTAACTACTTCAACTTTTTATAACTTAACTTCATAATATTTCCCTGACAAAATATTTCTAATAAATTAATACAAAGGTGCTAATTAGACAAAACGTGTTAACAGCCTTACCTAACCTAACTTATCCTACCTATCCTAACCTATCACTTATACATGTTTGTTGTCCCACTGTATTAAGCAGCTTATTCTATTAAGGTTAAAGAAATGTTATTCAGAAAACAACAAATTTATTTTGCAACGTTGATACTGAGTGATAAATCATAGCATTTAAACATATACAGTTATTCAGGAGACAATTATATTGAGTTTAAATCTGACTACAGTCTCATGTAGAAATTAATATTAGAATTTATTTAAGAATTAATATTATGACATGTGTTTGATTTCACACAATGAAAATCTTTATTTAACAAGTCAACAAAGCCATCACACACAGAGCATCCTCCCTTGTCTTCTCCAAATTAGATTAGTTTTTGACCAGTAAATTCTTTTAAAACATAGAAGGCCTCACTATGATCATTATTACCTCTATTCAATTCAGGCCAGGACAAGAGAAATACTTGTCTGTCATTGCAATATGTCCTAACCGTTTCTACTGCATCCATTTCCTCAACAAGCATCCACTGGCTCTCCCCCAATATATGAGTAATTATCAGTAGCTCTTTCATTATTATTATTTCTTGTCCTAATAAGGTTATCAATGAAAGCAATACCAGATAAAACTCCGAGGACAGAATCTTGCTCAAAAATCGCATCACAACCTCTATTTCAATCTTTTGTTGTGTGTGTTATCGTATTTCTTGTCTCATCCTTATTAAATTGAAAGGAAAGGAAGGAAAGCTCTCTTCCATAGTGTCAATTAAGCTCCAGTGTTTGTCTTCTTCTGTTTTAGGGTGAATAATACTAATCTCTTTCTCTGTCTTGCAATTTAATTGCTATTGTGGCTCACCCAGTGTCATTATGGTATGCGCTTCTCACTTCTCCGAATTCAGTGTATTAAGGAACTAATGTGCAATGTTTGGAGAACCTATTTCACGTACAAATTTTCTTTTAAAATCGTTTCCTTTCAGTTACAGAGCACCACTTGGTTTCCGAACTTTAGTTATCCGAAACTTCCAGTTTCCCGATTGGGGTTGGGGAGTCATGCTACCCGAACAAAGTTCGGGTAGGAAGGGGTCCACCAAGCGTCACGCCGGCTTGTGGTGGTGGGTGGGCGATGGTCCAGTTTGCCCACTGTGACTTCACAGATTCACGGCCTATTATTCCTATTATTTTGAATTGCCATAAGGCTGGAATGTTCATTCTGTGCTTTTGTTTTACATATCTGCACAATCAAGAAACATCTGTGCACCATGTTGGCTCCAAATGCACGCATTGCGTCAGTGATGGCTGACTGGGGGGGGAGAATCAGTGAGAGAGGGGGGGAGAGAGATGCTAGGAGGGAGGGGGAGGTAGGGAGAGATGTTAGGAGGTAGGGAGAGATGCTAAGAGGGAGGGGGAGGTAGGGAGAGATGCTAGGAGGTAGGCAGGAAGGGATGGAAGTAGTGAGAATTAGGGAGGGAAAGGCAGGCTGGCAGGCACAGGCAGGCAGGCACAGGCAGGCAGACAGGCAGGCAGGCAGGCAGGCTAGCTTGCAGGCAGGGAGTGAGTGGTAGTCACGCGGTTGAACCGCGTGACCTTGAGAGATGGGATGTAGGGGGGCGGGTGGTTTGTTGGTGGTGGGGGTGAGACCGGCTCATTCCCGAAGATAAGCCTAACACACACTACCCGTTAGCATGATGGCAGGGGGGGAGGCAGGCTGGCTGGAAAGGAAGCAGGCTGGCAGGCAGGCAGGCTGGCAGGCTGGCAGGCAGGCAGGCAGGCAGGCCGGCAGGCAGGCAGGCAGGCAGGCAGGCAGGCTGGCAGGCAGGCTGGCAGGCTGGCAAGGAGGCAGGCTGGCAGGCTGGCAGGCTGGGAAGGAGGCAGGCTGGGAAGGAGGCAGGCTGGGAAGGAGGCAGGCTGGGAAGGAGGCAGGCTGGGAAGGAGGCAGGCTGGCAGGCTGGGAAGGAGGCAGGCTGGGAAGGAGGCAGGCAGGCAGGTTGGGAAGGAGGCAGGCTGGGAAGGAAGCAGGCTGGGAAGGAAGCAGGCTGGGAAGGAGGCAGGCTGGCAGGCTGGCAGGCTGGGAAGGAGGCAGGCTGGGAAGGAGGCAGGCTGGCAGGCTGGGAAGGAGGCAGGCTGGCAGGCTGGGAAGGAGGCAGGCTGGCAGGCTGGGAAGGAGGCAGGCTGGGAAGGAGGCAGGCAGGCAGGTTGGGAAGGAGGCAGGCTGGGAAGGAAGCAGGCTGGCAGGCAGGCTGGCTGGCAGGCTAGCAGGCTGGGAAGGAGGCAGGCTGGGAAGGAAGCAGGCTGGGAAGGAGGCAGGCTGGGAAGGAGGCAGGCTGGGAAGGAAGCAGGCTGGCAGGCTGGGAAGGAGGCAGGCTGGGAAGGATGCAGGCTGGGAAGGAAGCAGGCTGGGAAGGAGGCAGGCTGGGAAGGAGGCAGGCAGGCTGGGAAGGAGGCAGGCTGGGAAGGAGGCAGGCTGGGAAGGAGGCAGGCTGGCAGGCTGGGAAGGAGGCAGGCAGGGAAGGAGGCAGGCTGGCAGGCTGGGAAGGAAGCAGGCTGGCAGGCTGGGAAGGAGGCAGGCAGGGAAGGAGGCAGGCTGGGAAGGAGGCAGGCTGGCAGGCTGGGAAGGAGGCAGGCTGGCAGGCTGGGAAGGAGGCAGGCAGGCAGGAAGCGATATATGGGTGTTGAAGTGAACTCTGAACCACGTGACCTTTGAGAGTGTGTGTGTGCGTGTATGGGTTTGGGGTGGGGGGTGGGGGTGGTGTGTCGGTGGTGGGGGGAGAGGGGGAGGTGTGTCGGTGGTGGGGGGAGAGGGGGAGGTGTGTCGGTGGTGGGGGGAGAGGGGGAGGTGTGTCGGTGGTGGGGGGAGAGGGGGAGGTGTGTCGGTGGTGGGGGGAGAGGGGGAGGTGTGTCGGTGGTGGGGGGAGAGGGGGAGGTGTGTCGGTGGTGGGGGGAGAGGGGGAGGTGTGTCGGTGGTGGGGGGAAAGGGGGAGGTGTGTCGGTGGTGGGGGGAGAGGGGGAGGTGTGTCGGTGGTGGGGGAGGGACCGGCTGACTCCGTAAGCCTAACCACACTCCACAGACCTGTGACCCAGATTTGTTTCTTAAATGTACAGTACATCATCGTATATTTTAGGCAGGATGTGCCTGCAGGCTGGCAGGAAACATCCAGAGGATGTTTGCCAGACGTCTTAATAATCAGTTAGGAACAATTAAGGACTTTTATAAAGCGGATCAGGACTTCACTTATTGATGAGTACAAACAAAACACGGTCGCATTTACGCCATGAACCTGACGATTTTTTCCCTAGAGTCTTTTTCATAAATTTTTCGGAAAAATTTCTTTTTACATTTCTAGTTTATTTTTTCCCCTCTATTTCTCATATACGAACTTACATGTTAACCGACGGGTCTCGTCCCCAAGGGGTTCGGAAACCAAGTGGTGCTCTGTACAACCTATGTAAGTTACAAAAGTTCCTTTTCCTTTTAGTTACAAAGGCAGGAAATAAGTATTTGAAATTTGTCTAGATTTAAATCATTATATATTATTAATTTAAACCTAGTAAATCATTATATATTTCATTACAATAATGAAGAAAGACTCTTATCATGTACATCCCAGCAAACACAGAACGTTTGTGGACGTTTTTAAATGGAGCCACAGAGGTAATAATGTAACTATTGACATAAATACTTATTTCTGACGTTCTTAAGGCCATTAGAGATAACTGAAAACATATATTCTTGAGACACAGTTTTTTTAAGATTTATGTACAAATTTAAAAATAATATTGAATGCTATGGAATTATAATGTTTTCATGCTTTATATTTAAAAATAAACAATTTTCAGTCAAAATTTTTTTTTTTACTTTATGTAAACCTATCCAATTTACCTTCTTATAACATACATATATATATATATATATATATATATATATATATATATATATATATATATATATATATATATATATATATATATATATATATTTAATATAGAAGGGAGTACCACCTCTGTCTGGAAGAAGAGGGACCCATAGCCTCGGAGGAAACCACACATAACGCATTGGAGGGAATGTAGGTCCCCTCCAATACAATTTCTGTGTGCTTGTCTCCTGCCACCCCCCTTCCTTTTTTTTTTTTTTTTTTTTTTTCCTTTATTGTGTATTTAAAGGTTACAAAACATACAAGACAAATGCCTAAAGGTTATGGATCTCTTGAAGCTCCTCCGATTCTGGACAGGAACCGAGGACGCAACAAGCATTTCCCCTCTGAATCGCCACACTGAGATGCTGAAACAAAAAACTGGAAGCCCTTGGGTCTCTGGTGACGTCAATGAGCTTGGAACCCAATTCCTTGAGAAATCCCAAGGCACTCTTGCCCCAGGGGCCATGCGTCTCAGACGCTATGGGAACAAAGAGGTATTGACCTTCCAGTCGCCTGTACTTGAGTGATTTTGCTGTTTCCCTGTGGTTGGCCGCCCCACCTGCTTGATCAGCTCCGAAGTGTACATAGGTGTCAGCCAAGGTGGATACACATGTGTAGTCCCACACCAACTGTCTACCCTCCTTCCATGAGTATATGGTGATGCCATCAGGGTGAAGTGCGGGGAAATCCGGGTTTTGGACTCCTAGGATGCGAGGTTTTCTCTCCGCTGGGCACCTAGCTGAGACAAGGCTTCTCTTGATGATGTCATTGACCTCGTTGTTTCTTGCATGCCAGCCCTTTGTGCTTCCGCAATGCAACCCATGCAGTCCATGTTGGTCTGCTTCCACCCTGTTGCAAATACACTTGTATTCAGTGTGAACTGGGGCACCAAGGTGGAGGGCCACTGCTACACGAAGGGATTCTGGATCTAGGCACGTGCCCATTGCTGACATGGGTACTGCCAGGAGGAAGTCTCCTGCATTGGGGGCACACACTGCTCTGAGGCGGGCTTTCTCCTTGTCTGATATTGCGACGCTGAGCATGGCCTCAGCTACTTTTTCCACTAGAGGGTGGTCCCAGCCGGACTGTTTGTGTTGTTTTGTTGGCTCTATAATGGTTGCTGGGGCTGCAAGAACATCCCACTGATTTGAACATTCAGTGAAAGCAGGATCGTGTATTCCTGCTGAATCTCTCAGGGTTGCAGGTAAAATATCTCTGACGAGGTCGTGCGATGCATGGGAGGAGGAAAGGAAGGCTGGAAGAGCAATTTGGGAGGCTGTGCGTACACCAAGGCCGCCGAGTCTTACAGGAAAGGTTGCTTGCTCCCACTGAGAGTCGTCCAATGGCAGGTTCAGGACTTTCACCACATTGGACCTCAGAAGGGGGTCATACACATTTAACTTAGGGCTGCTGTAGGATGGAGAACATCTCAAAAAGTAGGTCAACTTAGGGAGAGACAGGCATCTTGTGAGGAGAAAGAGAGCATCATGGGCATCAATCTTGTCAATCCTGTCCAGCATTCTCTTTAGGTCAGTGATTTTTGCAGCCATATATATATATATATATATATATATATATATATATATATATATATATATATATATGTCGTACCTAGTAGCCAGAACGCACTTCTCAGCCTACTATGCAAGGCCTGATTTGCCTAATAAGCCAAGTTTTCATGAATTAATTGTTTTTCGGCAACCTAACCTACCTAACCTAACCTAACCTAACTTTTTCTGCTACCTAACCTAACCTAACCTATAAAGATAGGTTAGGTTAGGTTAGGTAGGGTTGGTTAGGTTCGGTCATATATCTACTTTAATTTTATCTCCAATAAAAAACAATTGACCTCATTCATAATGAAATGGGTAGCTTTACCATTTCATAAGAAAAAAATTAGAGAAAATACAATAACTTTGGAAAACTTGGCTTATTAGGCAAATCGGGCCTTGCATAGTAGGATGAGAAGTGAGTTCTGGCTACTAGGTACGACATATATATATATATATATATATATATATATATATATATATATATGTCGTACCTAGTAGCCAGAACTCACTTCTCAGCCTACTATTCAAGGCCCGATTTGCCTAATAAGCCAAGTTTTCCTGAATTAATATATTTACTATAATTTTTTTCTTATGAAATGATAAAGCAACCCTTTTCTCTATGTATGAGGTCAATTTTTTTTTATTAGAGTTAAAATTAACGTAGATATATGACCGAACCTAACCAACCCTACCTAACCTAACCTAACCTATATTTATAGGTAAGGTTAGGTTAGGTAGCCAAAAAAAGCTAAGTTAGGTTAGGTTAGGTAGGTTAGGTAGACGAAAAAACACTAATTCATGAAAACTTGGCTTATTAGGCAAATCAGGCCTTGAATAGTAGGCCGAGAAGTGCGTTCTGGCTATTAGGTACGACATATATATATATATATAAATATATATATATATATATATATATATATATATATATATATATATATATATATATATATATATATATATATATATATATATGTCGTACCTTGTAGCCAGAACTCACTTACCTACTCCTAACTCTAACCTAACCTATACTCCTAACCTAACCTATAAACTCCTAACCTAACCTATAAACTCCTAACTCCTAACCTAACCTATAAAGATAGGTTAGGTAGGGTTGGTTAGGTTCGGTCATATATCTACGTTAACTTTAACTCCAATAAAAAAAATTGACCTCATACATAATGAAATGGGTAGCTTTATCATTTCATAAGAAAAAAATTAGAGAAAATATATTAATTCAGTAAAACTTAGCTTATTAGGCAAATCGGGCCTTGCATAGTAGGCTGAGAAGTGAGTTCTGGCTACTAGGTACGACATATATATATATATATATATATATATATATATATATATATATATATATGTATAATATATATATATATATATATATATATATATATATATATATATATATATATATATATATATATGTCGTACCTAGTAACCAGAACGCACTTCTCGGCCTACTATGCAAGGCCCGATTTGCCTAATAAGCCAAGTTTTCATGAAATAATTGTTCTTCGACTACCTAACCTACCTAACCTAACCTAACCTAACTTTTTTGGCTACCTAACCTAACCTAACCTATAGAGATAGGTTAGGTTAGGTTAGGTAGGGTTGGTTAGGTTCGGTCATATATCTACGTTAATTTTAACACCAATAAACAAAAATTTACCTCATACATAATGAAATGGGTAGCTTTATCATTTCATGAGAAAAAAATTATAGAAAATATATTAACTCAGGAAAACTTGGCTTATTAGGCAAATCGGGCCTTGCATAGTAGGCTGAGAAGTGCGTTCTGGCTACTAGGTATGACATATATATATATATATATATATATATATATATATATATATATATATATATATATATATATATATATATATATATATATATATCAAACTGAAAACTCACACCCCAGAAGTGACTCGAACCCATACTCCCAGAAGCAACGCAACTGGTATGTACAAGACGCCTTAATCCACTTGACCATCACGACCGGACATAATGAGGTGATAGCCGAGGCTATATGAACCACCCCACCGCCGGCACTCGGATAGTTATCTTGGGCATAGCATTTTACCAAATCACCTCATTCTATCTATCTAACTATCCGAGTGCCGGCGGTGGGGTGGTTCATATAGCCTCGGCTATCACCTCATTATGTCCGGTCGTGATGGTCAAGTGGATTAAGGCGTCTTGTACATACCAGTTGCGTTGCTTCTGGGAGTATGGGTTCGAGTCACTTCTGGGGTGTGAGTTTTCAGTTGCATATGTCCTGGGGACCATTCAGGCTTGTTCGCATTTGTGTTCCTCACGTGTGCCCCAAAGAATGAGGTGATTTGGTAAAATGCTATGCCCAAGATAACTATCCGAGTGCCGGCGGTGGGGTGGTTCATATAGCCTCGGCTATCACCTCATTATGTCCGGTCGTGATGGTCAAGTGGATTAAGGCGTCTTGTACATACCAGTTGCGTTGCTTCTGGGAGTATGGGTTCGAGTCACTTCTGGGGTGTGAGTTTTCAGTTGCATATGTCCTGGGGACCATTCAGGCTTGTTCGCATTTGTGTTCCTCACGTGTGCCCCAAAGAATGAGGTGATTTGGTAAAATGCTATGCCCAAGATAACTATCCGAGTGCCGGCGGTGGGGTGGTTCATATAGCCTCGGCTATCACCTCATTATGTCCGGTCGTGATGGTCAAGTGGATTAAGGCGTCTTGTACATACCAGTTGCGTTGCTTCTGGGAGTATGGGTTCGAGTCACTTCTGGGGTGTGAGTTTTCAGTTGCATATGTCCTGGGGACCATTCAGGCTTGTTCGCATTTGTGTTCCTCACGTGTGCCCCAAAGAATGAGGTGATTTGGTAAAATGCTATGCCCAAGATAACTATCCGAGTGCCGGCGGTGGGGTGGTTCATATAGCCTCGGCTATCACCTCATTATGTCCGGTCGTGATGGTCAAGTGGATTAAGGCGTCTTGTACATACCAGTTGCGTTGCTTCTGGGAGTATGGGTTCGAGTCACTTCTGGGGTGTGAGTTTTCAGTTGCATATGTCCTGGGGACCATTCAGGCTTGTTCGCATTTGTGTTCCTCACGTGTGCCCCAAAGAATGAGGTGATTTGGTAAAATGCTATGCCCAAGATAACTATCCGAGTGCCGGCGGTGGGGTGGTTCATATAGCCTCGGCTATCACCTCATTATGTCCGGTCGTGATGGTCAAGTGGATTAAGGCGTCTTGTACATACCAGTTGCGTTGCTTCTGGGAGTATGGGTTCGAGTCACTTCTGGGGTGTGAGTTTTCAGTTGCATATGTCCTGGGGACCATTCAGGCTTGTTCGCATTTGTGTTCCTCACGTGTGCCCCAAAGAATGAGGTGATTTGGTAAAATGCTATGCCCAAGATAACTATCCGAGTGCCGGCGGTGGGGTGGTTCATATAGCCTCGGCTATCACCTCATTATGTCCGGTCATGATGGTCAAGTGGATTAAGGCGTCTTGTACATACCAGTTGCGTTGCTTCTGGGAGTATGGGTTCGAGTCACTTCTGGGGTGTGAGTTTTCAGTTGCATATGTCCTGGGGACCATTCAGGCTTGTTCGCATATATATATATATATATATATATATATATATATATATATATATATATATAGACCTAGTAGCCAGAATGCACTTCTCAACCTACTATGCAAGGCCCGATTTGCCTAATAAGCAAAGTTTTCCTTAATTAATATATTTTCTCTATTTTTTTTCTTATGAAATGATAAAGCTACCTGTTACGACCCTGGGTTCTCCAGTGGAAACCAGAGGTCAAAATTGAGCTATTAAACTTTCTGGTAGTACAGTTGTGCATCTCGAATGGCAATTGTTTGTATCTTCCCTGCCAGACGTAAGACTATTATTGTTTCTTAAAGAGCATTTAAAGACTGAGCTGGGGGTTGATTATTAAATAATAACATAGGCACCAACTTTGCTTACTAATACTTTCTAATCATTCATAAAGTAACAATACATTGCATAGGGGAAGATCTTTAATGTGCTTAGCTGCACGATCAATTAGGCTCCTTCCGGCACCACGACATGAGGGAGGCAGCTGGTCGCTAGCTCTCTATTCTTTGGCTGGTGTTCGTGCGGATAAGACCTACTCTGTGGCTGCACCCCTACTCTTCTCCCTTCTCCTCTTACTTATTTCCCTTACCTGAAGTTCCTGTATCCTTAAGTTAAGTACGGGGCGTTATTAAGTGTACCTACTCTGGTAGTAACGATTGGTGAGACCTGGGGGTAGTATTTGCCAGTGTTTTGGGTACCCCTAAGTGTTGTGTTTTGTATTAGGGTCCCACGTGGTTTCCCTACCCTAAGCTGCATCCAGCTTCAGTGCTTATCCAGTAGTACTTTACCCTAGCTTGTTATTAGTGTAAACCTTGTATCCTGTCTAAGTGGACCAAGGCTTTTAACGTAAGATAGCGTGGTAAAGTTATTATTATTATTGTTATTGGTGTGAGTGTATATGGGGGGTTGTTAAGGGGTTAATAAATAAGTACATGAATTACAGAGTATCTCTTCTTCCAGTGTGGGAGCGCATTGAACAACCCTTAGACTAACATATATGGTCTAGTAGCAAGTTATTACTACTGTGGATAGTTTATTTTGGGGGCCGGGCCTTTTAGCTCTCCCATATTTGATACTCTTGTCTTCTAACTACCCTTACCCCTTAATAGTACCAGTACCCCATAGAAGCCCCACATCTATTTTGTAACAAGTGGTTGGCCAGTCCGGGATGAACATTATAAGTGTAAAAAAATTAGATTCTTGAGTGCCAAAATTAAAATTTTTTGTTTTCCGCAGAACGGTTGTGTGCTAGCCTAGGGTCCAGTTCATCTAGCAAAGGACATTCTTGCACTGACTGGACACCCAGCTGGATCCCTTCACGATTAAGGTTAGTGTGGCCTTGTGTTAGGGGCCGTGCAAATTTTTGTTTTTTTTCCAATTTTTTATTTTTTAATTTTTTGTTTGGCTGGGAGCTAAAATTATTAGTGATGCCTTCTGAAATGCAAAAACTGGCAAGGGAGCCTTCAGTGGTAGAGATAAAGAAACTTAAAAAGTCTAATTTAGTATTGTTAGGCCAGGAATTTGGCCTAGAATTAAATGTCGCAGATAAAAAGTGGACTTTGGTGAATGAAATATTACAACATTGTATTGATGAAGAACTATTGGCAAGTGATACACCTTTATGCCAGCCTAGCCAAGCAGAAAGTGCAACTCATAGGGAGAGAGAATTAGCTTTAGAGTTAGCAAAAATAAAATTAGAGGAGCAAAGACTCAAAACCGAGGAGGCTAGAATTAGAGTGAATGCCACTGGACCTCCACCTGCCGGGGATTCAAACCCCAGGCATTATGAGAAAAAGCATAATTTGCCTGAATTTTCCAAGTCAGACCCTGAAAGGTTTTTCAACCATTTTCAGAGATTGGCCATGTCCATGAACTGGCCAAAGGAAGAGTGGGTGAAAATCCTACAGGGAAGACTTAGGGGTAAAGCACAAGATATTTTTATAAACATGCCTGACGACGAGTGTTTCGAATATGATAAAGTCAGGGAATGTATTTTGCGGGCATATGAAATTACTCCTGAAGCTCACCGCCAAGTTTATCGTAACCTTAGGCCTACTCACAACCAACCGCTCACTGAATTTGTGAATGATCAAATTCGATTATTTGATAGATGGATTCGCTCGGCGAAAGCCGAAACATACGAGGCTCTCAGGAACTTAGTTTTAATGGAGCATTTTATAGATATTATGCCAGAGAATGTTTCAAATTACATTAGAGGAAGGGTAGAGGTAAATTCTAAAATAGGGGATTTGGCCAAGTTGGCAGAAAACTACCAATTGGCGGGCAAAAGGCCCAATAAAAATAATTATACCCCACAGAGTAGCAAAACTTATACCCACAGCCAGTCCAGACCAGCTCATTCTAACCCTTTACCTAATGCACCTTCTGTTTCAGACATAACTAACCCTGTTAAAGTGTCTAGCCCAACGGCACCTAAAGGTGAACCGAAGGGTAATTCTGTTAGTAATGTCTCTTCTCCCCGACGTTTTTGTGGTCACTGTAATCGTTCAAACCACAATATTAGCCGTTGTTGGCAACTGTACCCTGAAAAAAGACCCAATGCTCTAGTTGTGACACAGGGCTTGAGGCTTTCAGAAGGGTTAGGGAGTAAGACCTCCAACCCACAGTGGTTGGACTTGCTTACCCCATTCTTATCGAAAGGGAGACTACTTTTGTCTGAGGGGTCTTCCTGGAAGGACGTGGTGATCTTCCGAGACACCGGTGCCATCCAGACTTTAATTTTAGAGAGTGCGTTGCAAGGTGCCAACACTCTCGACACTGGAGAGGTGGTGCTGGTCGAGGGTGTCACTAGTGATACTCGAGCAGTACCCCTCCATAAGGTTACCCTGGAATCTGATTTCCACAAGGGTGTTTGTACAGTCGGAGTCACTTCATACCTACCTTTCCCTAATGTTGATGTAATAGTGGGTAATGATTTAGCAGGGGATAAGGTAGGGGACTCCAGACTGCCTATTATGTTGCCTACCCCTAAGGTTTGCCTGGATCCACCCGCCGCAGAGGATAATGTTGTGTACCCTGCGTGTGCGGTGACCAGGTCTATGGGACTTAAATGTAAGGGCAGCCCTGTGCTTGCCAAGGTGGTAAATCCCGAGGACACAAGGAACTTTCCGAGTGGTGAAAACCAAGTGGACCTCGCGGACACATTCATGGCCCAACTCGATGACGTGGCCGAGGACATTGTGGAGAGCCTGCCACCGCCATCTACCGAGAGTAGTGGGGAGGTGGAGGAGAACACTGTTGAGCCTCGGCCAATGGCATCTGACCAAGGCCTAGATGCCTCCTTGAGTGAGTTACAGAAAGCTGACCCCACTCTTGCAGATTGTCATGAGACAGCTGTCTCTATGGAGGAAATTGTAGACGCAGCAACTGGGTACTACTACAATGATCGGATTTTGATGAGAAAATGGAGACCACAGAGTGCTCCCTTGTCAAATGAGTGGGAGGTAGTCCACCAGGTTATGTTGCCGACCTGCTATAGAGAAAGAGTTTTGGCAGCTGCTCATGATGATCCTATGGGGGGACATCAAGGTATTAATATTACGTATCACAAAATTTTAAAGTATTTTTTCTGGCCCAAGCTGAAAAGCGATGTGGCAAAATTTTGTAATGCGTGTATTGTTTGTCAACTGGTTGGGAAACCAAACCAGACTCCACCTAAAGCTCCTCTAAGGCCTATTGTCGTGCCAGAGGAACCATTTTCTCATGTGGTAATGGACTGTGTTGGACCATTACCTAGAACTAAGTCTGGTAATATTTACCTAATTGCGATGATGTGTATCACTACTCGTTACCCAGAGGCTTTTGCTGTAAGGAACATCCGAGCAAAAACTGTTGTTGCTCGTATGTTGCAATTTTTTTCCACTTTTGGACTGCCTCGGGTCGTGCAAACTGACAATGGTACTAATTTTAAATCTGATGTTTTCGAGCAATTTTGTAAGGAACATGGAATAACTCATAAGGTTTCCAGCCCATACCATCCACAGAGTCAGGGGTAATTGAACGTTTCCATCTAACTCTGAAGCAGATGTTGAAGACATCGTGCGAGAGTTCCCACACCTTCTGGGATGAGAATTTACCGTATGTTTTGTTTGCGGCTAGAGAGGGATTACAAAGTTCACTGGGCTGTTCTCCTTTTGAGTTAGTCTTTGGCCATAAAGTTCGTGGACCCTTGCAAATGTTACAGGAGAATCTGTTAGGGAACGTAACGTTAACCGAAGGTTCGGCTTTCTTTGCGCAACACCACCAGAGACTCAAGGACTGCAAGGCGGCTGCATTTAAGTATCTTGGCAAGGCCCAAGAAAAGATGAAAGAACGTAACGATGCTAAATCTAAGTTACGGGTATTTCAGCTGGCGACCCTGTCCTGGTTTTAAAGCCTCGACTAGGGAACACTATGTCCCACAAGTACGAAGGCCCCTACATTGTGACAGAAAAGACTGGGGACCTCACGTACAAAGTGAGGCACTCTGACAAACGTAACCAGGTAATGCTCATACATGTAAATCGACTGAAGTTCCAGGGCCCCAGGCCCATTGCACTAACCAATGTTTCCATTTCCAGTGAGAGAGGGGATGATTGTTCTGGGGACCCAACTAATCTCATTTTTAATAATTCTAGTTCTGTGAGTGCTGTGGAGGAACTGTCCCATTTGCAGATGGCCCAACGTGAAGAGGTGCAGTCGTTGGTTGATGAATTCTCCAGTCTGTTCGGGGATGTCCCGACCCAGACTGATGCCATTTGCCATGATGTCGAGTTGATGGACTACACTCCCATTCGCCTTCAACCCTATCGGATGAGTCCAGAAAAGAAGGCCATCGTACGGAAGGAGGTCGACTTCTTGCTCCAGCACGGCCTCATCCGGCCGAGCCAGGGCTCTTGGTGCTCGCCCTGCCTTTTGGTCCCCAAACCAGACGGCTCCTGGCGATTATGCACCGACTATCGGCAGCTCAACAAGGTGACCATTGTGGATTCCTATCCGCTGCCCCTCCTCGAGGACTGCATCGACGAGTTGGGAAATGCCAAGTACGTTTCGAAATTCGACCTCTCGAGGGGGTATTATCAAATCCCACTCACTGAACGTGCTAAACAGCTAACGGCGTTTGTGACACCCGAGGGTGTTTTTGAGTATCAAGTGTTACCGTTCGGCTTGCGTAATGCCCCTGCCACGTTCCAGAGACTCATGAACTCTCTACTCGCTAAGGTGCCAAATTGTCGGGCGTATTTAGATGATATCGTGCTTTTTGACAGTAATTGGGCTGACCACATAGCTAGGTTACGCCAGTTGTTTGCCATCTTGAAAAGGGCAAATCTTACCTTAAATGCTAAAAAGTGTCATTTTGGCCAAGGCACAGTGACGTACCTCGGTTATGAAGTGGGCCAAGGAAAAGTGTTACCTCGGCAAGATAAAATCAATGCCATTCTGGAGTATCCAGTACTAAAGTCTAAAAAGGACGTTCAAAGATTTATCGGTATGTGTGCGTACTATCGACGTTTTTGTCAGAACTTTTCCAGTGTTGCCACTCCTCTCACAGACTTGTTGCGGAAAGCCGTTAAATTTAAGTGGTCATCAGACTGTGCAGAGGCATTTAAAAATTTGAAATTGATCTTTGCTTCCGCCCCAGTGCTTGCTAGTCCAAGGTTCGACCGACCGTTTAAAATTCATGTTGACGCGTCTGACTCGGGTGCTGGTGCAGTGTTGTTGCAAACTGGGGATGATCAGGTGGAACACCCAGTATATTATTACTCTGTGAAATTCAACAAGGCGCAACGCAATTATTCAGTGGTAGAAAAAGAGGCGTTGGCGCTAGTGTTAACATGTAAAAAGTTCGAAGTTTACCTCACAGGTAATATAGTGGAAGTGTACACGGACCATAACCCACTAGTTTTCCTGACTCAGATGAAGGGTAAGAATAAACGTATCCTCAGGTGGGCGTTGTACCTACAGGACTTCAATCTTTCCATTACCCACCTACCGGGCAGACTCAACGTGATAGCCGACGCTCTGTCCCGGTTGCCTGAATAACATTCATCTGAGCCACAGAAAGCCATTTACCAACTGTCATGCTTTAGTTATTTTTTTTAGGTTCTCCTGTGACATTAAATATTCCGTGTCAATTTCTTTACTTCCCTGTTCTTTTATTTTTTTGTGTATGTTTTTTTTTTCTTTCAGAGAACTCCTTTGTATTTTTTTTTGCAGAGAAATTGTTTTTGATTGATTTTTTGTTTTTGTCATATGTTTTTTCTTTTTATTTTCTGTATACTCTTACAAAAAAATATGACTACTATTCTAGTAGTCACATTTTTTTTTCTCTGAAGGGGGGAGGAGTGTTACGACCCTGGGTTCTCCAGTGGAAACCAGAGGTCAAAACTTGAGCTATTAAACTTTCTGATAGTACAGTTGAGTGCATCACGAACGGCAATTGTTTGTATCTTCCCTGCCAGACGTAAGACTATTATTGTTTCTCAAAGAGCATTTAAAGACTGAGCTGGGGGTTGATTATTAAATAATAACATAGGCACCAACTTTGCTTACTAATACTTTCTAATCATTTGTAAAGTAACAATACGTTGCATAGGGGAAGATCTTTAATGTGCTTAGCTGCACGATCAATTAGGCTCCTTCCGGCACCACGACATGGGAGGCCTAGCTGGTCGCTAGGTGGTTCCTTCTCTGGCTGGCGTTCGTGCGGACGAGACCTACTAAGTGGCTGCACCCCTACTCTTCTCCCTTCTCCTCTTACTTATTTCCCTTACCTGAAGTTCCTGTACCCTTAAGTTAAGTACGGGGCATTATTAAGTGTACCTACTCTGGTAGTAATGATTGGTGAGACCTGGGGGTAGTATTTGCCAGTGTTTTGGGTACCCCTAAGTGTTGTGTTTTGTATTAGGGTCCCACGTGGTTTCCCTACCCTAAGCTGCATCCAGCTTCAGTGCTTATCCAGTAGTACTTTACCCTAGCTTGTTCTTAGTGTAAACCTTGTATCCTGCCTACGTGGACCAAGGCTTTTAACGTAAGATAGTGTGGTAAAGTTATTATTATTATTGTTATTGGTGTGAGTGTATATGGGGGGTTGTTAAGGGGTTAATAAATAAGTACATGAATTACAGAGTATCCCTTCTTCCTGTGTGGGAGCGCATTGATCAACCCTTAGACTAACATATATGGTCTAGTAGCAAGTTATTACTACTGTGGATAGTTTATTTTGGGGGCTGGGCCTTTTAGCTCTCCCATATTTGATACTCTGTCTTCTAACTACCCTTACCCCTTAATAGTACCAGTACCCCATAGAAGCCCACACACAATTATTTATAACATTGACATAAGCCTGCTGAATAGCTATAATATGTATCTGGTGAAAACTGGACGTAAACCAAGTTTCCGTTCGTTTGCTTTTACACTTGGGACAGTTATTAGCAAAGTTTGGCAAAGATGTTTCTGGCATACAAAGACCCATCATGAACCCAGTGTTGCAGCATGCTGCTACACCCAGGCTCACTCACACGGAGGGCTTTCAAGCACACAGACTAAAACATTTGCCACCAGCTGGAAAGCGTGCAATAGTCCAACATGATTGCTTAGTTTGTAGAACAATAAAAAGAGATCAGAAACGTAAACTTGTGCAAACATGATGTGAAGCGTGTGGAGTCCCATAGTGCGTGCATGTGCGTAAATATAATAATAAACAATGTGAATACATATTATATTGGCATAATGGGAAAACATTTTTGTGCGCATGTGTATACTCAATGTATGCAACATTTATTACCACTGAACATGGAGTAACATTATATACAACACAATTAGTGAATAATTTTTGTGATAAAATACGCCTAGACACTGTAAATAATGCAGCGAAAATAAATTTGTGGCAATTCTGACTGCTTGAGGACTGCGCACAATGCCTCTGGGACGCACCTTGCATGAGCAAGCATGCAGGGTGTGACGTCATCGCTCATATTGTCGGCTCATTTATGTCATTTGTAAGTACGATTAATTTTTTTTTTCTCTTGTGGTCAGGGAACACAAATTAACAGCTTAGGAAGAATTTTTTTTGTCTTTTTTGTTACACGCCTGTGGGTGACAAGGGACATATAGCCCTTAGCAACACAAGGGTTAATACACCCACCATCACTGGGTCATGCCAATATGATTAATACACTCACCATCACTGGGTCATGACAATATGATTAATACACTCACCATCACTGGGTAATGACAATATGATTAATACACTCAACATCACTGGGTCATGCCAATATGATTAATACACTCACCATCACTGGGTAATGACTATAATTAATACACTCGCCATCACTGGTAAATGACAACACCAACATTAATACACTAGTTAATGAAAATATCTTGATTAATACACTGACAATCACTGGTTATTGACATCAACATGATAAACACACACACTGGTAGTACAGTAAGAATAAAATGTCCTTACCATCATTGATGGGCAAAAGTTGTGTTTGCTATCGTCCTGGGTAGCCGAGCAGAGACTGGAAGCAGTATTACCTATTAAGGCAAAATAAAACAAATTTAAGGTTTCTATGACTAAATTTTTCCCACCAAAACATAGTAAATGTTAACAAAAATTTAATAATTTTTTTAGGTATTGTGCTTTGAGCAGAAGTAAGGAGGGTGGGCAGGAATAAGGAGGGTGGGCAGGAATAAGGAGGGTGGGCAGGAGTAAGGAGAGTGGGCCGGAGTAAGGAGGGTAGCCAGGAGTAAGGAGGGTAGCCAGGAGTAAGGAGGGTGGGCAGGAATAACGAGGGTGGGCAGGAGTAAGGAGGGTGGGCAGGAGTAAAGAGGGTGGGCAGGAGTAAGGAGGGTGGGCAGGAACAAGGAGGGTGGAGCAGGAATAAGGAGGGTGGGCAGAAGTAAGGAGGGTGGGCAGGAACAAGGAGGGTGGGGCAGGAATAAGGAGGGTGGGCAGGAGTAAGGAGGGTGGGCAGGAGTAAGGAGGGTAGCCAGGAGTAAGGAGGGTAGCCAGGAAAGTGGAAGTGGGTATGGGCGGGTTCTCGGTTGCCTCCCCTCCCTCTCTAACAGCCTATGTAATACAAACCACATACATTAACCCTAAAGCTGCTACAGCCTGGGCTGTAAAAGCTGGGGCTGGGCAAAAAATATTTGAATTATGTGAAAATTAATATAAAATGTTAAATAAATCTCCAACTTATTGGCATTAGCGTCATAAAAGTTTCACCCTAATATTTTCAGAAATGTATTTTAGAAATTTTTTTTTTAAAAAGGAGAACATTTTGTTGATAAGGAGAACAGCTCCTATTAACTGGAACTGAGGGATAATGCAGTAATAAAGAGATGCAAGCACTTGTCCAATGTACAAAGAAGAAGAATAGTAGCAAGAAGTGTCCACAAAGTAGATATGCAGCTGGTGCCTGTGTAGCATTGCTGAGTAATACATAATAATACCAATAATAATGAGTATGTTATCATGCTCTATTTTGTTATATATCATAAAAATGCATTGCCTAATGTTAATATCTGTTACTGTCACCAATATCCAAAAAAATATATATTTTTTTTTGTCTCCTTTGCTTATTATTTCATTTTGTTGTAACCTCTACATCTTGGAGAATGCATACCCATCCCTAACTATGTCAAGATAGAATGAAATTGGTCACCAAATAAATCAGTCACAACTGGCAGAACTTGGGACTGAATTTTTTTTTTACTTAGTTTTTCACAGATTTCAAATTCTATTTTCTTTGTCTCTTTAGGCGGTTTTGATGATTAGGGACCAGATTAGGGCTTTATCACTTTTATAAAGTATACATTTTTATCCCCTAAATCATTTTAATTTTCCCTATATTTAGTTTTTTGAGGTTATTTTTTCTTAACATCATTTCAACACATATTGACCTACAACTTTCACATATTCGAGTACGAATGCCAAACAACGTTTATTAAAACATATAAGTAAATTAATGAATTAGAACTACCTTATTCATTGCTGATAACTTCAACTTCAATTATCTCAAACTTTGAGTCAGCTTCAAAAAAATTCAGTTTCTGACTGATACTTGGTTGATGGGGTTCTGGGAGTTCTTCTACTCCCCTAAGCCCAGCCTGAGGCCAGGCTTGACTTGTGAACGTTTGATACACCAGGCTGTTGCTTGTAGCAGCCCGCAGGCCCACATATCCACCACCGCCCGGACTGATTCTCACCATTGTTACAAATAATGTGCACAGTTGTCTGTTCTACAATCCTATTAGAATGGATTTTTCACAAACCTTAAACGTTTGTAGTTATCAATTTTTTTCTAAATTTGGCGCATATTTCAAATGCCACATTGACGATTTTTTTACAGTAAATTACACTGAAAACATATATTCTAAATCTATGAAAATGAAGATCATATACTATTCTGAGAGCATAATAACACCAAATGAACAATTGGTGATAGTTTATATTTTTGCAGCTGATCTCAAAATCTGAAGTATTCAATATTCAATTTTATACAGTAATTATTTTTTATTTTCTTATTTTTCAAGTTACGTTTGTGATCATTTAGACAAAGTTGCAGGATTTGCTAGTATGCACAAAAAACTGGAAAGCATTAGAGCAAATTTGAGAAATTGAACTTTGCCATCAGGTCCTGTCGTATATGTATGCCATGCACAGCTTAAGGGTTAATACAGAACTGTACTGTATAAAATGCATAAAACTTAAAACTAACAATATTCCTCTAATTATAACAATAATATTTTAAATAAAACAATTTGTAACAGTCAATAAGTACATCAAATTTTGAGTATGCCTATAAAATAAGCACAGGTCATGTCAACGCGTTGGACCAGGATGAGATGGCTGGCACCATGTGCTTCTCCTCTTCCTGGGGTAAAAACATCGGGTTCACGTGCAAAGGATTTTTGTGATAAATTTGAACAATTTTTACTGTTTGAACTCATTTAATCTGTCAAGATGTCTCAGAGCAGCATTCATGGTATTGAAGGTATAAAACAAAAGAGAAAACATTTGTCAATTGATCAGAAAGTTGACTTGACAGAGAAAGCAGAGCGTGGATACTCTGTCACTCAACTCGCCCAAGAATTCAACATCGGTAAAGCTACAATTTGTGATATAAAAAAGCAGAAGGATAATATTAAGAAATTCTTTGCTCAAACTCAAGCAATAGGCAACAGGAAAACAATGAAACCTGCTAAGTATATGGATTTAGACTCATCTGTATTTAAATGGTTTACACAGCATCGTGCAAAAGGAATTCCTGTTTGAGTTGATTCTATTAGAAATGTAGCTGAAAGACTTGCTGTAAAGTTAAACATAGACAATTTCAAGGCTTGTATTGAATAAGTATGTCGATTTAAAGAGAGGTATGGCATCATTAACAAGAAAAATTGTGGCGATGCATTAAGTGCAGATGTTGGAAGTGCTAATGCATATAAGCATAAACTTTTTCAGCACATTATATCTAATAATCTAAGCTGGTTTTACGTGTACAATGCAGATGTAACAGGCTTTAACTGGAAATGCCTTCAAAGAAACACTTTGGCCTTCAGGCTTGAGGAGAATATTCCTGGTTGCAAGGTAAAGAAGGAAAGAATTTCAGCATTATTGTGCTGTAACGCAGATGGCAGTCACCGAACAAAGTACGCAATTGTTGGGAAATCTGCCAACCTCAGAGCATTGAAAAACTGCATGAACAGACTACCTGTCATCTACTACAACACAAAAAATGCCTGGTTCACACAGATTACTTTTGAGGATTGGTTCCAGAATCACTTTTGTAAAGAAGTAAAAAAGCAGCAGATATGAATTCTGCAGGATGAATTCTGCAGGATGTGCAGAATTCATCCTGCTGAGGTAAAGGCAATGTTGTTGATTGATAATGCCCCAGCTCACCCCATTGCTAAATTAACATCGCCTGATGGCAAAATAACATGTATGGCTTTACCACCAAACACTACATCTGTAATACAGCCCATGGATTAGGGGTTATCTATGCTCTCAAAGGCTTTATAAAAGAGCTATGAATTCAGATATTATGGAAGTTCTGCTCTCTGAGGAAGACGAGATACCTAATAAGGCTAAGAAGGCTAGTAGAACACTAGAAAACTTCAAGAAATATTCAATTAAAGATGCAATTTACAACTAGGCCAAGGAATGGAGCGAGTTGAAGGTCACCACATAAAAGAATGCATGGAATAAAATTCTGAGTCCAGTACCTGGTTAGAATAAAGACGAAGATGACTATGATTTTGAGGGCTTTGATAATGTGATTTTTGAGACATTCAGAGATGCAGGTGAGGAAGATTTGCAACTTTCTGATGTGAATGAGTGGTTAAATAATGATGCTGATGATCCAGGTTATGGTGAATTAACTGAGAATGAGATTATCCAGTGTGTTATTGGTAATAATGATGAGGATGTGGAAGAGGAAGATGATAGTGTGTTATCTATTCCATATGCTGCATCATTGCAAAAGGTTAATGATCTGCTTGATTTGGTTGCTGTAACTGATAATGAAGAGCTGACAGATTATTACCTGCACCTAAAGGACATGAAAGATATTATAATGAAGCTCACAACAAAGAAACAAACTAAGATTCAAAAGCTTTTGGTATGGTTTCACAGTAGGCCTACAGAACCAGCACCCTGCACTAGCAAGGACTCACCTGCTGAGGATGCTCAGGCAACTGGACCAGCACCCAGCACTAGCAAGGACTCACCTTCCGAGGATGCCCAGGCCACTAGACCAGCACCCAGCACTAGCCATAACTTACCTGGGAGTACCAATTGAGCTGTACAGCACAGTTCTAATGACATTAAATGTACAAAGTGTAGTTTATATGATATAAGTGTACTGCAGTAGTGTGATTCTAGTGGTCTGTACTTTATGTACAGACTGTAGTGTATAATGTACATTTGTTAGAAAAGTTACTGTTCTTTAAACAATTTATATTCATATGTGTGGCACTCTCAGGATATTAAGGCTAACAAAGTTTGCACTACACAACTCAACTGGTAGGGTAAGTACAGTACTGTATCGTGCAATATCATTTTATTTCATTGCAATACAAATTCTTTATTATTTAAATTTTTCATAAGGCAAATGTGTACTGGCATATGCAATAATGTGATTGTATTTTTTTTTTTGGGGGGGGGAGGGGGTTGCTGGGGCCGAACTGATGGAATGAATTCCACACTGGAATGAATCGGCTATGCCCCATATAGTTCATTCAAGCGAGTACACACATTTAATTTCTACATTTACTATCTACATTTAATGTCATCTAATTTCATGCATTTCTTTGATAAAGTGTTTACTCGTGTCCTTTATGATTTTGGTTATTTGAAACTGTTGGCCCCATTAACCTTAAATTATAGTATGTTACTCTATGTTCTGATATGTTCAAAGAAAATGTTATGAGGAATAGTTCACTTGCTTTTCTAAATTACACCTTGTATTTTCATTCTATAATTAATGTAAATAAACTACTGTACTGTTGCTAGAACTACTGACTCCATAATGTAATAGTCTATGCTTGTCATCCTTAAGTATCACCTTCCTTGTATTCATTTTTTATTTTCCTTGAACATTCTCATTTTGTTAGCTTACTTCGCTAATAGTATTAAGTGTTTTATCCCGTCACAACTTTAATTAAAAAATTTCTATATTATTATTAATTTTGCCCGAAACGCTTTGCGTAATAGTGGCTTCATTAGTATGTGTAACTTCTGTCCCTTCAATTGAACAATATTTTTATGTTCTTGGTACACACAATCTTTTGAATAAATAATAATATTATTATTATTATTTACACAAAAAATCACACTAAAGTGATATACATCAATGAGAAAATTCCCTCGGGCTGTGAGATGATGCAAACCTGCAATGTTTGCATCACCTCACAGCCTCAGTGGATTGTTCATTGATGTATATCACCTTAATGTGATTTTCTGTGTATCTGAAGTTGTGCATACAGTGTTGAACTACAGTACTTTATCCTTCACCTGAGTGCTTGGGGTCTTACATAAAACTTGAACTGGCTTCAGGACTGTGATATCAGGATATCACAGACTTCCTGTGTTATCAGTAGAAATCCAATTGTAAGAAAGTCAGTGGTGGTACAGTAGTAGAGTATGCAGCTGGCAATGCCTTGGTCATGGGTTTGCAACACTACACAGTCCCAGTGGTATTTCTCATTATTATTATTATTATAAAAGTTATCATTATTCGATAGGCCAATGTCCACACCCCAACAATGCCATTGGCATATAATTTACCCCAACAATTCTAATGGCCTACATCTACACCTCCAACAATTCCATAGTCCTATTTCCATACCCCAACATTATTGTTGAAGAAAAAAAAATGCTGTTGAAATTGAATTGAAATTGAAATAAGTTTATTGAGGTAAAATACACACAAAGGGATGAAGTAGCTCAAGCTATTCTCACCCCATTCAGTACAACGTGTTAATATATACATAGACACACATCACAAATAAACATATTGCCAAACATTCTGAGAGGTAAACATATACATTTCCTCCTTCACAAGGAGTATGTTATCAGACGTACACACAAATACTTTTATGACCTAGGTATACTGTATAGACAATGTGCAAGAGACATGTAGATAATTCAACAAAATATTACAATCTTGGTGCAAAATTCTTATATCTCTCAAGAATATCATCAACCTTTCCGTTGTGACACATCCAGGCTATTTGTTCAGGAACAGTCCTTATCTCAGTGTTTCTATATACATTAATCAACGGACAATCAAGAACATAATGGGCCAGGGTGTGAGACCTTAACATACCACATAGCTTACACTTCGTGTCATTATCATGAAGATCTATCCCATATTCCCAGTAATATTTGTACCCAAGCCTGAGCCGCATGTACACAGAGTCACTCCAAGCATTTCTCCTTTTACCATAAGTGAAATGGGTGTTTTGACTCACATACATGTAGTGTTGCATGGTTTGACTACTCTCATACATTATCTCTCTCCTCTCCACTCCCGCCTGTGCCTGAATATTTCTGATTTTGCTTCTTATTTGTCTCATTGTGAATTCACATTCAATGTCAACTTGTGGTTTTGATGTGGCACGTTTGGCCACGTCATCCACCACCTCGTTGAGCACTATTCCAACATGAGATGGAATCCACATGCTGTTTGAAAATGCTGTTTGTTGACCAACTTGTATATTGGCTATTTTCTACCATGTTCCCCCCTTTTTTTCATCTTTTATTATTTTTATTTTTTTCTTTCAATGCAATTATACTTTAAGCTTAATTACTATTAAGTTTTAGTGTAAGTGTTTTTTTTCCCCACCTCACCTTGCCCGAAACGCTATGCGTACTAGTGGCTTTAGGTATTGTATGTACTACCTCTATCTTTAAATCAAACAGAATGTTTGTACTGTAACTCTGCAACTATGTATGTACTTTTCCAAAATTAATTTTTATTATTTTTATTATTAACAATTGTATGTTGGGGGTGTAAGACAATGGTGGAGCAGAAAGCTCAGTACTCACTTCCCCCTTTCAGAGCAGGAGAGATTGCTGAAATAGAGGGAATACAGAGAACATATATGGCACGCATCGTTGAGATAAAACACCTAAATTTTTGGGATCGTCTCAAAGCTCTCCGAATGTACTCTCTAGAAAGGAGACGAGAGATACCAAATAATATACACATGGAAAATACTGGAGGGCCAGGTCCTAAATCTACACAGTAAAATAACAACGTACTGGAGTGAATGATATGGAAGAAAATGCAGGATTGAACCAGTGAAGAGCAGAGATGTCATAGGCACAATCAGAGAACATAAGAACATAAGAGCAAAGGCAACTGCAGACGGCCTAGTGGCCCATACGAGGGAGCTCCTATCTATAACCACCCAATCCCACTCATTTACATGTCCAACCCACGCTTGAAACAATCGTGGGACCCCACCTCCACCACGTTACGCGGTAATTGGTTCCACAAATCAACAATTAACAACCCTGTTACCGAACCAGTATTTACCCAAGTCTTTCCTAAATCTAAATTTATCCAATTTATACCCATTGTTTCGTGTTCTGTCTTGTGCTGATACTTTTCATACCCTATTAATATCCCCTTTGTTGTGTCCATTCATCCACTTGTAAACCTCTATCATGTCACCCCTAACTCTTCGCTGTATAAACATCAGAGGTCCACGGTTGTTCAACGTTCTCCCAGTGACTATAAGAAATATTGCCGGAACAACCGTGGACATCTTCAAGAGAAAACTGGACTGTTTTCTAAGAGAAGTTCCGGATCAGCCAGGCTGTGGTGGGTATGTGGCCCTGCGGGTCGCTCCAAGCAACAACCTGGTGGACCAAACTCTCACAAGTCGAGCCTTTCCTCGGGCCGGGCTTGGGAAGTAGAAGAACTCCCAGAACCCCATCAACCAGGTATCAAGCAGGTAATGCACTCAAGTACTTACGGAGGATGATGAGAGTGCGAGGAACAAGGTGGTCAGGTGGAGCCAGTGACTGCTTCCTTCAACAGTTTTGTCTCTCCCTCGTGGTATATCCTCAATGTCTTCAGTGGTGTGGCCTCACCACACACTTACACTGCCATAAGAGTCCTGAGAGTACTGTGGGAGGGACAATTTGGCGGGTATTGTGGACACAGGTCTTTAAGACAGGCGAACTTCACGAGTCGTGGAGACGTCTATAGCAACCTTTGTTGTGATGCCGTCACTCGCTCGCTCGCTTACCCGCCACGTCGCTCTTCCCATTTTCTTTGGTTACTGATCTTTTCCGACGTTTATTTATTTATTTATTTATTTATTTATTTATTTATTTATGCATATACAAGAATGTACATAAGGAATGTGAGGATACAAATATGGTAATTACAGTCTTGTAAAGCCACTAGCACGCGCAGCGTTTCGGGCAGGTCCTTAATCTAAGAAAATTTTAAGGAGGTAAATACTTGCAAAAATTATAGACAAAAAAATGATAACAGATTACATGAAAAGAAAAAAAGATGAGAGAAAATTGTAGGTACAGTATATTAAAGCACATAGGTAGCTGAGATTGATTGCAATGACAGCTTGAATGGTAGTTGACAAAAAATTGGTAGGCACAATACAGCAGAAACAATATAAGATTGGTTGCAATGACAGCTTGAATGGTAGTTGACAAAAATTGGTAGTCACAATACAACATATGGCTAGCACATAGAAGAAGACAGCAATGAACACAATGATAAGGTTGTTTGATATTACATAAAAATTAGGAGATTGGGTAACACTAGGTACAGAGCAAATTTAAAGCTCAGTGTAGGAAACTAAGAAGATGAAGTTAGGTACTTTTTGGTTTTGCTTTTAAATAAGGCAAAAGTTTTACAGTTTTTCAATTCACTAGGGAGTGAGTTCCATAGACTAGGTCCCTTAATTTGCATAGAGTGTTTACACAGATTAAGTTTGACCCTGGGGATATCAAAGAGATATTTATTTCTGGTGTGGTGATAATGGGTCCTATTACATCTGTCCAGGGAGAGTTTCAGAGCATGGTTTGCATTTGAGAACAGGGTTTTGTAAATGTAGTTGACACAAGAGAATGTGTGGAGGGAGTTAATATTTAGCAAGTTTAGGGATTTAAACAATGGAGCTGAGTGTTGTCTGAAAGCAGAGTTAGTTATTATTCTCATAGCAGATTTTTGCTGTGTGATGATGGGCTTAAGGTGGTTTGCAGTGGTAGACCCCCATGCACAGATATCATAATTAAGATAGGGGTAGATTAGTGCATAATATAGTGAGAGGAGAGCAGAGTTAGGAACATAATATCTGATCTTGGAGAGTATACCAACTGTCTTAGAGACTTTCTTAGTTATGTGTTGAATGTGGGTGCTGAAGTTGAGTCTCTTGTCTAGGAATAGGCCAAGAAACTTGCCATCATTTTTATTACTGATGTTGATGTTGTCTATCTGTAGCTGAATTGCATATGATGATTTGCTTCCAAATAAGATGTAGTTAGTCTTTTCGATGTTTAATGTTAGTTTGTTCGTTGACATCCATAAGTGGACTTTTTTTAATTCATTATTCACAACATTATTTAGTGTATGTGGGTTGAGGTTTGAATTGATAAGAGTAGTATCGTCAGCAACCAGCATAGGTTTGAGAATATTAGAGACATTAGGCAGATCGTTTATATATATAAGAAATAGAAGAGGTCCTAAGATGCTGCCCTGTGGCACTCCAACGGTAATTGGAAGAGTGGAAGAAGTTGTATCATTGATGGTTACATATTGGTGTCTGTCACTAAGATAGGATCGGATGTAGTCAAGGGCAAGGCCTCGGATTCCATAATGCTGGAGTTTAAGTAAGAGGTAGTTGTGATTAACAGTATCAAAGGCTTTTCTTAGGTCAATGATCATAAGGATCTCCTGGCCGCCATTAATCCATAAGGTAGCCTCAGGTGGTTGTGGTGGATGGTGGATCTCCTGGCCACCAGTAATCCATAAGGTAGCCTCAGGTGGTTGTGGTGGATGGTGGATCTCCTGGCCACCAGTAATCCATAAGGTAGCCTCAGGTGGTTGTGGTGGATGGTGGATCTCCTGGCCGCCATTAATCCATAAGGTAGCCTCAGGTGGTTGTGGTGGATGGTGGATCTCCTGGCCGCCAGTAATTCATAAGGTAGCCTCAGGTGGTTGTGGTGGATGGTGGATCTCCTGGCCGCCATTAATCCATAAGGTAGCCTCAGGTGGTTGTGGTGGATGGTGGATCTCCTGGCCGCCATTAATCCATAAGGTAGCCTCAGGTGGTTGTGGTGGATGGTGGATCTCCTGGCCGCCAGTAATCCATAAGGTAGCCTCAGGTGGTTGTGGTAGATGGTGGATCTCCTGGCCACCAGTAATCCATAAGGTAGCCTCAGGTGGTTGTGGTGGATGGTGGATCTCCTGGCCGCCAGTAATCCATAAGGTAGCCTCAGGTGGTTGTGGTGGATGGTGGATCTCCTGGCCGCCATTAATCCATAAGGTAGCCTCAGGTGGTTGTGGTGGATGGTGGATCTCCTGGCCGCCATTAATCCATGAGGTAGCCTCAGGTGGTTGTGGTGGATGGTGGATCTCCTGGCCGCCATTAATCCATAAGGTAGCCTCAGGTGGTTGTGGTGGATGGTGGATCTCCTGGCCGCCAGTAATCCATAAGGTAGCCTCAGGTGGTTGTGGGGGATGGTGGATCTCCTGGCCGCCAGTAATCCATACGGTAGCCTCAGGTGGTTGTGGTGGATGGTGGATCTCCTGGCCACCAGTAATCCATAAGGTAGCCTCAGGTGGTTGTGGTGGATCTCCTGGCCGCCATTAATCCATAAGATAGCCTCAGGTGGTTGTGGTGGATGGTGGATTTCCTGGCCGCTAGTAATCCATAAGGTAGCCTCAGGTGGTTGTGGTGGATGGTGGATCTCCTGGCCGCCAGTAATCCATAAGGTAGCCTCAGGTGGTTGTGGTGGATGGTGGATCTCCTGGCCGCCAGTAATCCATAAGGTAGCCTCAGGTGGTTGTGGTGGATGGTGGATCTCCTGGCCGCCAGTAATCCATAAGGTAGCCTCAGGTGGTTGTGGTGGATGGTGGATCTCCTGGCCGCCATTAATCCATAAGGTAGCCTCAGGTGGTTATGGTGGATGGTGGATCTCCTGGCCACCAGTAATCCATAAGGTAGCCTCAGGTGGTTGTGGTGGATGGTGGATCTCCTGGCCGCCAGTAATCCATAAGGTAGCCTCAGGTGGTTGTGGTGGATGGTGGATCTCCGGGCCGCCATTAATCCATAAGGTAGCCTCAGGTGGTTGTGGTGGATGGTGGATCTCCTGGCCGCCATTAATCCATGAGGTAGCCTCAGGTGGTTGTGGGGGATGGTGGATCTCCTGGCCGCCAGTAATCCATACGGTAGCCTCAGGTGGTTGTGGTGGATGGTGGATCTCCTGGCCACCAGTAATCCATAAGGTAGCCTCAGGTGGTTGTGGTGGATGGTGGATCTCCTGGCCGCCATTAATCCATAAGATAGCCTCAGGTGGTTGTGGTGGATGGTGGATTTCCTGGCCGCTAGTAATCCATAAGGTAGCCTCAGGTGGTTGTGGTGGATGGTGGATCTCCTGGCCGCCAGTAATCCATAAGGTAGCCTCAGGTGGTTGTGGTGGATGGTGGATCTCCTGGCCGCCAGTAATCCATAAGGTAGCCTCAGGTGGTTGTGGTGGATGGTGGATCTCCTGGCCGCCAGTAATCCATAAGGTAGCCTCAGGTGGTTGTGGTGGATGGTGGATCTCCTGGCCGCCATTAATCCATAAGGTGGCCTCAGGTGGTTGAGATGGATGGTGGATCTCCTGGCCGCCATTAATCCATAAGGTAGCCTCAGGTTGTTGTGGTGGATGGTGGATCTCCTGGCCGCCATTAATCCATAAGATAGCCTCAGGTGGTTGTGGTGGATGGTGGATCTCCGGGCCGCCATTAATCCATAAGGTAGCCTCAGGGGGTTGTGGTGGATGGTGGATCTCCTGGCCGCCATTAATCCATAAGGTAGCCTCAGGTGGTTGTGGTGGATGGTGGATCTCCTGGCCGCCATTAATCCATAAGGTAGCCTCAGGTGGTTGTGGTGGATGGTGGATCTCCTGGCCGCCATTAATCCATAAGATAGCCTCAGGTGGTTATGGTGGATGGTGGATCTCCTGGCCGCCATTAGTCCATAAGGTAGCCTCAGGTGGTTGTGGTGGATGGTGGATCTCCTGGCCGCCATTAATCCATAAGGTAGCCTCAGGTGGTTGTGGTGGATGGTGGATCTCCTGGCCGCCAGTAATCCATAAGGTAGCCTCAGGTGGTTGTGGAGGATGGTGGATCTCCTGGCCGCCATTAATCCATAAGGTAGCCTCAGGTGGTTGTGGTGGATGGTGGATCTCCTGGCCGCCATTAATCCATAAGGTAGCCTCAGGTGGTTGTGGTGGATGGTGGATCTCCTGGCCGCCAGTAATCCATAAGGTAGCCTCAGGTGGTTGTGGTGGATGGTGAATCTCCTTGCCGCCAGTAATCCATAAGGTAGCCTCAGGTGGTTGTGGTGGATGGTGGATCTCCTGGCCGCCATTAACCCATAACGTAGCCTCAGGTGGTTGTGGTGGATGGTGGATCTCCTGGCCGCCAGTAATCCATAAGGTAGCCTCAGGTGGTTGTGGTGGATGGTGGATCTCCTGGCCGCCAGTAATCCATAAGGTAGCCTCAGGTGGTTGTGGTGGATGGTGGATCTCCTGGCCGCCATTAATCCATAAGGTAGCCTCAGGTGGTTGTGGTGGATGGTGGATCTCCTGGCCGCCATTAATCCATAAGGTAGCCTCAGGTGGTTGTGGTGAATGGTGGATCTCCTGGCCACCAGTAATCCATAAGGTAGCCTCAGGTGGTTGTGGTGGATAGTGGATCTCCTGGCCGCCATTAATCCATAAGGTAGCCTCAGGTGGTTGTGGTGGATCGTGGATCTCCTGGCCGCCAGTAATCCATAAGGTAGCCTCAGGTGGTTGTGGTGGATGGTGGATCTCCTGGCCGCCATTAATCCATAAGGTAGCCTCAGGTGGTTGTGGTGGATGGTGGATCTCCTGGCCGCCATTAATCCATAAGGTAGCCTCAGGTGGTTGTGGTGGATGGTGGATCTCCTGGCCGCCAGTAATCCATAAGGTAGCCTCAGGTGGTTGTGGTGGATGGTGGATCTCCTGGCCGCCAGTAATCCATAAGGTAGCCTCAGGTGGTTGTGGTGGATGGTGGATCTCCTGGCCGCCAGCAATCCATAAGGTAGCCTAAGGTGGTTGTGGTGGATGGTGGATCTCCTGGCCGCCAGTAATCCATAAGGTAGCCTCAGGTGGTTGTGGTGGATGGTGGATCTCCTGGCCGCCAGTAATCCATAAGGTAGCCTCAGGTGGTTGTAGTGGATGGTGGATCTCCTGGCCGCCATTAATCCATAAGGTAGCCTCAGGTGGTTGTGGTGGATGGTGGATCTCCTGGCTGCCATTAATCCATAAGGTAGCCTCAGGTGGTTGTGGTGGATGGTGGATCTCCTGGCCGCCATTAATCCATAAGGTAGCCTCAGGTGGTTGTGGTGGATGGTGGATCTCCTGGCCGCCATTAATCCATAAGGTAGCCTCAGGTGGTTGTGGTGGATGGTGGATCTCCTGGCCGCCAGTAATCCATAAGGTAGCCTCAGGTGGTTGTGGTGGATGGTGGATCTCCTGGCCGCCAGTAATCCATAAGGTAGCCTCAGGTGGTTGTGGTGGATGGTGGATCTCCTGGCCGCCAGTAATCCATAAGGTAGCCTCAGGTGATTGTGGTGGATGGTGGATCTCCTGGCCGCCATTAATCCATAAGGTGGCCTCAGGTGGTTGAGATGGATGGTGGATCTCCTGGCCGCCATTAATCCATAAGGTAGCCTCAGGTTGTTGTGGTGGATGGTGGATCTCCTGGCCGCCATTAATCCATAAGATAGCCTCAGGTGGTTGTGGTGGATGGTGGATCTCCTGGCCGCCATTAATCCATAAGGTAGCCTCAGGTGGTTGTGGTGGATGGTGGATCTCCTGGCCGCCATTAATCCATAAGGTTGTAACACTGTAAAAGTGTTTGGGTTAGTTTATTTAAAATATATATAGAGTACATGAGTCACAGACAAGGATCTGAGAGGCGCCAGTTGTCTGCCTGAGATCTCACACCTCTAACCGTTAACGACCCCAAGTGACCTGAGGTCAGATCATGAGAATTTCACCTTGCTTCCGCTAAGCTGATAATTGTAGTCTGGTAGCCTTCAAACATGCCGACGTTTAAGGAGTGGCTTGGTAGTGCCGGAGGCTATCTATTTGTGGGCGGAGTTAGCTACTAGGTTCCCCAATATAAACTCGGAGAGCTATCCAGCAAAAAGCATTAACAGACAGAACAGCAGACGAGAGCAGAGACGTCCCTATCAGGGAGGCTGTCGGCCGGCAAGGGCGGGAGTCTCTGTCAACTACAGACCCCCCCCCCCTTCTCTATTCAACTTAGACTCAGTCCTCGGTGAGTGAACATTAAGGTGACTTGGTCGGGTTTACGTATGTTGTGTGATGATCAGGGGCAGTCAAGTTGTAGGGTTCTCGAATTCTTGGATAATGACTCTCTTTAACATTTTAATTGAATTGCTACATTATGATACTTCATGTGAAATATAATTATGAATTTATTATTTAAATTGTGTTTAACTTTGTTCCCTAGAGCTTTGAGTTGAGGTGAGAAAGCCTCGGTGGTTACTAGATTCAAGATATTAATGAGTACTTGTTTGGAGTTGATACATGGTACAGAGGGAACATACTAATAATGAACTCATGATAACATCCTTGGAGAATTTTGTGATACAGGCAAGTTCCATTCCTTGTCTTGTATGTAATGATCATGAATGGATGGTGGCAGCATTTCGTCTTCTACTATCTACTCTTCTACTTCTACTATCTACTCTTCTCCTTCTACCTATCTACACCTCTCCCTCCACCCTTCTCTAAACTCTCACTTTCAGCTAATGACCCTCTTCGCTCCTCCCACCTCCCTACCTCTTACCCCAAACCCTCACTAATTACTTCACTATTCATTTCTTTCCTTTCGTTTTCTCTTATACGTTTGTGGCAATGATTCTGTATTCTAGAGTTCTCTCTAGAGTTTCGGGTAGCTGATCCAGTTACGGCTCCTTGTAGTCTTAGCACCTAGGTAGTCAAATACCTAGGTTACAAGGTGTTGAACGAGAGAGGTTGCCTTAGGAACTCTGGAGGGTGCTCTAGAATAGTTAGCTAACTGGGGACGGGATAACGGACTAGAGAGAGCTGTTTCCCCCGGCCTCGTTAGTTAACTGGGGGGTGGAATAATGGACAAGATAGAGCTATTTCCCCCACCCCCCGTTACAATGTTGGCAGCGGTGTTGAACAATGTTGTAGGTAGTTGGTGTTCTTTTAACATTGTTCAGTCCCACGTGTCTTTTTGCCGCTCAGGCGCTATCAGGGAGATCTTGACAGGTGTTTTACTTTCGCGATTTAGCGAGTTTTTTCAGGTTAGGAGATAGTGATTCTCTTGCGTTGTGATTTTGTGAGTTTTGTGAAGTTCAGGGAATGTTCACCAGAACTTGCGTGTGTAGTGATTAATGTTAGTAATAAGATTTGGCGATTTGGGAACTTAGCGGTGTTGGTAGTGCAGGTCAGCTGAGTGTGACAGGTGACCTCGCATGTCCCACGGGGACACCCAGCCACCGCTGGTCTCCAGGTCAGTGGGGAATGGCAGGTGTAGTTTTTAAATAGTTTAAGTAGTGGTTCTGCTCAGATTATTGCGATCGACTGTTTTACTCCATTTGAACGCAATAACCCGAGGTGTACTGGTATTGTACAGCATGCTAGGGGGAGCCTTAGTATGTCAGTAGACTTCACGTTGGGGACGCTCGACGTTAGATAGTCTGGTCACAGGGGTGGCAACAGTTTGGGGTTGTTGACCGGCGGAGAAGCTAGGGAGACACTCTGGGTCACGTAGGTGGCTGTAGGTTAAGGGTGGGAGTAACGGTTAATTATGTACTTAAGATTAGGAACGGTACAGTTAAGTTTAGGCTAGTGTTTTGTCTATTAGTGTTGATTTTTTTTTTGTGACAAATTAAAAGTAGTGATGCCCTTATTCTCTCTTCTCTAACTTTACTCTGTTACTGTTTTATGTTCCACCAAGTCAATCATTCAGAGTTAATTGGATTATTAAAAAAAAAAAAAAAAATTGAAGTGTAGTTGTTGCCAGGAGGAGAGCGTTATGATATAACTGTGTAACCCTATACAAACTACAGGGTCACACAACAGCATGGAACACGGGTATTGTCGCCTTTATGTTCAATTCACAGGTGGGAGCCAGAGGAGAGGCGCGACGCATATACAGAAGAGGGAGACGGCTGCTGTGTACCACACTCAGGGGCGTTTATCACCACCACCACGACCAGCCCACTACCTGGAGGTCATGGCTCCACCACCATCACCACCCCAGGGGACCCCAAGATGCAGCCCTCTCAGTCGGTCAACATTGGTCTACCCAGTGGACCCCAAGACGGACGGACCCCAGGGTACCCCAAGACGGACGGACCCCCAGTGGACCCCAGGTCGTTCTGCAGACGACCCCAGACGACCCAGTAAAAATGGAAGAGGAGCAACAACGACTCCAGTCTGTCCCACCAACATCGGTCTACCCAGGATGGACCCCAGGACGGACAGACCCCAATGGACCCCAGGTCGTTCTGCAGACGACCCCAGACGACCCAGTAAAGATGGAAGAGGAGCAACAACGACTCCAGTCTGTCCCACCAACATCGGTCTACCCAGTGGACCCCAGGACGGACAGACCCCAATGGACCCCAGGTCGCTTGTCAAAGACCCAGGGGAGGAGGTAGAGAGAAGAAGGAAGAGAGAAGAAAGAAGAGAGAAGAAAGAAGAGAGAAGAAGGAAGAGAGAAGAAAGAAGAAAGAAGAAGAAGAAGATAAGACAAGCTGAGTGAGACACGATGCCTCGTGTCCCTTGCTGGTGTCAGCATCATTGCATGGAGCGTAATTGCAAGACAGGATCGTTTGCCTTAACTGGCCGCCCCTCCTACAAGCAGGTAGCTCTGTTGAGTGATTCTTCCTGTGTCGTGCGGACTTGATGTGGCTGTCAGAAGTAGCTCTCTGAAGGAGGCGTGCTGGAGCAACAGGGAGGAGAAGAGTAGGATGGGATTTCTACTGTTGGCAACTATATGAAGGTCTCGAAACTTGTAGTCCCTATAGCTGTGAAGAACCCCAATATACGTCTCTCATGGTGACTGACGTAGGGCCAATTACAGATCAGCTGGGACAACCGAATTCCACGGTCCTGTGCACAGTTCAAGTAGTAACGGCTTTCGGGTTGACCAAGTGTTGTTGTGCGTTAACGACGGAGAAGCGACGGAGGCAGTTGTGTTGAAGAAATGTGGTACAGGATTATCTACAAGACCAAGCAGTGACGTCGCCCAGCCAGAGACAATGGACGTCTGTCTACATATTTCATTTTTTAGAGTAGGATGATGTATATTTGTTTAGCTAGGATGTATTCTTTTCGTTAATAAAGTTGTCGCACACAGCTAGCTTGCTTTAGCAGTGTTGCAAAAACTTTATTTTCGGGGAGAAGGGGAGATGTAACACTGTAAAAGTGTTTGGGTTAGTTTATTTAAAATATATATAGAGTACATGAGTCACAGACAAGGATCTGAGAGGCGCCAGTTGTCTGCCTGAGATCTCACACCTCTAACCGTTAACGACCCCAAGTGACCTGAGGTCAGATCATGAGAATTTCACCTTGCTTCCGCTAAGCTGATAATTGTAGTCTGGTAGCCTTCAAACATGCCGACGTTTAAGGAGTGGCTTGGTAGTGCCGGAGGCTATCTATTTGTGGGCGGAGTTAGCTACTAGGTTCCCCAATATAAACTCGGAGAGCTATCCAGCAAAAAGCATTAACAGACAGAACAGCAGACGAGAGCAGAGACGTCCCTATCAGGGAGGCTGTCGGCCGGCAAGGGCGGGAGTCTCTGTCAACTACAGACCCCCCCCCCCTTCTCTATTCAACTTAGACTCAGTCCTCGGTGAGTGAACATTAAGGTGACTTGGTCGGGTTTACGTATGTTGTGTGATGATCAGGGGCAGTCAAGTTGTAGGGTTCTCGAATTCTTGGATAATGACTCTCTTTAACATTTTAATTGAATTGCTACATTATGATACTTCATGTGAAATATAATTATGAATTTATTATTTAAATTGTGTTTAACTTTGTTCCCTAGAGCTTTGAGTTGAGGTGAGAAAGCCTCGGTGGTTACTAGATTCAAGATATTAATGAGTACTTGTTTGGAGTTGATACATGGTACAGAGGGAACATACTAATAATGAACTCATGATAACATCCTTGGAGAATTTTGTGATACAGGCAAGTTCCATTCCTTGTCTTGTATGTAATGATCATGAATGGATGGTGGCAGCATTTCGTCTTCTACTATCTACTCTTCTACTTCTACTATCTACTCTTCTCCTTCTACCTATCTACACCTCTCCCTCCACCCTTCTCTAAACTCTCACTTTCAGCTAATGACCCTCTTCGCTCCTCCCACCTCCCTACCTCTTACCCCAAACCCTCACTAATTACTTCACTATTCATTTCTTTCCTTTCGTTTTCTCTTATACGTTTGTGGCAATGATTCTGTATTCTAGAGTTCTCTCTAGAGTTTCGGGTAGCTGATCCAGTTACGGCTCCTTGTAGTCTTAGCACCTAGGTAGTCAAATACCTAGGTTACAAGGTGTTGAACGAGAGAGGTTGCCTTAGGAACTCTGGAGGGTGCTCTAGAATAGTTAGCTAACTGGGGACGGGATAACGGACTAGAGAGAGCTGTTTCCCCCGGCCTCGTTAGTTAACTGGGGGGTGGAATAATGGACAAGATAGAGCTATTTCCCCCCACCCCCGTTACAAGGTAGCCTCAGGTGGTTGTGGTGGATGGTGGATCTCCTGGCCGCCATTAATCTATAAGGTAGCCTCAGGTGGTTGTGGTGGATGGTGGATCTCCTGGCCGCCATTAATCCATAAGATAGCCTCAGGTGGTTATGGTGGATGGTGGATCTCCTGGCCGCCATTAGTCCATAAGGTAGCCTCAGGTGGTTGTGGTGGATGGTGGAACTCCTGGCCGCCATTAATCCATAAGGTAGCCTCAGGTGGTTGTGGTGGATGGTGGATCTCCTGGCCGCCAGTAATCCATAAGGTAGCCTCAGGTGGTTGTGGTGTATGGTGGATCTCCTGGCCGCCATTAATCCATAAGGTAGCCTCAGGTGGTTGTGGTGGATGGTGGATCTCCTGGCCGCCATTAATCCATAAGGTAGCCTCAGGTGGTTGTGGTGGATGGTGGATCTCCTGGCCGCCAGTAATCCATAAGGTAGCCTCAGGTGGTTGTGGTGGATGGTGAATCTCCTTGCCGCCAGTAATCCATAAGGTAGCCTCAGGTGGTTGTGGTGGATGGTGGATCTCCTGGCCGCCATTAATCCATAAGGTAGCCTCAGGTGGTTGTGGTGGATGGTGGATCTCCTGGCCGCCAGTAATCCATAAGGTAGCCTCAGGTGGTTGTGGTGGATGGTGGATCTCCTGGCCGCCAGTAATCCATAAGGTAGCCTCAGGTGGTTGTGGTGGATGGTGGACCTCCTGGCCGCCATTAATCCATAAGGTAGCCTCAGGTGGTTGTGGTGGATGGTGGATCTCCTGGCCGCCATTAATCCATAAGGTAGCCTCAGGTGGTTGTGGTGGATGGTGGATCTCCTGGCCGCCAGTAATCCATAAGGTAGCCTCAGGTGGTTGTGGTGGATGGTGGATCTCCTGGCCGCCATTAATCCATAAGGTAGCCTCAGGTGGTTGTGGTGGATGGTGGATCTCCTGGCCGCCATTAATCCATAAGGTAGCCTCAGGTGGTTGTGGTGGATGGTGGATCTCCTGGCCGCCAGTAATCCATAAGGTAGCCTCAGGTGGTTGTGGTGGATGGTGGATCTCCTGGCCGCCAGTAATCCATAAGGTAGCCTCAGGTGGTTGTGGTGGATGGTGGATCTCCTGGCCGCCAGCAATCCATAAGGTAGCCTAAGGTGGTTGTGGTGGATGGTGGATCTCCTGGCCGCCAGTAATCCATAAGGTAGCCTCAGGTGGTTGTGGTGGATGGTGGATCTCCTGGCCGCCAGTAATCCATAAGGTAGCCTCAGGTGGTTGTAGTGGATGGTGGATCTCCTGGCCGCCATTAATCCATAAGGTAGCCTCAGGTGGTTGTGGTGGATGGTGGATCTCCTGGCTGCCATTAATCCATAAGGTAGCCTCAGGTGGTTGTGGTGGATGGTGGATCTCCTGGCCGCCATTAATCCATAAGGTAGCCTCAGGTGGTTGTGGTGGATGGTGGATCTCCTGGCCGCCATTAATCCATAAGGTAGCCTCAGGTGGTTGTGGTGGATGGTGGATCTCCTGGCCGCCAGTAATCCATAAGGTAGCCTCAGGTGGTTGTGGTGGATGGTGGATCTCCTGGCCGCCAGTAATCCATAAGGTAGCCTCAGGTGGTTGTGGTGGATGGTGGATCTCCTGGCCGCCAGTAATCCATAAGGTAGCCTCAGGTGATTGTGGTGGATGGTGGATCTCCTGGCCGCCATTAATCCATAAGGTAGCCTCAGGTGGTTGTTGTGGATGGTGGATCTCCTGGCCGCCAGTAATCCATAAGGTAGCCTCAGGTGGTTGTGGTGGATGGTGGATCTCCTGGCCGCCATTAATCCATAAGGTAGCCTCAGGTGGTTGTGGTGGATGGTGGATCTCCTGGCCACCAGTAATCCATAAGGTAGCCTCAGGTGGTTGTGGTGGATGGTGGATCTCCTGGCCGCCATTAATCCATAAGGTAGCCTCAGGTGGTTGTGGTGGATGGTGGATCTCCTAGCCGCCAGTAATCCATAAGGTAGCCTCAGGTGGTTGTGGTGGATGGTGGATCTCCTGGCCGCCATTAATCCATAAGGTAGCCTCAGGTGGTTGTGGTGTGTCATGTTCACAGAAAATGGTACCATCCGTTTTCTATGTGCGGCGGCTAGACGCCAGAGACAGAGAAGGAAGGTAAACAAGAGATCGAGCATACAGGACGCCCGCCAAGCTTGGTAGCTACTAGTCATGTAATCATATTAAGTATTAAAGTCAGTAACCAAGTCATGACTTTACATCAACCCTACAACCAAGACTTCCTCAGTAACACACAAACACCACATTGGCGACGAGGATGAACTGTGAACGCAGGTGTTTGTTCAGTTTCAAACACAAGGGAGAAGCATGCTGCCTGGAGGAGGAAGAGAAGCTGTGAGCGCCATACCCGATGCTGTATGCTAACCGATGCTGTGTGCTAACCAATGCTGTGTGCTAAACGATGCTGTGTGCTAACCAATGCTGTGTGCTACCCAAGCTGTGTGCTACCCAAGCTGTGCTGAAGAAACTGTACTGAGGAATCTGCCGACGTTGTGTACGAAACGACGCTTTGATGTGTACAAAACCTGATGTTTTGGTTACGAAACGACGCTTCGTGCTACAAAATTCATCACACTGAACTGACTGCTGTACCAACTGCTGTACCAACTGCTGTACCAACTGCTGACAACTGCTGTGCTGCTGTGAGTAGGAACAACACATGTACACAAGGGCTAGGTAAGAAGTCAGTTGCTGCTATATTGTGCACTGTTGTGAACTTTTGCATTAAAATGCTTGTGTGCTTTGCAAAATTAAAGTAATTACAGTGAATTCTTGACTAACATATACAGTGCAGTAAGTGTTTAATATTCTGAGGAACATTTAAGTGATAAGTTTACATTATTCAGTAAAAATGGCAAATATACCTCAGTTTCCTGCATTTGATCCTGACTGTGACCAGACAAACCTGTCACAGAGGTGGGTCAAATGGCTTAAAAAGTTTGAAAATTTGTTGATAGTTTCTGACATCAAAAGTGCTGAAAGAAAGCGTGCCTTTCTACTTCATTATGCAGGTGATAGAGTTTGTGACATCTTTGACACACTGAAAGACACTGGTGGTGCCAAAGATTATGACACTGCCAAAGCCAAACTAACAGAGCATTTCAAACCAAGGCAAAATACTGCAATGGAAATTATGCATTTCAGGAGAGCAAAACAACTCTCTAATGAAACTGTGGATCAATACCACACACGTCTGCAGGGTTTAGCAGCCCATTGTGAGTTTGCTGATGTTGACAAAGAAATCAAACAGCAAATAATTGAAACATGCACATCTACACGTCTCCGTCGAAGAGCTCTAGAACTTGTTGATGATGACAGTTCTCTTACCAAGATACTGGATATGGCTCGTCGAATGGAAGATGCTGCACGTGATGCTCGTGTCATGGAGTGCAGTGCCAACAACGGTTCTGCCACTGTTACTAACAGTGATGAGGTACGTAAGGTTCAGGGAGGACACCGTGATCAAAGAAGATATCATGGCAAACCTAACAGTAAATTTAGCCGAGAACCACGTCACAACTGGGGTCAAGGAACAAGGCTCAAGCAGTCACAACGACCCACATCAGAGGGTGTCAACAATAAATGTTACAATTGTGGAGGAGACTACCCACACCAAGATAATGTTTGTCCTGCTCAAGGTAAGAAGTGCTATGAGTGTGGAAAACTAGGTCATTTTGGTGCTATGTGTCGTTCCGCACTAAAGAAACCACAGTCAATGAATAAAAGCACTGTACGAGGATCAGGTCATAGGGGTCGAGGTGGTAAACACAATATTGCACCTCATATCCAGAATGTTAATAATGTGCAAGACAACATTTCATTACAACCATTCTCAGATGACAGTGAATGTGATTATACTTATGGAGTACAAGCAATCACAGAATGGAATGATCTTCCAAACAACCTAGAGACATGTGTATACATTGCTGGTATTTGTCTCAAGGTTCTCATTGACACTGGATCAAACATTGACACCATTGCTGAGTGCCACTATGAAAAAATTAAAAAACAGTTCCCAAAGCTTGAGAACTATAATGGCAAAGCCACTGCCTATGCTTCAAAGGTAGCCTTGCCAGTGATTGGAACTTTCACTGCAGAGATTAAGTCAAAGAATGCAATGCTCATTACTACATTCCATGTTGTTAGGAATGCAAAGGAGTCTTTACTCAGTTACAAGACTTCAACCAAATTAGGGCTACTTCAGCTTTCTAATGCTGTAGCAGTGGAATCTGCAAACAATGTTGATGCTATTGTTGCTGAATTTTCTGATCGATTTAAATCCATAGGTTGTTATACTGATAGCAAAGTACATCTGCATATCAACCCAGATGTAATTCCAGTTGCCCAACCACATCGCCGACAACCATTCCATACTCGCAAGAAAGTCGATGCTGAACTGGATAGGCTGATAGAACTAGATATCATTGAACCAGTAACAGGCCCAACACCATGGGTAAGCCCAATTGTCACTCCACCAAAGCCGAAGAATCCAGATGAGATACGCATTTGTGTGGACATGCGTGTTCCCAACAAGGCAATAATGCGTGAACGCCATCCTACACCCACTGTAGATGATATGATCTACCGCTTGAATGGTGCAACTATATTCAGCAAGTTAGATTTAAACAAGGGCTATCATCAGCTTGAACTTGATGATGAGAGTCGCTTCATCACAACGTTTACGACACATCGAGGTCTGTATAGGTACAAGCGCCTGAGTTTTGGTATTAACAGTGCTGCCGAGGTATTCCAGCACATCATCAGCCAGGTATTGCAAGACATACCTAATGCTGACAACATGTCTGATGACATCATTGTTTATGGCCGTACCCAAGCTGAACACGACAAAGCTCTTCGTGCAACATTGCAACGCTTACGAGAAAAGAATCTGACGTTAAGCCGAGCAAAGTGTGAGTTCAATCAACATAAAATTGAATTCTTTGGACATGTACTTAGTGACAAAGGTCTGTCTCCAGATCCTAAGAAAGTTGCAGATATCAAGAATGCTGCACCTCCTTCAACGTCCACTGAAGTACATAGTTTTCTGGGAATGGCAAACTACTGTTCTCGCTTCATTCCAGATTTTGCTACCATTACAAAGCCTCTACGTGAGCTCCTGAAGAAAAATGCATCATGGTACTGGAGCGATATCGAGCAAAATGCATTTGATGCTGTGAAAGATGCACTAGTAGAGAATGCGACTGCTGCATACTTTGATCCATCAATGGACACTGAGTTAACGGTGGATGCTAGTCCTGTTGGATTAGGTGCTGTTTTAGCCCAACACAAACCTGGTCAACCAGATTCCAGAGTAGTAATTGCCTACGCCAGCCGTTCTCTCACAGATGTTGAGCAACGATACAGTCAGACAGAGAAGGAAGCTCTTGCTCTTGTATGGGGCTGTGAACACTTCAATGTGTATCTGCTTGGTGCACCCTTCACCACGATAGTCACTGACCACAAACCGTTGGAGACCATCTTCAATAATCCAAAGTCCAAACCACCAGCTCGCATTGAGAGATGGGCTCTTCGTCTGCAACCATACAACTTTACGGTGAAATACAAGCCGGGTGCAGGCAATCCCGCTGATTACATCAGTCGACATCCTGCCAACAGTTTCACCATCACCAAGCATCAGCAAGTTGCCGAGGAATATGTACACTCTGTAACCTGTGATGCAGTCCCTAAGGCTCTTACTCTTGATGAAATCCGTACTGCAACCCTAGAGGACCCAACTCTGCAAGCAACAGTGGATGCATTGACTAAGAAAAAGTTTCCACGCATCCCACCCTCAAGAGTTGACCAAGATGCATTCAAAGCACTTGAACGCATCCAGACAGAATTAAGTGTTACGCAACAACGCGACACTGTGCTGCGAGGTACTCGTATCGTGATTCCAGCTGTTCTCCAGCAACGTGCTCTGAAGCTTGCACATCAAGGACACCACGGTCTTGTTAGGACCAAACAGCTGCTACGAGAAAAGGTGTGGTTTCCTGGCATTGATCGTCAAGCAAAGGATATGCATGATGCCTGTGTCCCTTGCCAAGCTGCAGTGGATACTTCAAGACCAACACCTCTACAACCTTCACCACTACCTGCTGCACCATGGACGGAAGTATCGATGGACTTCTGCGGACCACTACCAACTGGAGAGTACTTGATGGTAGTCATTGATGATCACTCACGTTATCCAGAAGTAGAAATCATCAATTCCACATCTGCAAAGGCCGTCATCCCGAAACTTGACAAGATCTTTTCAAACTTTGGCATTCCTGAAGTTGTCAAGACGGACAATGGACCGCCATTCAATGGACAGGACTTTGTCAACTTTGCTGAGCATATTGGATTCAAACACCGCCGTGTGATGCCACTACGTCCTCAAGCTAATGGAGAAGTTGAGAGATTAATGCAACCTCTCATGAAAGCGGTACGCTGTGCTCATGCCGAAGGACGATCCTGGAAACAAGCTATGTTTGCTTTTCTCAGGAACTACCGTGCAACACCACATGGAACACTGGGCAAGTCGCCTGGCGAACTTTTATTTGGACGTCCTATGAGAATCGCACTACCCGTCATGCCAGCCGAGGTAACGGATAAACGTCTCGCTCAGAAGGATGCACTAGCCAAGGGCAAGATGAAAATTGCTCATGATCAACGTGCAAAGGAACAGTTCATAAAGGTTGGTGACACTGTTCTCGTTAGAAAGAAAAAAAGAGGGAAAGTTAGATATGCCGTATGATACAAAACCATATAAAGTGATTAGTGTAAAAGGAACTATGGTAACAGCTAGTAATAGAGATCATAGTATAACACGTAATATGGCTTATTTCAAAGTGATTCCAACTAGTGTAGAAAATGATGAAGTGCAAAGTCGTGCAAAAGAAAAAGAAAAAAATAGTTATAACCCGACAAACAATTCATCAAGGGATGTTATTGCATTTAAGGACTCTCGTCCTAAACGTCATGTTGAACGCCCTACACGATTTGATGATTAATTGTGTTCCTATGTAATGAAAAGTATTTACTTATTATGCTAAACTAAATTTAATATTGTTTGAATAATGCAGATATCTCATTCAATATTTTGTAACTTTGTATTACAGTTTCTTTCATGTTTGTTTAACATTGCATATGTATTTTTAACATTGAAATCCTTTGTGGAAAAGATTAAGTTGTTTAAATTCTTTGTGTGCTTAATTAATGTTAAATGTATGAAGTAATATGGTAATGATATGGTAATTGATATGATAATAACTTACTTTGTGTCAATAACTTTGCTTTGTGCTACAAGCATGGTAGACATCCTGTATTCATTCTTTTTAAAGAAAAGGAGGGATGTCATGTTCACAGAAAATGGTACCATCCGTTTTCTATGTGCGGCGGCTAGACGCCAGAGAGAGAGAGAGAAGGTAAACAAGTACAGGACGCCCGCCAAGCTTGGTAGCTACTAGTCATGTAATCATATTAAGTATTAAAGTCAGTAACCAAGTCATGACTTTACATCAACCCTACAACCAAGACTTCCTCAGTAACACACAAACACCACATGGTGGATGGTGGATCTCCTGGCCGCCATTAATCCATAAGGTAGCCTCAGGTGGTTGTGGTGGATGGTGGATCTCCTAGCCGCCAGTAATCCATAAGGTAGCCTCAGGTGGTTGTGGTGGATGGTGGATCTCCTGGCCGCCATTAATCCATAAGGTAGCCTCAGGTGGTTGTGGTGGATGGTGGATCTCCTGGCCGCCATTAATCCATAAGGTAGCCTCAGGTGGTTGTGGTGGATGGTGGATCTCCTAGCCGCCATTAATCCATAAGGTAGCCTCAGGTGGTTGTGGTGGATGGTGGATCTCCTGGCCGCCAGTAATCCATAAGGTAGCCTCAGGTGGTTGTGGTGGATGGTGGATCTCCTGGCCGCCAGTAATCCATAAGGTAGCCTCAGGTGGTTGTGGTGGATGGTGGATCTCCTGGCCGCCAGTAATCCATAAGGTAGCCTCAGGTGGTTGTGGTGGATGGTGGATCTCCTGGCCGCCATTAATCCATAAGGTAGCCTCAGGTGGTTGTGGTGGATGGTGGATCTCCTGGCCGCCAGTAATCCATAAGGTAGCCTCAGGTGGTTGTGGTGGATGGTGGATCTCCTGGCCGCCAGTAATCCATAAGGTAGCCTCAGGTGGTTGTGGTGGATGGTGGATCTCCTGGCCACCAGTAATCCATAAGGTAGCCTCAGGTGGTTGTGGTGGAGGTGGAGACACTGCCACTTGCAGTCTCTCCACTCTTGTGCAGCCTAACACCCCTAACACACACTTGCACACCTGCATTATGCAACTCCTTCACAAACATTCTGCAGCTCCTTCACAAACAATTATTATGCAACATATTCACAAACACACATTCTGCAACACCTTCACAAACACACATTCTGCAACACCTTCACAAACACACATTCAGCAACACCTTCACAAACAAACACTCAGCAACACCTTCACAAACAAACACTCAGCAACACCTTCACAAACAAACATTCAGCAACACCTTCACACACATTCAGCAACACCTACACAAACAAACACTCAACAACACCTACACTCAGCAACACCTACACAAACAAACACTCAGCAGCACCTACACAAACACTCAGCATCACCTACACAAACAAACACTCAGCAACACCTACACAAACACTCAGCAACACCTACACAAACAAACACTCAGCAACACCTACACAAACAAACACTCAGCAACACCTACACAAACACTCAGCAACACCTACACAAACAAACACTCAGCAACACCTACACAAACACTCAGCAACACCTACACAAACAAACACTCAGCAACACCTACACAAACAAACACTCAGCAACACCTACACAAACACTCAGCAACACCTACACAAACAAACACTCAGCAACACCTACACAAACAAACCCTCAGCAACACCTACACAAACACTCAGCAACACCTACACAAACAAACACTCAGCAACACACTCCTCAGGGAGGCGTCACTGGTAAAGCCAAACACCTGTGAGTGATAAGTTCCGACAAAGTTTCAGATTCAGATTCAGATTCAGATGTTTATTCAGGTAAGGTATATACATACAAGTGATGTTACATTAATGGATTGATATATAGATAGAGCTAGTACATACAATGCCTAAAGCCACTATTACGCAATGCGTTTCGGGCAAGAGGGCGTTTCTTTACAACACAAAGGGAAGTTTGGCATTTATTTACCTAATTACGTATATGTTATGTCCAGCAGAGTCTCAAGATGTTGCAGACTAAAGTGTAGAGTTTTTGTATAGTTGAGCTTGTCTTGAGGTAGTCTTGTGGTAATTGTGAGGTTATCTTGAGGTTATCTTAAAATGATTTCGGGGCTTAGCATCCCCGCGGCCCAGTCCTCGACCATGCCTCCTTTTTCTTACACATCCCCAGGAAGCAACTCTCTAACTCCCAGGTACGTATTTACTTCTTGGTGAATAGAAGCATCAGGGTTAAAGAAACTTTGCAAATTTGTTTCCGCCACCACTGGGGATCGAATCCGGAACCTTAGGACTACGAATGCCAAGCGCTGTCCACTCAGCTATCAGGCCCCTAATTGTGAATTACTTTGGTAAGATTCATTTATTAAATAACCATATTTTACTACTATTTGGACCCTTCCTTAGGAAGGATCCAAATTTTTTTTGCACGATAAGACCGATATAACTTGAATTCCAATATCATAACCCTATTCAGAATGACTGCTAACTTTCCGTTAACTTTGTTAAATATGACAATAACATATATGTCACTAAATAAAAAATTCAAAATTCAAATGTTTATTCAGGTAAAGTACATACATGCAAGGTGAGATACAAACATGTTTCGATTTATAGATAGAGCTTGTACATACAATGCCTAAAGCCACTATTACGCAAAGCGTTTCGGGCAGGAAAAACACTAAAGACTAAAACTTAATACTAATTGAGATTTAAGTATAAAATGTGTTGAGAACAAATAAAAATAAAAATGGGGGGAACATTGCAGAATAACAGCAAAAAATACAATTTGGTCGACAAACAGCATTGTTTAAATAAATAGCAGACATGGGTTGACATTATAGGGGTAAGGTAGGTTATAGGAAGTTAATCAGGTAGTGCTTAGTTTTTATCTTAAACTGGTTGAGAGAGGTACAGTCTTTAAAATATTTAAAGACGTAAACTTTATTTATTTGTACTCATCCCAAGAACTAATAATATTATATATAACATTATTATTAAACATTTTGTTTTGGCAAATTACTTCTAACTTAGACTGAACTCATTTGTTTACTAGATGTTTGGAAGGCTCCAGCGACTGTTTTAGTTGCCAACTTGTTACAATAACTATTCTATAATTTGTCGTATGTTAGACAAAACGAGCATTAACATTTGTTGGTGTGTGTAAAGAGAACATGTGTCTGGTAGAGAAGCTTAGTGTGAGGCAAGTGGTTTGTGGAACAATAAAAGAGCTAAAGAATTGTATTTTTGACAGTTACTTTATCATCAACAGCAGAGGTTCCCAACCTGGGTCCACAAGCTAGGTTCCCAACCTGGGGTCCACAAGCTAGGCTCCCAACCTGGGGGTCCACAAGCTAGGTTCCCAACCTGGGGTCCACAAGCTAGGTTCCCAACCTGGGGTCCACAAGCTAGGTTCCCAACCTGGGGTCCACAAGCTAGGTTCCCAACCTGGGGTCCACAAGCTAGGTTCCCAACCTGGGGTCCACAAGCTAGGTTCCCAACCTGGGGTCCACAAGCTAGGTTCCCAACCTGGGGTCCACAAGCTAGGTTCTCAACCAGGGGTCCACAAGCTAGGTTCCCAACCTGGGGTCCACAAGCTAGGTTCCCAACCTGGGGTCCACAAGCTATGAAAGTGTATTATACATATATAAAACGCTAAACTGTAATGCCAATCCTGACCTCAAAAGCTTCATAGAAGGTTGTAACAGAACCCACGAGCACCACACCAGAAATAAATATAGTTTTGATATTCCTAGAGTACGACTTAATCAAACTAGAAATGCTCTACAAATCAAGGGACCCAGATTGTGGAATGACCTTCCCAACCATGTTAAAGACTGTACCTCTCTCAACCAGTTTAAGATAAAAACGAAGCTATACCTAATAAATTCCCTGTAACCTACCTTACCCCTCTATTGTCAACCAATGTCTGTTTTTTTTTTTAAAGAGTGCTGTTTGTCGACAGAATTGTATTTGTGCTGCTTTTTCAGCAATGTTTTCATTTTATTCTTTATGCTCAATTAGTATTAAGCTTTAGTCATTTAAGTTTTCCCTGCCCGAAACGCTTTGCGTAATAGTGGCTTTAGGCATTGTATGTACTAGCCCTATCTATAAATCCATCACTCTTTGTAAAACCTCTTGTATGTATGTACCTTACCTAAATAAACATTTGATTTGATTTAATTTTATTTGATTTGAGTATGGCCAATTCGCAACCTCCCCAGAGCTGTTTCCCATCGCCGGTTACGGTGGTAGGAGGACGGCCACGAGGAAACACAACATTTAAGTGTACATAGTTTGTTACCAGTAACAGACGACCAAGAAGCCTGCCAACGGGTAAGAATGGAGGAATGGATAACCGGGTAAAAGTCGGAATATGGAATACCTTTACGAGAGATGGTACAAGAGCGGACAGCTTCATTGGCGGCAGCATCCGCACGCTCATTTAAAGACACACCAATATGGCTAGGAACCCAATAAAACTCAACCAACTTAAATTTACTGTGAACAAGAAACAGCCAATGCTGGATCTCGACAACTACTGGATGAACTGGATTAAAGGACCCGAGAGCCATGAGGGCACTACGAGAGTAAACAACAACTACAAAGGAAGACTGACAACCAGAAAGCAGGAGACGAAGAGCATAGAGAATAGCATAAAGCTCCGCTGTAAAGATGCTAGTCTCCGGAGGTAAGTGACACATATAAGTGCGATCAGGAAAAACAACAGAGTAGCCAACACCGTCCGCAGACTTAGACCCATCGGTGAAGACAGAAACGGAGCGGGAGTGAGAAGAAAAGTGCTCAAGGAAAAGGCGTTTTAGAACCGTAGGAGGGGTAAAAGCTTTAGTGATGCGGGTCAAGGATGTACAAAACTGCGGAAGGGGGACTCTCCACGGGGGCAAAGAAGCAACAACGGGGGGCAACACGAGGAGAAATATTAGAAACATGAACGGAAAGAGAATCCTGTAAGCGAGATAACCGGACAAAGTGGGAGGAGGTGAAGAGGAACAGGAACCGCAGGAGGGGTAAAAGTTAAAGCATGACAGAGGCGAGAGGAAGGATGTTGTAAGGACTTGCGCAAGATAGCGAAGACAGTAGCGATCACAGCGGTCCTGGAGAGACAGGAAGCCAGTGTCAACATACAAGCTAAGGACGGGGAGTCGAACGAAAGGCACCAGACTGAGGCGCAACCCAGTATGGTGCAAAGCATCAAGACGGCGAAGAGTAGAAGGAGAAGCAGACGAGTAAGCAGGGGCAACCATAATCGAGCTTAGACAGGACGAGAGAGGAATGTAAAGCAAGGAGAGTGCGCCTATCCGCTCCCCAAGAAGTATGGGACAATACCCGAAGGAGAGTAAGGGCCTTAGAGCACTCAACACGGAGGTAAGAGATATGGGGAGACCAAGACAAACGAGTGTCAAGAATAACCCAAAAGCTTTGCGGAATCTTTGTACTCAAGGGGATGACCATAAAGTGACAAAGAGGGACGAAAAACAAATAAGCTCAAGTCATGTGACATAGATGATGTTACTCTAGTGGTGTTGACCCAGAGCGGCCTGGGAAGCTGAGCGAGGCACGTGTACTGTACATACTCTCAACATCGTCCACCTCAGTGTCGCCATCACTCATGTCAAGATCTGTGATATTTATTTTTCTAGACTGTAGCCTAACTCGTCAACAATCGGTCTATCATCATACAATATGACCCGTATTTTCTCCTCCGAGAGTCATTTTGCAGCACCACGGCTGACCGTGACTGGGAGCTCGTAGACGATGCATCAGACATGGTTACTTCCTTGTAGCTGAGGTGCCTCATGGCCCTGGGGCATGCTGGATTTTTTTTTAAATGGCTGGCGATCACTGGAGGCCTCAGGCATTCATTTCGTACCTGAGTCACCGCACACCAGCTTTGAATCCTATGCTAAAAATACAAGCACCTGCAGGGGTACCCTGATCTAACGCCTACTGGTGCTCTGTACAGTGCTGTGGTTAATAACTATGAATTATGATTAACAAATACCGAAGAATTGTCACTGGGTAAATAAACAATGTTACATTGAGCTCATTTATGTGCTAATTAAAAAAAGACTTATGGTTAAAGTGACTTTGTACGTATGGACAATTGTTAAGTTCTAAAACATTCCTAGTTACAGTGTGGATGATGACATTGTAGAGACATTTCTTTAGTTATTTTTATATAATAACAGGTTTTAAGTAAGAGACAAGTGTTGCACATTATTTTATCTATAAATAATATAAACTAATGATAGAGCCTAAATAAATAATAATTCCACATCATTCACATGCATCAAGCCAACAATATGTTATACGTACAACTGATCAAAAATATTATAGGCTATTCCTATACCTGATAATACAGGCCTATAACGACCATACCTATCAAACAAACAATATTCAAATTAAGGCCTAATATAAACATTTAAAATCACAAATTTCATTGGAGACATCCTTGTATATTAATATACTGTCAGATTTAAGCATTTGTAAATCTAAGATAAGATATTTAGTCAGGTAAAGGTACATACATTGAAAATGAGTTATAAACATAATGTCGGATTAATAGAGCTAGTACATACAATGGCTGAAGCCATTAATACGCACATCATTTTGGACATTTGGCCACTACCTTGGACCACATATGGACAAACATAACAGCTCCCCTTGTATCTGGTATAATCTACGACAGAACAACTGACCACTATCCTACCTTTCTCATAGCGAACATGGACATAACACCACCAAAAAGCAAGAAACTTTCATTTAGGCTACACAGTGAATCAGCTTTAGACAATCTTACAGAGGCACTTCACAATATTAACTGGGATTCTGAATTCAATAATACCCATGATATAAATTCATTAGCTAACCTCTTCCTCTCCAAAACTCTAAGCCTCTACAACCTTCATTGTCCCCTTCTTACAAAGCAAGTAACTGACAAAAGATTAAACAATCCATGGCTCACAAGTGGCATTCTCAACTCAATCAACAAGAAACATGAATATGAGAAGAAAGTTAGGATTGGCCTAGTTTCAAAGGAAGTAGCTAAAAGGTACTCATCAATGCTTACCAGTATCATAAGAAAGGCAAAACTTGCATATTATGTGAATAGATTCAATGAAGCAAAAGGCAACATGAAAAACACTTGGAAAACTATCTCTAGTATCCTAGGAACTAAGCAACACTCACATAACCAAATAAAACTCTACAAGGATGGGGATATACCGTCAACTGATTTAGAAATGGCAAATGAATTTAATAGTTTCTTTTCATCGGTTGGTGCTAATCTTGCCAGTAAAATCCCACAGACTCAGACACATATTAACACATATCTCTCAGGCAGCTATCCAAACTCTCTTCTCCTTTCACCAATCAGCCCGGCAGATGTTGTGTCCATCATACACTCTCTAAAAACCAAGGCAGGGAACACCAATGAAATTCCGTCCATTGTGTACAAGAGAGCCTCCCATGCCCTTGCCCCACCCATAGCACTACTGTTCAACAAATCTATAGAGTGTCACACCTTCCCTGATATCCTCAAAAAAGCAAGAGTAACGCCAGTCCATAAAGGAGGCAATCCGGCGGACATAAACAATTATAGACCAATATCAAATCTACCCATTCTATCAAAAATATTTGAAAAAATTATTTACAAACAGCTCTATTCCTACCTCGTAAAATTCGACATACTCAGCCCCTGCCAGTTTGGCTTCCGGTCCCAAAAGAGCACCAACGATGCAATCATTAGTCTCCTTGACGTTATCTACTCAGCCCTTGACAAAATGAGTTTCCGATTGGACTCTTCATTGACCTAAGAAAAGCCTTTGATACTGTTAATCACAACTACCTCTTACTTAAACTCCAGCATTATGGAATCCGAGGCCTTGCCCTTGACTACATCCGATCCTATCTTAGTGACAGACACCAATATGTAACCATCAATGATACAACTTCGTCCACTCTACCAATTACCGTTGGAGTGCCACAGGGCAGCATCTTAGGACCTCTTCTATTTCTTATATATATAAACGATCTGCCTAATGTCTCTAATATTCTCAAACCTATACTGTTTGCTGACGATACTACTCTTATCTATTCAAACCTCAACCCACATACACTAAATAATGTTGTGAATAATGAATTAAAAAAAGTCCACTTATGGATGTCAACGAACAAACTAACATTAAACATCGAAAAGACTTACTACATCTTATTTGGAAGCAAATCATCAAATGCAATTCAGCTACAGATAGACAACATTAACATCAGTAATAAAGATGATGGCAAGTTTCTTGGCCTATTCCTAGACAAGAGACTCAACTTCAGCACCCACATTCAACACATAACTAAGAAAGTCTCTAAGACAGTTGGTATACTCTCCAAAATCAGATATTATGTCCTAACTCTGCTCTCCTCTCACTATATTATGCACTAATTTACCCCTATCTTAATTATGGTATCTGTGCATGGGGGTCTACCACTGCAAACCACCTTAAGCCCATCATCACACAGCAAAAATCTGCTATCAGAATGATAACTAACTCAGCTTTCAGACAACACTCAGCTCCCTTGTTTAAATCCCTAAACTTGCTAAATATTAACTCCCTCCACACATTCTCTTGTTCAACTACATTACAAAACCCTGTTCTTAAATGCAAACCATGCTCTGAAACTCTCCCTGGACAGATGTAATAGGACCCATTATCACCACACCAGAATTAAATATCTCTTTGATATCCCAGGGTCAAACTTAATCTGTGTAAACACTCTATGCAAATTAAGGGACCTAGTTTATGGAACTCACTCCCTAGTGAATTGAAAAACTGTAAAACTTTTGCCTTATTTAAAAGCAAAACCAAAAAGTACCTAACTTCATCTTCTTAGTTTCCTACACTGAGCTTTAAATTTGCTCTGTACCTAGTGTTACCCAATCTCCTAATTTTATGTAATTTCAAACAACCTTATGATTGTGTTCATTGCTGTCTTCTTTTATGTGCTAGCCATATGCTGTATTGTGACTACCAATTTTTGTCAACTACCATTCAAGCTGTCATTGCAACCAATCTTATATTGTTTCTGCTGTATTATGCCTACCAATTTTTTTGTCAACTACCATTCAAGCTGTCATTGCAATCAATCCTAGCTACCTATGTGCTTTAATATACTGTACCTACAATTTTCTCTCATCTTTTTTTTCATTTCATGTAATCTGTTATCATTTTTTGTCTATAATTTTGCAAGTATTTACCTCCTTAAAATTTTCTTAGATTAAGGACCTGCCCGAAACGCTGCGCGTGCTAGTGGCTTTACAAGACTGTAATTACCATATTTGTATCCTCACATTTTTTATGTACATTCTTGTATATGCATAAATAAATAAATAAATAAATAAATAAATAAATGGTGTGGTGGAAAAAATATGGGGGAAGAACGAGAGAAACCGAAGCACCACCCACAGCACCACCATTATCACCAGAAGCAACTAAAGCACCACCACCTTCATCACCATAAAAAATTAATACTAATTGAGATAAAAACCAAAAATTTAATTGAAAAAAGAAAATGAGAATGATAATAATTACATGATGGATATAACAGCAGAAAATACAACAAAACAGAAGGAATTTTACCTAATAAACAAAGATTAAAATTTTCCTTAAGTTTATACATGGCAGATATCAGAAGTTAAACAAGTTGGTTAATAATCAATAATGTTTGAAAACAGCGAGACACAGGTTGACATTTAGGAGGTAAGGCAGGTTACATGGAGTTTATTAGGTAGTACTTGGTTTTACTCTTGAACTGGTTGAGAGGGTACAGCCTTTGACATGATTGGGTAGGTCATTCCACATTCTGGGTAGCTTGATTTGCAGAGCATTTTTAGTTTGGTTAAATCACACTATTGGGTTATTAAATAGGAATCTGTTTCTAGTTTATAAAAGCTTAAAAAATAAATACAGTACTAATAGTTAAGCCTTCAATTAAATACTCCATATTATAACAACAATGTTGTAGTCAGACTAATATGAATGCCAAGTTCTGGTTTATAAAAGGCCAGTTTCTGGAAAATGCAAAGGCCAGGTTCAGGCTAATATAATTGCCAGATTCATCAATAAAATTGTCAGGTTAATATAATTACCATAATTAGGTTAAGGCCAGGTTCAGGCTAATATAATTGCCAGATTCATCAATAAAATTGTCAGGCTAATATAATTACCATAATTAGGTTAATTTAACTTTCAGATTCATGAGTTTCATAATTGTCGAACTAAGGTTGATGTAACTGCCAGATTTAAGCAAATATATGTAATTGACAGTCAGGGTAATATACCTGTCAACCATGCTAATTGTCACTCAGACTAAACAAATTGCTAGTTTCGGGCTAATAAGATTGCCAGTCAAGCTAATTTAATTGCCAGATACAGACAAATATAACTACCAATCAGGCTAACATAATTACCAGTTAAGAGGCCAGTTTCAGGATAATAAAATTAAAAATTACAGGATAAGATAGTGGCCAGTTACAGGATAACATCCTGTTTAGGATCTTATATTAGAATACTTAAGAATAGAGGATTATGTTAGCCAGTCAGGTTAACATAATTCAAATTCAAAAAATTTGAATTGCCAGTCAGCCACACATAATTGCTAATCGGGTTAACATAATTGCCAGTCAGGCTAATATAATTGCTAGTTACATGCTAATATAATTATCAATAAGGCTAATATAACCTGGTTGATGGGGTTCTGGGAGTTCTTCGACTCCCCAAGCCCGGCTCGAGGCCAGGCTTGACTTGCAAGAGTTTGGTCCATTAGGCTGTTGCTTGCAACAGCCCGCAGGCCCACATACCCACCGCAGCCCGGTTGGTCTGGCACTCCTTTGAAGAAACTATCTAGTTTCCTCTTAAAGATGTCCATGGTTGTTCCGGCAATATTTTTTATACTTGCTGGGAGGATGTTGAACAACCGTGAACCTCTGATGTTTATACAGTTCTCTCTAAATTGTGCCTATGGCATATCGGGAGCCGGTCGGCCGAGCGGACAGTACACTGGACTTGTGATCCTGTGGTCCTGGGTTCGATCCCAGGCACCGGCGAGAAACAATGGGTAGTTTCTTTCACCCTATGCCCCTGTTACCTAGCAGTAAAAATAGGTACCTGGGTGTAAGTCAGCTGTCAATGGCTGCTTCCTGGGGGTGAAGGCCTGGTTGAGGACCGGGCCGCGGGGACACTAAAAAGCCCCGAAATCGTCTCAAGATAACCTCTGCTCTTCAATGATTCTATCCTGCATTTTCTTCCATATCGTTCACTTCAATATGTTGTTATTTTACTGTGCAGATTTGGGACCTGGCCCACCAGTATTTTCCACGTGTATATTATTTGATATCTCTCCTGTCGTCTTTCTAACAAGTACATTCGGAGAGCTTTAAGACGATCCCAATAATTTAGATGCTTTATCTCGTTTATGTATCCAGTAAATGTTCTCTGTACTCCCTCTATTTCAGCAATCTCTTCTGCTCTGAATAGGGAAGTGAGTACTGAGCAGTACTCAAGACGTGACAGCAGAAGTGATTTGAAGAGTACAACCATTGTGATGGGATCCCTGGATTTGAAAGTTCTAGTAATCCATCCTATCACTTTCCTGGCTGCCGCAATATTTGCTTGGTTATGCTCTCTAAAATTTAGGTCGTCAGACAACATTATTCCCAAATCCTTTACATGTTTCCTTCGTACTATGGGCAAATTTGATTGCGTTTTGTACCCTATATTATGTTTAAGGTTCTCATTTTTACCATATCTGAGTACCTGGAATTTATCGCTGTTAAACATCATGTTATTTTCTGTTGCCCAGTTGAAAACTTTATTAATATCTGGTTGTAGTTTTTAAATATCTTCAGCAGAGGTAATTTTCATACTAATCTTTGTGTCATCTGCAAAGGATGATACGAAGCTGTGCCTTGTATTTGAGTCTATATCTGATATGAGAATAAGGAAAAGCAGTGCCAGTCAGGGTAACAAAATTACCAGTTACAGGCTAATATGATTGCCAAGTTTTGGATAATTGTCAGTTACAGAATAATTAAATTACCAGTTACAGGATAAGATATTTGCCAGTTACAGACTAAGATAATTGCCAGTTACAGGATAAGATTATTACTAGACAGGCTAACATAATAACCAGTCAGGCTGGCATAATTATCAGTCAGGCAGACATAATTACCATTCAGGCTAATACTGTATTAGACAAGTTATACAAATATAATTGCTATTCAATCTAATTTAATTGCCAGTTAGGGGAAATATAGCATAACTGCTAAAGTTAGGCCAAAGGGAAAAACCTAACTCGAACAGTTACAAATGCCAGTCGGGCTACTATAATTCTCAAGTGATTCACATTTCTAATCAAGGGAAGTAAAACTCATAAATAAGCCTAAAAAAAAATGAACATGAGTTTGAACAGCAATCTGAATTTCTTGTGCCAATAAAATGGTTTCATCTTGAGTACATCTCAAACTGTTTTCTACACCAGATCCGATGTTAGATAATATTACAACAAAATGTCTAACTTAACTACAGAGTATATGTTAAATAAGGATGTACAGAGAACAAAAACAGCAAAAAAAGAACACTGTTTCCCAAAAACGGTGGGTTTTCTGAGTGGAAGAAAACGTATGTCTGGAAGCCGACTTTAACCGCCCCAAGCTGCGCGCGCATTGACCCGAGGTTATATAAACCGGGACGGAGACGGCGTGGGCCCCTTTCCCCAAGCCAGCAGCTGCTCCAAGCCAGCAGCTGCTCTTACATAACGACTCACTGCTGCTCAGCGAGTCGTAAACACAGAAGTTTAGCCCGCTCAACTGTTCTCCCAGCATGGACCCTACACCAGTTCCTCTCGACACCGACGAGGAGCGTCCCGTCAGGGGCGTCCTGCCCTTCTCAACATTTAAGGTAGTGTTTGTGTTTTGTTGGCGCGTCGGACCAGTGTTTGTCTCTGTGTTGGCGCGCGCGCTCTGATGCACGCCTGCTGGTTCAGCCTTGGTGACCAAATGCAGGTGCAGTGGTCCTAGAGGGGGTGGTGCCCCTCGGTGTTATGGGGCACTGGGTTTTCTCCAGTAGGTGGCTGTAATTTGGAGCACACTCGGGAGGAGGCCTGAACATCCCACCCCCACCCTCACCCAGTCGACGTGAGGCTTTACATTCAGGTTTGTTTTAACTTTTGCTTATTGCCTATAAGTTATTAGGTAAAGTCAGCTAGGTTAGGCTAGCTGCCGAGTCACAGGCCTCTGGCCCCTAGCTTTGTTTTCATGGACTTGTTTTCCCACAAGTTTCCTTAATTTACTACTGAAATTTATGCAGTGTTAAGCTGCATGTTTCTTTAGCTGGTTTGTTTTAACTTTTGGTTTGCCTATAAGTTAGTAGGTAAAGTTAGCTAGGTTAGGCTAGCTGCAGTCACAGGCCTCTGGCCCTAGCTTTGTTTCATAGATTTGTTTTCCACAAGTTTCCTTAATTTAACTGAAATTTATGCAGTGTAAGCCATGTTTCTTTAGCTGTTTGTTTTTTAACTTTTGGTTTGCCTTAAGTTAGTAGGTAAAGTTAGCTAGGTTAGGCTAGCTGCGAGTCACAGGCCTCTGGCCACTAGCTTTGTTTCATGGACTTGTTTTCCATAAGTTTCCTTAACTTATTATGAATTTAACGCAGTGTCAAGCCATGTTTCTTTGCAGGTTGTTTGTTTTAACTTTTGCATTGCCTTAAGTTATTAGGAAAGTCAGCTAGGTTAGGCTAGCTGCAGTGTCACAGGCCTCTGGCCCCTAGCTTTGTTTTCATAGAATTGTTTTTCCATAAGTTTCCTTAATTTATTATTGAATTTTATGCAGTGTCAAGCTGCATGTTTCTTTAGCTGGTTTTACATTTGTTTGTTTAACTTTTGCTATTGCCTTTAAGTTATTAGGTAAGTTAGCTAGGTTAGGCTAGCTGCAGTGTCACAGGCCTCTGGCCCCTAGCTTTGTTTTATGGATTTGTTTTTCCATAAGTTTCCTTAATTTACAGTATTAATGATTTTTATGCGGTGTCAAGCTGCGTGTTCCTTTGCTGGTTTTACATTTATGTTTGTTTAACCTCTGCTTTGCCTTTTATGTGATTATGTAAAGTCAACCAGGATGTGTTAGTTGTAGGCGTCTCCAGACGTCTCGTCGGGCCGGTTTAGCCCGCACGTTTGTCACAGACGTTGTCGTAAGTCCGGTGTAGCCCGGTACATTTGTTCCCAGTTTTTTCGTCCGGCTGGTATAGCCGGCACGTTCGTACCCAGACGTTTTCGTCTGGCCGGTGTAGCCCGGTACAGTTGTTCCCAGACGTTTCGTCCGGCTGGTATAGCCGGCACGTTCGTACCCAGACGTTTTCGTCTGGCCGGTGTAGCCCGGTACATTTGTTCCCAGACGTTTCGTCCAGCTGGTATAGCCAGCACGTTCGTACCCAGACGTTTTCGTCTGGCCGGTGTAGCCCGGTACATTTGTTCCCAGACGTTTCGTCCAGCTGGTATAGCTGGCACGTTCGTACCCAGACGTTTTCGTCTGGCCGGTGTAGCCCGGTACGTCAATTCCACCACGTTTCGTTCGAATGCTGTAGCACAATATTCCCGTGTTTTCCTTGGTCGCGTGTACCAGATGTTGGTCTGCCTGGAGTGCCCGGTTACGCGGGCCCCTTCCTCATCCCAAGTTTTCAGCGTCCAGCATAACGCCTGGCCGTGCGGTCTGCCGCTTGAGCTACTTCAAATCAAATGTTTATTTAGGTAAGGTACATATATACAAGAGGGTTTACGAGTAATGGATTTAATTCTAATTATTGCGGTCAATTTTAATTAATTCTGTTCAATTTTATTACATTCCTTTATTTAGACTTTCAGCTTGATTAGTTTCATTACGCGGCAAATTTAGGAAATTTATAGCATTGCTTACACCTCCTGCCTTAAAAAAAAAAAAAAAAAAAAAAAAAAAAAAATCTATTCGTAAAAGAATTCGTATTTCCATGTCAATTTAGTAAACAGGAGCCCGCTCCTGTTTTGGTGATTTACGTTCCTCCATCATTAACCAAACGCTTACTAAAATAACTTGTTATATCCTTAGCCTCCCAGTCATGACGTGTATTAAGATTAAAGTCTTCCTCAATTTAGCATGGAGCAAGCCTCTGACTTTAGATTATTCCTGCACTTGTTTTATGAGCCATTTCCCTCAGCAATTTGTTACTGCAATTTATGCATTGCGTTTGCTCCATGTTTTATACAACTTTTCTGCCGCGATTAAACTTTCAGTTTATTCCTCAATTTAGTCGGAAGGTACTGCTGCTTCCCAGCTGACGTCCTTCCTGTGACGAGTTAAGCCGGCGATGTTTCAGTTTTATATTTATTTGGTCATATAGCTAGGCGGCCTCCCAGGCCGCTGGTTTATCCAGACGTGTTGTCTGCCCGGTGTAGCCCGGATGTCACTGCGGCCTCCCAGGCCGCTGGTTTACCCAGACGTGTTGTCTGCCCGGTGTAGCCCGGATGTCACTGCGGCCTCCCAGGCCGCTGGTTTACCCAGACGTGTTGTCTGCCCGGTGTAGCCCGGACGTCACAGCAGCCTCCTAGGCCGCTGGTCGCGAAGTTCCAGCTGACGTGTCTTTTTTCACTCCTTTTCGTTATTGTATTTGGTTGTATTTACCTCGGCTCAGTGTTAATCCCGTTTCTCTAGAGAGTTATAGTCCAGCTTCATTTTGAGCATACTTTGTTTTGCAATTTATAATTATTTATAATTAATTATAGTTATAATTGGTTTATAATTTTATTATTTACACCATTTATTTAAGATTATTCATGTAATATAATTTATTACATTGTTAGGCTTTTACAACGACGTTGTCCCAGCCGGTGTTGCTCCTGCGGAGGATGGGCCAGCTGGTGGCTCGGCCGTAGCTGTTGCAGCGGGCGCCCTCACAGACTCGGCTAGTTTCAGCAGACGATGTTACAGCTGCTAACACCCCAGTTCCATCTTAGGCTTCCCGGCAGCCGATGCTTCAGTCAGGAACCTCCAGCTGAAGCGTTCCACCCGACGTTGCGCCCAGCAATTTATTTTTCTTCCATTCTGCGGCACTTGCCGTCATCGGTTATTTACGATATTACATTGTATTCTTACATTGTACGATTATTTACGACATTGTATTCTTAATATTATTCCTTATTACAGTTACTGGATGACGGTTCCCTGCCGTCGATTTCACTTTGCTCCTGTTCTAAAAGATGTAGCCGAAGTTCACGGCGCACTAGCTGCGGCTTGCAGACGCTCGTTGACAACACAAGACTACACTCAGCGGCCACTTAAGGCAGACTCCTTGGCTTCTATCCAGCCCTATCACCCGTCTGGAGGCAGAGATGGGATGGAGACCAAGGGTAATGTTCCCCGCTCACATTCTACATCCGCTTAGGACACAAGCATGTTATAGATTTGGCTTTAAGAATTGGTTCTTATTCCATTTTATGGTTTATGTATATATTGCTTTATTGTATATACCCGTTCTTGGTATATGTATTGTTATATTCAAGATTTATAGTGTTTCGTATTATCCCTGTTTATAGTTGCTTTGTGCTTCTTTGCTGTTCTCCTACTGGCTTTCTCCCACCTTTGCTCTTAGCAAAGGTACTTCCCCCTTCTGTTTGCTGGAAGATTCTTAGATTGTTAGCCCCCTTCATTGCTTCAGTATAATTGTTCGGAAAACTCTTTATTCATCCAGGATTGTTAATTAAGGAATCTCTTAATTCCTGTGCCGGGCTCCCTCCCCCCGTTTTACGTCTCCGTATTGATTCAGCTAGGGTTTCCCTCTCGTCTGTGCCCTTGCCTGTCACGATAACACTGCGTGCCGCTTCCGCCCACCCTTACTGCCTTATATCTTTCAGCCTGGGGGAGGTGATCTACGCAACAAAAAATCGACGCACGCTCCGACTGGACCAGGTATCGCTTACATGGTCAGGAATCGACACTCTTCGGATCCTACAAGCGCAGTGCAGGGCGCACGCATACCCTAGCCCAGCGGGCGCCCCCGGCAAGTTCTACCCGGCCTGTGCCCAGTGAACAGGCAACACTTCCTCAGGGCGATTAATTCGCGCCGCCCTCGCAGAGATAGGCTCGCCTTCAGCCGACCACGCACTCTTACCTTTAGAATTGACAGGGCCACTCGGCTCTCTTGACGGGCTAGCCATCGGAGTTAACGGCGGGTCCAGCAACCAGCTGCAACACCCAGCTGACTACGTCCGGGACGTTGTTGCACTGCCATTCTGAGGCCTCCTTGCGACCAGCGGGCCTCGCCCTTCGGGGGGGGGTCCGGCCAGCTGGCCTGCGGTGGGGGTGCAGCGCCGGTCCCCAAGTGTCCCGCTGTCCGCAGCTAATCCTTTGCCCAGTCTACGTGCTAGTAAGAGTAAGGAACCCCTTCTCCTTAATCCTTCTCCCGCTGGCCCTCCCGGGATTGGGGGTGCTCCGCCGGAACCCCCAAAGTGATAAGCCTGCAGATAGCTAAGAAATATTCCCATGAATTGTAATTAGTCTAATTAATGCAACTTTCATTTACTACCTATGGATGTAGTTATTAATTGTAATTGATCTCTACTTTATCATTAAGGATTATTCATTATAATTATTCCTTAATACTTTATTGTTATGCACTAGTCAATAATTATTTCATTCATCCAAATTAGCTATTGGATTCATTAAAATAATTGCTTATCATTATACTATTTGTTTTATTATTATTTATTATATAATAATAATTTTATCTATTAATTTGTTATTTATTAATTTATATAATAAATTAATTTATTATATATTAATTTTATATATTAATTTATTATTCATTATAAAATAAACAAGTCCCCAATCTGAGCACGTTTTCTTCCAACCTCAGAAAAAAGAACACTGTTTCCCAAAAACGGTGGGTTTTCTGAGTGGAAGAAAACGTATGTCTGGAAGCCGACTTTAACCGCCCCAAGCTGCGCGCGCATTGACCCGAGGTTATATAAACCGGGACGGAGACGGCGTGGGCCCCTTTCCCCAAGCCAGCAGCTGCTCTTACATAACGCCCACCCTCCTCCCGGGATCCTCTGCATCCCGTTTTAATTTTGAAAGGGACGGCCCACAGATCTGCTCAAGGGGCACTTGCTCTAGCATGCTAAACATTTGCTGTATCTTTGGGGGTGCTCCGCCGGAACCCCCAAAGTGATAAGCCTGCAGATAGCTAAGAAATATTCCCATGAATTGTAATTAGTCTAATTAATGCAACTTTCATTTACTACCTATGGATGTAGTTATTAATTGTAATTGATCTCTACTTTATCATTAAGGATTATTCATTATAATTATTCCTTAATACTTTATTGTTATGCACTAGTCAATAATTATTTATTCATCCAAATTAGCTATTGGATTCATTAAAATAATTGCTTATCATTATACTATTTGTTATTATTATTATTTATTATATAATAATAATTTTATCTATTAATTTGTTATTTATTAATTTATATAATAAATTAATTTATTATATATTAATTTTATATATTAATTTATTATTCATTATAAAATAAACAAGTCCCCAATCTGAGCACGTTTTCTTCCAACCTCAGAAAACATTATTCAGGCATATATGAAGAAAAGACATTTAAAACTTTGTGTCATCTTTGTTAAGAAAAAAATATTTTTCTTTACCTCTGAACAATTTTAAGTTTTTGTACACAGACACTACCTTTCTTGCTTGGTTTATGAGGAGCTCCTAACTTCTAAACTGACAACTTCTCTAGTTCTTGCTTGGTCTATGAGGAGCACCTAATTTCTACACTGACAACTTCTCTAGTTCCTGCTTGGTCTATGAGGCGCACCTAATTTCTACACTGACAACTTCTCTAGTTTTTTCTTGGTCTATGAGGAGCACCTAACTTCTACACTGATGATGTCTCTAGTTCTTGTGCAGGCGATGAGTCACAATAACGTAGCTAAAGAATGTTGACCAGACCACACACTAGAAGGTGAAGGGACAACGATGTTTCTGTCCGCCCTGGACCATTCTCAAGTCGATTGTGTTCTTGCTTGGTTCCATGAGGAGTACCTAACTAGGTACTCCATTCTCTAATTCTTGCTTGGTTTATGAGGAGTACCCAACTTCTACACTGACACCACTAGTTCTTGCTTAGTCTATAAGGAGTACCTAACTTCTTCACTGACAACCTCTCTAATTCTTGCTTGGTCTACAAAGAGTATTTAACTTTCATAAAAGAAGAAAATCATAAAATGCCTTCAGATCTTAACCTTTCATGATGAAGCATATTTCTTAATCAAAACAGGACAATTACCACTGAAGGACATCCAACAGACATGGTGATAGAACAATACTGTATTTTCATGAAGAAACTCAATTTCCAAACTTAATATCAGATTAAAGGTAAATTAATTTACTAATGTGTGCCTCATTATACCTCAACGTTCTCTCAATTATCTTCCGCACTTAAAGTCTTTAGCCTATTGCCTGAACACATCATCTTGTGCCTTTTCACATCTCTAAGCTGTTTGAATCTCTTCCCACACTATGGACACTCATGAGGATAATCATGTGAATGCACAAACATGTGAGACTTCATGTTTCCAAGATGACAGAATCTCATCTTACACTCTGGACACTCGTGAGGTCTGTCACCTGAATGCACTAACATGTGAGACTTCATATCGCCAAGACGAAAGAATCTTTTCTTACACTCTGGACACTCGTGAGATTTATCACCTGAATGCACAAACATGTGAGACTTCATATCTCCAAGACGACTGAATTTCTTCCCACACTCTGGACACTGATAAGGTTTGTCACCTGAATGCACTAACATGTGCTTTATTATAGTTCCACGTTCTCTAAATTTTTTGCCACATTCAGCACATTCTAAAGGTCTTTCGTCCGCATGCACCATCCTGTGAGTCTTCATATGTCCAAGCTGACGGAATCTCTTCCCACACTCTGGACACTCGTGAGGTCTGTCACCTGAATGTACTAACATGTGAGTCTTCATATTTCCACGGAGAGTGAATCTCTTTCCACACTCTGGACATTCATGAGCTTTCTCACCTGAATGCACTAACATGTGAGTCTTCATACTTCCACCTTGACTGAATCTCTTCCCACACTCTGGACATTCATGAGGTTTGTCACCTGAATGCACTAGCATGTGAGACTTCATATCTCCAAGACAACTGAATCTCTTCCCACACTCTGGACATTCATGAAGTTTGTCACCTGAATGCACTAGCATTTGACGCTTCATATCTCCAAGACGACTGAATCTCTTCCCACACTCTGGACACTCGTGAGGTCTGTCACCTGAATGTACTAACATGTGAGTCTTCATATTTCCACGGAGAGTGAATCTCTTTCCACACTCTGGACATTCATGAGGTTTGTCACATGAATGCACTAACATGTACTTTATTATTTATTATTTAATCGAGTATGCTTAACTCGATTCATACAGCTCTTGATAAAAAGGAGTTCCCTGTTGGGTTATTTGTGGACCTGCGTAAAGCTTTTGATACTGTCAACCACCATAACCTTCTTAAATTACATCATTATGGAGTCAGAGGACACTCCCTACAATACCTCGAGTCCTACCTTACTGACAGGCTCCAATATGTTTCTGTGAATAATACAATTTCTCCCACCCTACCCATCAACATTGGTGTTCCTCAGGGCAGCATACTTGGCCCTCTCCTCTTCCTCATCTACATTAATGACCTTCCAAATGCCTCCCAACACCTCAAACCAATTCTATTTGCTGACGACACAACCTTCATTTACTCCAGTCCTGACCCTCTTGCTCTAAATGCCACAGTAAATACTGAGCTAAATAAAGTCCATCTTTGGCTAACTGCCAACAAACTCACCCTTAACATTGACAAAACTTTCTATATTCTGTTTGGCAATAAATCCTCTAGTCATATAAATCTCAAAATAAACAATACCCAAATTTGTAACAAATTAGATGGCAAATTCCTTGGCATTCTCATTGACCACAAGCTGAATTTCCAGGGACACATTCTAAATATATCAAAAAAAATTTCCAAAACTGTGGGCATTCTTTCTAAGATCAGTTATTATGTACCACGCCCTGCCCTGGTGACTCTCTATTACTCCCTTATCTATAATAAATAATAATAAATATGTTTATTCAGGTAAGGTACATACATACAAGTGATGTTACATTAATGGATTGATATATAGATAGAGCTAGTACATACAATGCCTAAAGCCACTATTACGCAATGCGTTTCGGGCAAGAAAAACATTAATATCTAGAACTTAATACTAATTGAGCATAAAGAATAAAAAGTGTTGAAAACAAATACAAATAAAGATAAAAAAAAGGGGGAACATGACTGAAAAAGCAGCACAAATACAATAGGTTGACAAACAGTGTTGATTAAAAAAAAAAAAAATAATAATAATAAAATAAAATCTAAACTATGGTATTTGTGCTTGGGGTTCTACTACCCAAAATCACTTACGTCCTCTAATTACCCAACACAAAGCTGCTATTAGAACAATATCCAACTCTGGCCCCAGACATCACTCGGTACCCCTACTCAAATCTCTGAATATGTTAGATATTAAGTCACTGCACATTCTCTCATGTGTATTATACATATATAAAACGCTAAACTATAATGCCAATCCTGATCTCAAAAGCTTCATAGAAGGTTGTAACAGAACCGATGAGCACCACACCAGAAATAAATACAGTTTTGATATTCCTAGAGTACGTCTTAATCAAACTAGAAATGCTCTGCAAATCAAGGTGCCCAGAATGTGGAATGACCTTCCCAACCATGTTAAAGACTGTACCTCTCTCAACCAGTTTAAGATAAAAACTAAACACTAACTAATAAATTCGCTGTAATCTACCTCACTCCTCTTTTGTCAACCCATGTCTGTTATTTTCTTTTTCTTTTTTTTTTTTTTTTTTTTTTAATCATCACTGTTTGTCAACCTATTGTATTTGTGCTGCTTTTTCAGTCATGTTCCCCCTTTTTTTATCTTTATTTGTATTTGTTCTCAACACTTTTTATTCTTTATGCTCAATTAGTATTAAGTTCTAGATATTAATGTTTTTCTTGCCCGAAACGCATTGCGTAATAGTGGCTTTAGGCATTGTATGTACTAGCTCTATCTATATATCAATCCATTAATGTAACATCACTTGTATGTATATACCTTACCTGAATAAACATCTGAATCTGAATCTGAATCTGAATCTATTATAGTTCCACGTTCTCTAAATTTTTTGCCACATTCAGCACATTCTAAAGGTCTTTCGTCCCCATGCAACATCCTGTGAGTCTTCATATTTCCAAGCTGATTAAATCTCTTCCCACACTCCGGACACTCATAAGGTTTGTCACCTGAATGCACTAACGTGTGACGCTTCATACTTACAAGCTGCCTGAATCTCTTCCCACACTCTGGACACTCATAAGGTTTGTCACCTGAATGCACTAACATGTGACGCTTCATGCTTCCAAGTCGAGTTAATACCTTCCCACACTGTGGACACTGGCGCGTCTTCATCTTCTTTATTATGGGTGCAGTTTGTGTGAAGGTATTCTCCTCTGGGTGACTGCACGAGTGGTGATGGTGGGAGACGCGTCAGGGTCAAAGTCAATGTTGACGGTTGGGCAAGGCTTGAGTGTTGTTTCTTAGACTTAGACTTGATATGAGAACTTAGCGGTCACTGGTAGTGCTTCTTCCTTATAATAGGTGCAGTTTGTGTCAAGGTTTTCTGGTTGGACACTCACTAGCACTGTTGACAAAATGGCGCTCGATGCACATACAAGTGTTCCAATGTTTTTTTCTGGTTCCATATCTTATTCTTTAACTTATTTTTATTTAGAGCTGGTTGTGTTCATTTAATATTTATGTTTTCCTCGTGTTTCCAGTCCAGTTACTTGGAGTTGTTTGGTTAAATATAATAGCACATAATTCAATATTTTTTTAAAGGAAACAGTTCTCCCTTGGTGGATGCACGTCTATGCATGTGAGGAGCCCGGCACACGCCTAGATTTAGATTATATTTTTTTATTCGGGTAAAGGTACATACAAAATTACATACATAATGCTGGATTTAAAGATAGAGATAGAGATCCGGCAGACATAAACAATTATAGACCAATATCAAACCTACCCTTACTATTAAAAACATTTGAAAAAATATCTACAAACAGCTCTACTCCTATCTTGTAAAATTCGACATTCTTAGCCCCTGTCAGTTTGGCTTCCGCTCCCAAAAGAGTACCAACGATGCAATTATTAGTCTCCTTGATAAAATTTACTCAGCCCTTAACAAAAATGAGTTTCCGATTGGACTCTTCATTGACCTGAGAAAGGCCTTTGATACTGTTAATCACAATTACCTCTTACGTAAACTCCATCATTATGGAATCCGAGGCCATGCACTGGACTATATCCAATCCTATCTTAGTGATAGACACCAATGTGTAGCCATCAATAATATAACTTCTCCCACTCTCCCAATAACCGTTGGAGTGCCACAGGGCAGCATCTTGGGACCTCTCCTATTTCTTATATACATCAATGATCTGCCTAATGTCTCTAACATTCTGAAACCTATTTTGTTTGCTGATGATACTACCCTCATCTACTCTAACCCCAACCCACATACACTAAATGATGTTGTTAATAATGAACTAAAAAAAAGTCCACTTATGGATGTCAACCAACAAACTAACACTTAACTTAGAAAAGACCTACTACATTTTATTTGGAAGCAAATCTACAAATGCAGTTCAGCTTCAGAGAGATAATGTAAACATTAGCAATAAAAATGATGGAAAGTTTCTTTGCCTATTCCTAGACAAGAGACTCAACTTCAGCACCCACATACAACTCATAACTAAGAAAGTCTCTAAAACAGTTGGGATACTCTCCAAAATCAGATATTATGTACCTAACTCTTCTCTCATCTCTCTATATTATGCACTAATCTATCCCTATCTTAATTATAGTATCTGTGCATGGGGTTCAACCACTGCAAACGTCCACCTCAAGTCCATCATCACCCAGCAAAAATCTGCTATCAGAATAATAACAAATTCTGCTTTCAGACAACACTCAGCCTCCTTGTTTAACTCCCTAAACATGCTAAACATAATCTCACTCCACAAATTTTCTTGTGTCAATTACATTTACAAAACCCTGTTCTTAAATGCAAATCCTGCTCTGAAACTCTCCCTGGACAGATGTAATAGAACCCATTATCACCACACCACAAATAAATATCTCTTTGATATCCACAGAGCCAAACTTAATCTGTGTAAACACTCTATGCAAATAATGGGACCCAGTCTACGGAACTCACTTCCTAATGAATTGAAAAGCTGTCCAACTTTTGCGTCATTCAAAAACAAAACTAAAAAGTACCTAATTTCATCTTCATAGTTTTTTACCTTTTGTTTTAAAATTACACTGTATCTATTGCTACCCAATCTCCCAATCTTTATGTACCCAATCCGAACATCTTTACCATTGTGATCATTGCTGTCTTCTTATATGTGCTATCAATCTGCTGTAGGGTGTCTGTTATTCTTGTTTGAATTACCAATCAAGTTGTCAATATAATCAATCAGAGCTTTAATATACCAATGTGCTTTAATATACTAATGTGCTTTAATATACTTACTAATCTCTCTCATCTCATTTTTTTCTTGCAATGTATTTGTTATCATTTTATTAATTCTGATAGAGTTTACCTACTTAAAATTATCTGTTAGATTAAGGACCTGCCCGAAACGCTGCGCATACTAGTGGCTTTACAAGATTGTAAATACTATGCTATGTATTCTCTCAAACCCAATAAATAATAAATAAATAAATGTTTATTCAGGTAAGGTACATACATACAAGAGATTTTACAAAAATTTATCGATTAATAGATAGAGCTAGTACATATAATGCCTAAAGCCACTATTACGCAAAGCATTTCGGGCAGGAAAAACATTAATGACTAAAACTTAAAACTAATTGAGTATAAAGAATAAAATGTGTTGAGAACAAATAAAAATAAAAACAAAAAAGGGGGGAACATGGCTGACAAAGCAGCACAAATACAATTAGGTCGACAAACAGCATATTGTTTAAAAAAAAACAGACATGGGTTGACAATAGAGGGGTAAGGTAGGTTACAGGGAATTTATTAGGTAGTGCTACGTTTTTATCTTAAACTGGTTGAGAGAGGTACAGTCTTTAACATGGTTGGGAAGGTCATTCCACATTCTGGGTCCCTTGATTTGTAGAGCATTTCCAGTTTGATTAAGTCGTACTCTTGGAATATCAAAACTGTATTTATTTCTGGTGTGGTGCTCATGGGTTCTGTTACAACCTTCAATGAAGCTTTTGAGGTCAGGATTGGCATTACAGTTCAGCGTTTTTATATATATATATAATACACATGAGAGAATGTGCAGTGACTTAATATCTAACATATTCAGAGATATGAGTAAGGGTACCGAGTGATGTCTGGGGCCAGAGTTGGATATTGTCCTAATAGCAGCTTTGTGTTGAGTAATTAGAGGACGTAAATGATTTTGGGTAGTAGAACCCCAAGCACAAATACCATAGTTGAGATATGGATAGATGAGGGAGTAATAGAGAGTCACCAGGGCAGGGCGGGGTACATAATATCTGATCTTAGAAAGAATGCCAACAGTTTTTGAAACTTTTTTTGATATATTTAGAATGTGTCCCTGGAAATTCAGCTTGTGGTCAAGGAGAACGCCAAGGAATTTTCCATCTAATTTGTTACAAATTTGGGTATTGTTTATTTTGAGATTTATTTGATTAGAGGATTTATTGGCAAACAGAATATAGAAAGTTTTGTCAATGTTAAGGGTGAGTTTGTTGGCAGTTAGCCAAAGATGGACTTTATTTAGCTCAGTATTTACTGTGGCATTTAGAGCAAGGGGGTCAAGACTGGAGTAAATGAAGGTTGTGTCGTCAGCAAATTGGTTTGAGGTTTGAGGTGTTGGTGCATTTGGAAGGTCATTAATGTATTTATTTATTTATTTATTTATATATATACGAGAAGGTACATTGGGTTTGTGAGAATACATTGGATAGTACAGTATTTACATTCTTGTAAAGCCACTAGTACGCGCTGCGTTTCGGGCAGGTCCTTAATCTAGCAGATAATTTTAAGTAGGTAATTTCAATCAGAATTGATAAATGAAAGATACATTACAAGAGAAAAATGAGATGAGAGAGATAAGTAAGTATATTAAAGCACATTGTTATATTAAAGCTCTGATTGATTACATTGACAGCTTGATTAGTAATTTAAACAAGATTAATAGACACCATACAGCAGATTGACAGCACATATAAGACAGCAATGATCACAATGGTAAAGATGTTCAGAATGGGTACATAAAGATTGGGAGACTGGGTAGCAAAAGATACAGATAAACAAGATTTATAAACACCATACAATAGAATGGCAGCACATATAAGAAAACAGCAATGATCTCAATGGTAAAGATGTTCAAATTGGGAACATAAAGGTTGGGAGACTGGGTAGCAATAGATACAGTGCAATTTTAAGGCAAAAAGTGAAAATCTATGAAGATGAAATTAGGTACTTTTTAGTATTGATTTTGAATGATGTAAAAGTTGGCCAGCTTTTCAATTCAGTAGGGAGTGAGTTCCATAAACTGGGTCCCTTTATTTGCATAGAGTGTTTACACAAATTAAGTTTAACTCTGGGGATATCGAAGAGATATTTATTTCTGGTGTGGTGATAATGGGTCCTATTACATCTGTCCAGGAAGAGTTTCAGACAAGGATTTGCATTTAAGAACAGGGTTTTGTAAATGTAGTTGACACAAGAGAATTTGTGGAGTGAGATTATGTTTAGCATGTTTAGGGAGTTAAACAAGGGGGCTGTGTGTTGTCTGAAAGCAGAATTTGATATTATTCTGATAGCAGATTTTTGCTGGGTGATGATGGACTTGAGGTGGTTTGCAGTGGTTGAACCCCATGCACAGATACCATAGTTGAGATAGGGATAGATTAGTGCATAATATAGAGAGATGAGAGCAGAGTTAGGAACAAAATATCTGATTTTGGAGAGTATACCAACTGTTTTAGAGACTTTCTTAGTTATGTGTTGTATGTGGGTACTGAAGTTGAGTCTCTTGTCTAGGAATATGCCAGGAAACTTTCTATCATTTTTATTGCTAATGTTTACATTGTCAATCTGAAGCTGAATTGCATTTGTAGATTTGCTTCCAAATAGGATGTAGTAGGTCTTTTCTATGTTAAGTGTTAGTTTGTTGGTTGACATCCATAGGTGGACTTTTTTTAGTTCATTATTAACAACATCATTTAGTGTATGTGGGTTGGGGTTGGAGTAAATGAGGGTAGAATCATCAGCAAACAAAATAGGTTTCAGAATGTTAGAGACATTAGGCAGATCATTAATGTATATAAGAAATTTAGAGACAAGAGACATTAAGTCAGCTTATAGAGTGGGTACCAAATCATCTGGTACAAACAACAGAAAGATACGGGTGAAGTTAGATAGCTGCTCCCGCAAGTCAGACCTTATCACTACTGCAGTCGCTAGGAAATCCAATGTTTATGTGAACGAATGTCTTACCAGATTCAGACAAAATCTCTTATTTAAACTACGTGGAATTTGCAATAGATCCACTGCTATTAAACATTGTTTTGTGCGCGATGGTAAAATAATAGCTAGGAAGACTGACTCTGGAAAAACTTATGTCATAACCACTGAAGCACACCTCACTTCTTTCCTGGATGACTGTGGGATATCAGCTGAATAACCAGAACATAATTTGTAGTCTCACATACAACCAAAGTGTACTTAAGCTCTGCCTTTCCTTTCCAAAGGTGTTTATTTTTATTTTTATTTTATTTTTTTTTTTTTTGTCATCTTTGCCTGTTTTATACTCTTAATTATTTGTTCTTAGTTAATCCCCTTATCACTAAACCTAGGGCTTTTTATTACCCTGTTAATTAACCATTACTAAGCTAATTATCTTCAAGATCATTTTTTTTATGATTATTATTTTTCTTATTATTTTTTATTTTACATTTATATTGTCAGTCTACTGATTTTTTTTTTTTTATTTTATGTAACTTCTGTGTCCTCCCTGGTTATCTATTGGATCTTTATTTTACTTCTAAATTGTTACTATTTTATTGTATTCATAGAAGGTTGTAACAGAACCCATGAGCACCACACCAGAAATAAATACAGTTTTGATATTCCTAGAGTACGACTTAATCAAACTAGAAATGCTCTACAAATCAAGGGGCCCAGAATGTGGAATGACCTTCCCAACCATGTTAAAGACTGTTACGGCCCTCTCGGGACACAACGGGGTTCTTACTCTGATGTTGTTAGAGGAAGTTGTATCCGACCCCAAGCCAGTAGTGGCTTTCAAGGGATGTGATCCGTGAAGCAAGTAACTTAAAGGGGAAGGGAAATAAAGGCAAAAACTTAATATAATATATTGACCACCACCAATAAATAATATATAAAAAGATTACACGGGGGGAGGGGTATTAACACTGTACACAAACGTCTTCTCCTGAAGACGCTGGAATTAAGCTCTCGGTGCTAAGTCTTCGGTGCTTTCGTGGCCTCACAACGAATCCTTTGAGAAGCTGAGCCTACCCTGGCCACAGGTCAGCCAAAACACAGGTCCACTGGGGGCACCGCTGTGGAGGCCGTCAACCACAAGTCCAGCAGGTCTGCTGGCAGGTTCCGGACCAGCAACGCTGGTAAGGCCACTCCACGAGCGATATTAGGGTAACGCCCTAGTCAGGAGCCTCGTGTGATACCACAAATCACTCTCCTGTCCTCAATACCCCAGTGGATAATCGTCTCCAGCAGTCGGTCCCGGGTAATCCTTCTACTGCCACTCCACTGGCAGGGTAACACCACAGTGTTCTTCCGGGGGACGACTTCACAGCTGCTGCAGCAAAGCACAAAGTATGGAGACGGCTGCCTTGGGTAGACTGACTCAACTTCCATCACAGCAGTCCCAGGTCGACTCTGTAAGCAGACACGTCATCAATAACAGGGACACTAAACACCTCACTTACAGGCTCAGACACAAACGCCCACCTATCCACTCCATAGATGGCGCAGTTGTCTGAGCTTCACCTCACCAGAGGTCAGCAGCGGCTGTGTTGTGAGCTGCACAGGACTGGAAACCGGCCCTTGTGGCCAGTACTCGTCGTCCTCACCAGGTGTCGTCGTCCGTTTGGAGGGGGTTTCGGGAGCCGACCCACAGATGGCGCGGTCGTCACTGCTCCGTGCTCGGACGCTGGATCCGGGTTCGTAACACCTCCCCATCAAAAGGAATTTGGTTTGGGGTTCTAGAAAAAGAAACACAAACCAAATTAGTACGGCGACACGACTCCAAATGGACTCACATGCTTTATAAACTGGAACCGCGAGGCTGTCTCGTCCACAGAACTGTACTAAGGAGAAACCCTGGCACAAAGGGAACTTGCAGATGTAAGGCAATGTCCTGCCTGGCGTAATCTTCCACGTCTCCACTGCGATGTCAAGCAGGGGCATCATCTCACATCTCTCGAGTAAGGATCGGTATCGACACGATCTGGGGCGACTCGACACCTCCCTGTGTCGGGGCACCGATGATGGCTGATCACAGACGGCATTTCTGGTACCGGTCCGACGGTCCTTCAGGGAGACGGGAACCTAGAATACATGGGTCTGATAATTCAGAGTGATAGCGACAGTGGGTAAGTCAATACTTACTGCATACGCCTCTACTAGGCTTACACCTAGTCTCAACAGGGCTGCTTGCACACCGAAGATGGCATTCGCTCTGCCACCGTCAGGTCGACCAACGTTCCGTATAACGCTGCATTGAGGCTCAGCAATCACGCGGGGGGTGTCAACCTGCCGGAAACAGTCACTCATATTATCATATGTCGTACCTCCTGTATCAACCATCACCTTCCAGGTTCCTTCGTCGACTGCAACACTCGCAGTGCACGCCTCTAATCCCTGGGATCTTTTCATGGTGTTCACGGGAGCCATCATCTGCCGGGTCGTCCACTGATCCTTACCGAGGCCACACACGAGAATAAAACAAAATACTGCTAGGAAACATTTGGTCACCTGAGGGATAAGCTTCCTGAGCTTGAAATGTCCATAGCCGGCTACATCCATTAGCCTGGTTTGGACCAAAGAGGGCACTAGACCTTTCGAACACACCTCACATACCTCTGACGTCTGGGGAATCTCTGGCCAGTTCAATGAACGTTGTACTTTGCCATACCGCAAGTACACATCCGCCTTCGCTCCAGACTCGTTGGTATCCGTGGGTGCTTGCACATTTATTTATTTATTTATTTATGCATATACAAGAATGTACATAAGGAATGTGAGGATACAATTATGGTAATTACAGTCTTGTAAAGCCACTAGCACGCGCAGCGTTTCGGGCAGGTCCTTAATCTAAGAAAATTTTAAGGAGGTAAATACTTGCAAAATTTATAGACAAAAAAATGATAACAGATTACATGGAATGAAAAAAAAAAAGATGAGAGAAAATTATAGGTACAGTATATTAAAGCACATAGGTAGCTATGATTGATTGCAATGACAGCTTAAAATGGTAGTTGACAACAAATTGGTAGGCACAATACAGCAGAAACAATATAAGATTGATTGCAATGACAGCTTGAATGGTAGTTGACAAAAATTGGTAGTCACAATACAGCATATGGCTAGCACATAAAAGAAGACAGCAATGAACACAATGATAAGGTTGTTTGATATTACATAAAAATTAGGAGATTGGGTACCACTAGGTACAGAGCAAATTTAAAGCTCAGTGTAGGAAACTAAATAGATGAAGTTAGGTACTTTTTGGTTTTGCTTTTAAATAAGGCAAAAGTTTTACAGTTTTTCAATTCACTAGGGAGTGAGTTCCATAGACTAGGTCCCTTAATTTGCATAGAGTGTTTACACAGATTAAGTTTGACCCTGGGGATATCAAAGAGATATTTATTTCTGGTGTGGTGATAATGGGTCCTATTACATCTGTCCAGGGAGAGTTTCAGAGCATGGTTTGCATTTAAGAACAGGGTTTTGTAAATGTAGTTGACACAAGAGAATGTGTGGAGGGAGTTAATATTTAGCAAGTTTAGAGATTTAAACAAGGGAGCTGAGTGTTGTCTGAAAGCAGAGTTAGTTATTATTCTGATAGCAGATTTTTGCTGTGTGATGATGGGCTTAAGGTGGTTTGCAGTGGTAGACCCCCATGCACAGATACCATAATTAAGATAGGGGTAGATTAGTGCATAATATAGTGAGAGGAGAGCAGAGTTAGGAACATAATATCTGATTTTGGAGAGTATACCAACTGTCTTAGAGACTTTCTTAGTTATGTGTTGAATGTGGGTGCTGAAGTTGAGTCTCTTGTCTAGGAATAGGCCAAGAAACTTGCCATCATTTTTATTACTGATGTTAATGTTGTCTATCTGTAGCTGAATTGCATTTGATGATTTGCTTCCAAATAAGATGTAGTAAGTCTTTTCGATGTTTAATGTTAGTTTGTTCGTTGACATCCATAAGTGGACTTTTTTTAATTCATTATTCACAACATTATTTAGTGTATGTGGGTTGAGGTTTGAGTAGATAAGGGTAGTATCGTCAGCAAACAATATAGGTTTGAGAATATTAGAGACATTAGGCAGATCGTTTATATATATAAGAAATAGAAGAGGTCCTAAGATGCTGCCCTGTGGCACTCCAACGGTAATTGGTAGAGTGGAAGAAGTTGTATCATTGATGGTTACATATTGGTGTCTGTCACTAAGATAGGATCGGATGTAGTCAAGGGCAAGGCCTCGGATTCCATAATGCTGGAGTTTAAATAAGAGGTAGTTGTGATTAACAGTATCAAAGGCTTTTCTTAGGTCAATGAAGAGTCCAATCGGAAACTCATTTTTGTCAAGGGCTGAGTAGATAATGTCAAGGAGACTAATGATTGCATCATTGGTACTCTTTTGGGACCGGAAGCCAAACTGGCAGGGGCTGAGTATGTCGAATTTTACGAGGTAGGAATAGAGCTGTTTGTAAATAATTTTTTCAAATATTTTTGATAGAATGGGTAGATTTGATATTGGTCTATAATTGTTTATGTCCGCCGGATTGCCTCCTTTATGGACTGGCGTTACTCTTGCTTTTTTGAGGATATCAGGGAAGGTGTGACACTCTATAGATTTGTTGAACAGTAGTGCTATGGGTGGGGCAAGGGCATGGGAGGCTCTCTTGTACACAATGGACGGAATTTCACTGGTGTTCCCTGCCTTGGTTTTTAGAGAGTGTATGATGGACACAACATCTGCCGGGCTGATTGGTGAAAGGAGAAGAGAGTTTGGATAGCTGCCTGAGAGATATGTGTTAATATGTGTCTGAGTCTGTGGGATTTTACTGGCAAGATTAGCACCAACCGATGAAAAGAAACTATTAAATTCATTTGCCATTTCTAAATCAGTTGACGGTATATCCCCATCCTTGTAGAGTTTTATTTGGTTATGTGAGTGTTGTTTAGTTCCTAGGATACTAGAGATAGTTTTCCAAGTGTTTTTCATGTTGCCTTTTGCTTCATTGAATCTATTCACATAATATGCAAGTTTTGCCTTTCTTATGATACTGGTAAGCATTGATGAGTACCTTTTAGCTACTTCCTTTGAAACTAGGCCAATCCTAACTTTCTTTTCATATTCATGTTTCTTGTTGATTGAGTTGAGAATGCCATTTGTGAGCCATGGATTGTTTAATCTTTTGTCAGTTACTTGCTTTGTAAGAAGGGGACAATGAAGGTTGTAGAGGCTTAGAGTTTTGGAGAGGAAGAGGTTAGCTAATGAATTTATATCATGGGTATTATTGAATTCAGAATCCCAGTTAATATTGTGAAGTGCCTCTGTAAGATTGTCTAAAGCTGATTCACTGTGTAGCCTAAATGAAAATTTCTTGCTTTTTGGTGGTGTTATGTCCATGTTCGCTATGAGAAAGGTAGGATAGTGGTCAGTTGTTCTGTCGTAGATTATACCAGATACAAGGGGAGCTGTTATGTTTGTCCATATGTGGTCCAAGGTAGTGGCTGATGTTTGAGTGACTCGGGTAGGTTTGGTGATAGTGGGGATTAGCATACAGGAGTTCATGCTGTTAAGGAAATAGTCAACTTGAGAGCAGTTTTGTTGACCCAGGTCAATATTAAAGTCTCCTCCCAGAATGATGTGGTTTTTGTTGAGATTGTTGTTTATAATAAGATTCCTTAGGTTGTCTGAGAAAGAAGCTATGTTAGTATTAGGAAATCTATAGATGGCTCCAATAGTCAAAGAGGATTTAAGGGATTTAATTGTAAACTGAGCAAAAGTATATTCACAGTAGTCATCTCTGTCACTAATAACACTGTTGCAGATAAATGTATCTCGGTAATATATAGCTGTGCCACCACCTTTTTTATTAGGCCTACAGTTATGAATGGCTTTATAACCAGCTAAGTTGTAGAGTTGGGTATAGTCTTTATTTAGCCAAGTTTCTGTTAAAATAATGAACGATAGGTTAGTACCTAGTGCTGTGAGTAGTGCATTTAAATCGTCAAAATGTTTACCAAGTGATCTAACATTTTGGTTATAAACTGATAGATAGGTGCTATTTTGGAGTTTGTTTTTAGCCTGGTGTGCTGTGAAATACTTACAATAATGATGATCAATGTGCTGGTTGGTATAGATATGAGACAGAAGATTTTGATCAGGATCAATATCAGTGTGCATAGAGATGCAGAGGGATCACGATACAAGATACACGATAAAGCAAAACACAAGAATAAGAGCAGATACAATAAAATAGTAACAATTTAGAAGTAAAATAAAGATCCAATAGATAGCCAGGGAGGACACAGAAGTTACGTAAAATGACATGAGGCCTCTCTTCCTGCTCAGTTACCTCTGCTATCGTAACCGCATGTTCCTCGTCGGGAGAAGAATCAGGAGACTCTGCTAGAACGTTCTCAATCTGTAGGGGAGAGGACAAATTAAACTTACTTAAATCCGGGTCTGTTTTTACCTGGACATTACCACGGCCCGTCGTTACCTCTGACCTTGCTGTTCTGGCTGACTCGTCCACGACCTTGGGAAGATTGTTGCTCCAACCTGTCACCAAGTCGTTGGCTAGTACCACGTCAATCCCAGCCACAGGGAGGGTATCGACTACTGCCAACGCACATGTGCCGCTGAAGTAAGGCGAGTCGAGATGTACCGGCACTAAGGGGCCATATCACCATGATATAAAAAATTGTTGTAGGGTATTCATAATTTATTATCCTGATACATGTGAAAGGTGCTGCACCTAGGCCAAGTTTCAGCATCTCAGCCTAAATAGAGACGAGAAAAAAAAAAAAAAAAAAGAAGAATTTTTCAACCATGTTCAATTGATTTCACAGCCCACAATTGTGAACCAAAATCATTTATACGACACTCAGCTATGACCTTACTATATAATAAAGATTTGCATGTCACATCATTATCCCAGATGTATTTAGTGCAATAATACAGATTTATAAAAGTTTCCCAAAAATGTATGCAACAAAATGAAGTGTATCATTATTTATAAAATCAATAAATCTACGTAGATAAGAATAATGACATGCGTTTATAGAGGCGTAAACTCTACATATAATGTGCAAGTTTCATGTAAATTGAATAATAAATAAAGGCTGTGAAATGAGATCTAGTTGTAAAAGTTGGAGTTGCGGAGCGTGCTCGACAAGTTTACTCAACCTGCGGTCACTCGTGCAACCCGTTCTCGCAAATTCGTAAAGTCAATATTGACTTATTAACTACGTGCATAGGTGATATACTAAACATAATAGATACCCTTAAAAAGATTCATAGAAAACACCGACCTTACCTAACCTTGTTAGTATCTTAAGATAAGCATCTTATTGCTTCGTAATTACAATTATTACTTAACCTATACCTATTATAGGTTAGGTAATAATTGTAATTACGAAGCAATAAGATGCTTATCTTAAGATACTAACAAGGTTAGGTAAGGTTGGTGTTTTCTATGAATCTTTTTAAGGGTATCTATTATGTTAAGTATGTCACCTATGCACATATTTAATAAGTCAATATTGACTTATTAAATTTGCGAGAACGGGTTGCACTCGTGACTGGTGATTTACGCATTGCGGCCAGCTCGTATGGAGAGCTCGCATGCATCTAGCTGTCAATGCTTTTCTCTTGTTCGTTTGGTAAGTCATATTGCAGTACAAATAGCAAAAATAGCATGTTCTGGGAGATATTGTGTGAGCGCGTCAGCATACATCCTCTCTCCATGAGAGACACGCAGTCACTGACTGCACCACCCTCGTGTCAGACAATTAGTGTTGCCATATGTGTTAGTTTATATTCATTTTATTCATAACATGTTATTTTCAACGCCATTACGAAAAATAAGACATCTACAACGTAAGATACAATACCCCGCGGCGTACTCACGGCGCGAGGACCAGATTCACGAAAGTTGCAGCGGGAAATTTGACTCTAATTACGTTATTTTTCAAGATATCATTAAACGGTTTGGACCACAGTGTTGCCAGAACGTTGTAGTATTTTTCGTAATTTTTCGTAAATATTCCATTTTTCATCGGATTTTCGGGTACCATGGCCCCTAAGGGGGCGATGTACCGCGTCCTTGGAAACCCAACCAGGACAACCTTTTGTCTCCCATCCACATTCACTCCCTCGGGTAACGAGCTTCTCACGATCAGGGACTGGGCTGCTCCACTATCTCTGAGCACTACAACTGATCTACCAGTATGATCACTCGTTACGTACCCGCTTGAAGTGTGAGGGGCGAACAAACTTGATCCTTCCTGCGTCGTTGTCGACTGGCTTCCAGCTGGTGGTATTACACAGCTCATCATCATCACCTCCCTACGTGCGCTGCCACCTCTTCTGCCTCGGCACATAGCAGCTACATGCCCTTTCTGCCCACAGGTCCAGCACACCACATTCCTCCTTGGACTACGGTGTTTCGGACTGCTAGGACTGGTCCGTCGAGGGCTACTTCGGGGCGTTTTCTTAGCGCTTCGTGGGACGGGAGTCTCTTCTTTGTCCTGAGGTTTGTCAAACCGGCGTTGGTAATGCCTTGGGACGTACTTAGCAGAAGGCCTGTGCGTCAGGATATACTCTTCAGCCATGGTGGCTGCCGCACTCAAGGTCTCTACCTGCTGTTCCTCTAAATACGTCTTCAGGTCTCCAGACAAACAATCCTTGAAGTCCTCTAGCAGTATAAGCTGCTCGAGGTCTTCTTTGGTCTCCACCTTCCGAGAGGCACACCACTCCTGAAAAAGTCGCTCCTTGATTGTGGCGAATTCGGTGAAGGTGTGCTCTGAGGTCTTCTTCAGGTTCCTGAACTTCTGCCTGTAAGCCTCAGGTACCAATTGGTACGCCATGAGCACGACCTTCTTCACCTTGTCGTAATCGCCGGAGTCGTCAAGGGATAACGTGGAGTAGGCGATTTGGGCCTTCCCAGTCAAGACTGACTGTATCATGATGGCCCAATTCTCCCTTGGCCACTCCAAAGAGGCAGCGACTTTCTCGAAGGCTGCGAAGAACTTAGAAACTTCCTTCTCGTTGAACTTCGGGACCATTTTGATGTTCCTTACCGGATCGAAACTGCTGGCTTCCGTCGTTGGCCTCCGACCACCTAACCATAATACTTCTAGCTCATGTTGTCTCTCTCTTTCTTTTTCTTCTCTCTCTCGCTGTTTCTCTTCCCTTTCTCGCTCTTCTCTTTCTCGTTTCTCTTCTAATTCTAGACGCCTCATCGCCAATTCCTTTTCTTTCATCTCCATTTTTATTTTTCATCTCCACTTCTTTATCTTTTAATTCTCGTTCTAATTCTAACTTCTTCCACTCTATCTCACGATTTATTTCCAAGGCACGCATTTTG